>NW_024704749.1:168412-514630 GCF_018977255.1 Callorhinchus milii | reverse complement strand
GGGGGCTTTGCTGCCTTCCTCTGGACAGTTCAATGCTCGGCCATCAGTTTCCTCTCCGCGCTCTTGAGGATCATTCAGCAGATACTCTGTTTTCCTTCTCCTTTTCCCTGAGCTTTTCGTCTGGTCATTTGCTTCTCGTTTCCTCGGAGTTGTTTGGCTGTGCGCACCTGCCACCGGCCCACAGCGCGGGCCTCCCGCCTCCCCCGGGGCCGCGGGGCTGACCCCCGGCTGCTGCCTGGCCCTGACCTGCTGGTGAAGCCGCTGCAGCAAAGCCCGAGCGCGGGTCTCACTGTCACCGTCACCGACACTTTCCTCATCGCCGCAAAACCTGACAGTGAAGAGAGACGTTCAGGAGAAGGACCGGAGACCGACAATCACTCCGCGGCAACACAAGCGGCTGCAACCCGGGGGGGGGGGGCACCGGGGGGGGGGGCACCGGGGGGGGGGCACCGGGGGGGGCACCGGGGGGGGGGGGGGGGCACCGGGGGGGGGCACCGGGGGGGGGCACCGGGGGGGGGGGGGCACCGGGGGGGGGGGCACCGGGGGGGGGGCACCGGGGGGGGGCACCGGGGGACTCCATCCCGCAGTCCCTCCACCTCGCCCCCTCCCTTGTCACCTTCAAAACCCATCTCAAGACCCTCCTCTTCGATTGTGCTTTCGATCATTCTGCTTCCCCCCCTGCCCCGATCCCGACCCCCGGAAATTCTCTCTGTTCAGCACCTTGAGACATCCTCCCAACCTGAAAGGCGCTTTACAAATGTAATTTTGTTGTTGTTGTTGTAGTATGCTCGCCTCACAAGTGAGGAGACCCGTGTTCGATTCCCAGGCAGGGGATGTTGGATACTCCTAGAATAAATTGACAATGAACAAAAGGGGCAATAAGAAGAAGGGCAGGAAGTACAGAAGGCACTGGGAGTGGGTCACAGTATGGATTAGAGTGGATTAATAAAGTGGATTATTGAGAGTTTGGATTGACAAATAAAAAAGCTGCTAACACAGCCTTGATTTGCATTGACTTATATTACAAGGTGTCAAGAGTGAACTGAATTTGGACTGAATTGGACCACGAGATTGGAAGCCGAATTAAAGAAACAACATGCAGACTGGAACAAAAGAATATGAGGCCACAGTGAGGTGCAAATACCAAGGCCATTGAAGTTAAGTGGCAACCTGAGGCATAATTGGAACCGGTTTGAATGGTATTTGCCTTAGCCAGCAATATGCTGCAGCTGCCAAGAAAACATGATAAGGCGCTATATCAAATGCAAGGATTATTATTATTATTATTATTATTATTATTATTATTATTATATAAACAGCAAGATAACAGCAAGCTGCTATTATTCTAAATGCAGCAGGGGGAGATTCTAGAAAATACTCTGAGACCCTGGAAAGGGCTATAGACATGGCTTTAGATTATATAATGAATATTATGAGAGAAAGGTGTTATGGACAGAACAATATAATCGTTGACAGGTATAAGTTTAGCACAAGAAAACAAGGGCCTGCGGAACCATGTGCCCAATATTTTGCTGAATTATGGTCACTCAGCAAAACATCCAAAATGGGGCCCTGAAGGAGAAATGATTAAAGATCAAATTGTGATCGGGATTAAAGACGGCATAATAAGGAGCAAGCTTCTGAAACAGGAAGACTTGAATTTACAGCAAGCGGGACAAATAATAAACATAGAAGAAATGCTTGTAGCTCATAGGAAAGAGTTTGGGGAATGGGGAACTAGAGATGGAAATAGATAAACTGGCTGGGGAAGGAGCTGGAATAACACAGATGAAGAATACGGAGCACAGCCAGTATACAGACCTAGAGAAAGATATATAACAAGAAGACACGTGAGCAATGTGGACAAGAACACCCTTCCATCCCTCTCTCTCACTGAAAATCCTCCTGGTCTACTGCCCCCCTAAGCCCCCCGGCTCCTTCTTTTCTGACATCTCTACTCTCCTCTCTTCCCTGTCCCTCTGCTCCGAGCGCCTGCTCATAATGGACAATTTCAACCTCCACCTAAACTCCCCTTGCACCAATTCTTCTGACTTCACTGCCCTCCTCTCCTCCCTAAACCTCACCCTTCACATCAATTCACAGACCCACAACCTCATCATCACCCATGGCCTTGACATTTCCGACCTGAGCATAGTGGACAAGGCCATCTCGGACCACTTCCTCATCTCCTTCTCCTCCCACATTCCTCTCTCCAAGCCGTCAACCATACTCTACTGCCCGTGGAAAAGACTCCCCCCTGAGACCCTCACAAAGGCCCTCACATCCTCAAATATCCTATCCTTCTGGCCTTCTACCCGCAGAGATCCTGAAGCAGCTGTCCAGCTGCTCCATGATCGCCTCTCCTTCACCTTCAACTCTCTTATCCGCATGAAATCAAGGACCATCTCCAAACCCACCCGATCCCCCTGGCACAACAACCAGCTTCGCTCCCTAAAAACTCAAACCGGCTGCTCAAGCGCAGATAAATAAATAAATAATCCTTGCATTTGATACAGCGCTTTTCACGTCGGGAGGACGTCCCAAAGTGCTTCACAGAACACACTGTAAAGTGAATTGACTGTATATTTGTGGGCGAACGCGGCAGCCAATTGCGCACAGCAATGTCCCACAAACAGTCGTAGATTGAAAATGACCAATTTATTATTGTTTTGTTTTTTTGGAGGGATTATTATTAGGCTCTGTGTGGAGTAAGGAAACTTGCCCAAGGTTTTCCTGCCTGGAATTGAACTCAGGTCTCTCACTTGCAAAGCGAGTGCTGTAACCACTGAGCTACAGGACTCCAGATGGCAGAAAACTGCCCTGACAGTTCACCACCAACTGTGGCTCGAGCATCTCCACAGCTACCGCTGTTCTTTGACCTGCGCGAAAACGGCTTCTACTCCAACATCATCTTGGAGTCAAAAAACAATCCCAAAGTCCTTTATTCCACCACCCACTACCTCCTCCATGCCCCCCCTCAGGCCTCCTCAATCTTCACATCCAATGCCAAGTGCGAGGAGGTCATGGATTTCTTTTCATCCAAAATACATAATGAGGCTCCAGCCTCATCCACCTGCCTCTTATCACCCACCACCACCCTCTCTCCATCCCCCTCACCCTCCCCATCAGCAGCTACTACCACGACCCCCATCCTACATTCCTTCTTCCCCATCCCTCCTTCCTCTCACCCACCATCACCTCAATGAAACCCACCACCTGCTGCTCAACCCCCTCCCCACCAACTTACAGGTCACCCATCTCCCTCTCCTCTGCCCACTACTGGCTGACGTCATCAACCAGTCCCTCTCCTCTGGATCAGTCCCTGCCCCTCTCAAAACTGCTGTCATCACTGCCCTCATCAAAAAACCCTCCCTAGATCCCTCAAACCCCAGCCATTCCCACCCTCTTTCAAACCTGCCCTTTCTCACAAAAGTCCTAGCATGTGTTGTTGCACGCACACCTCTCCTCCCACTCCCTCTTCGAACCCCTCCAGTCTGGTTTCCCCCCACAGTACAGAGACTGCGCTTGTAAAAGTCACAAACGACATCCTGGCTGCCTATCCCAGAGAGGATTGACTTCAAGATCCTCACCCTTGTCTTCAAGTCCCTCCACTCCTCTGCACCCCCCGACCTCTCTGACTTCCTCTCTCCTCAAAACAGTGCCCGTTGGGTTTGTTCCACCGGGTCTGGCCTCGTCCTCGTCCCCGTCCCCCGAGTACTTCGCTCCACCCTCGGTGGCCGTGCCTTCAGCCACTGTGCCCCGAGGCTCTGGGATCCCTTCCTCACTCCCTTCCCCTCGCCCCTCTCTTCCTATTTTCAGGTCTCTGCTGAAGACCTTTCTTTTTGACCACACCTTTGGTCACCTTCCTCCCACTCCCCCTGGCCCCTCCCCCTCCCCTGGCTCCTCCCCTGGCTCCTCTCCCTCCCCTGGTTCCTCCACTTCCCTGGCACCTCCCCTCCCCCAGCTCCTCCCCTCCCCCGGCTCCTCCCCCCTGGCTCCTCCTCATGGCTCCTCCCCTCCCCTGGCTCCTCCCCCTCCCTTGGCCCCTCCCCCTCTCCCTGGCTCGGCCCCAGGATTCGTTACTGTGAAGCTCTGAGACGCCGTCCCGTGTGGAGGGCGCTATATACATCTAAGTCGTTGTTGTTGCTGTGTTTGAGACTTGGAGAACCACAGAGAGAAATGATGGAAACAGGAAAAGGAAGATTAGTGACATACAACAGGTGACATTGAAATCGTAGGAAGAGCAGAAATAGAAACCAGGTATAAAAATAAAGTATATACAATGCCATTTTACATTGTGAAAGTACAGGCGGACACATTGTTGAGTCTACAGGATATAAGTAAAAAGGGACTGTTGAAAAGAATACAAAATGCGAGGAAAGAAGAAAACAAAAGATTAGAAATGGAGGAAATAATAGGAAAATACAAACAAGTTTTGGGGAAAAGAAGGGTTAATGAAAGGGGAGTATGAAGATAAGGATAAAGGACAATGTAAAACCGATAATACAGCCACTGAGATAAATACCTGAAGCCATGAAAGAAAGAAAGAAAGAAAGAAAGAAAGAAAGAAAGAAAGAAAGAAAGAAAGAAAGAAAGAAAGAAAGAAAGAAAGAAAGAAAGAAAGAAAAAAAAAAAAAAAAAAAAAAAAAAAAAAAAAAAAAAAAAAAAAAAAAAAAAAAAAAAAAGAAAGAAAAGAAAGAAAGAAAGAAAGAAAGAAAGGAAAGAAAGAAAGAAAGAAAGGAAAGGAAGAAAGAAAGAAAGAAAGAAAGAAAGAAAGAAAGAAAGAAAGAAAGAAAGAAAGAAAGAAAGAAAGAAAGAAAGAAAGAAAGAAAGAAAGAAAGAAAGAAAGAAAGAAAGAAAGAAAGAAAGAAAGAAAGAAAGAAAGAAAGAAAGCGTGCGACACGTGGGCCAGATATCAAAACAAGCAGAGGCACAAGCCAAACATGTGGCACGAGAAACCACAGCAAGCTGGGACAGAGATAGGAACAGACTAGTTTTACCACAAAGAGAAACTGTCTTGTAGCCGTGGATTACACATCATGTTATTTTGTTTTTGCTGAACTACCTGACACGACTGCAGGAACCGTAATATACAAAACAATGGGGATTTTTGCAACTTATGGAATATCAGAAATAGCGATAAGTGACAATGGACCACAATTTGTAAATGAAAAATATAGGACATTTACAAAGGACCGGGGAATGAAGCACAGAACAGCATTCCCGGGATATCCACAGAGCAATGGGGTGGTGGAGAGAACAATGCAAACATTCAAGAAAATGTTGAAGAAGGTAGAAAATGCAAAAGAAAATAAACTGTTAGCAATTGACGTACAGAAACACACCAATACAAATGAAAGATCACCAGCACAAATGTTAATGTCAAGGCAATTAAGGGACAGATTAATATGCGGAGAAAACAGATTAAAACTGCAACTGCAAAGAAAGAATAGAAATACAAAACAAAAGGCAGAAGGTGAAAAGAAAAGCTTTGAAATAAAGGAGATGGTTTGGGTGTGGTTCAGAAAGAGGAATATTAAAACAGAGCGGTGGCCAAAAGGGAAAATAGTGAAACCAGATAAATAACCAAGATCATATTGGATAGAAGACAATAAAGGAAACAAATAGAGAAGAACGTCGTGGAGATGAGAAAGTGAACTACACATGACAAGAGGATGAACAGCAAGAGATAACCAAAGATAGACCAGAGGAAAGAGAGACAGAAAGGACAAGATTGAGAAGAAAGATTAGATGACCAGCTAGATTAATAGAAGGTTAAAGAAAAACTGAAGCCAAACTGTTGGATAATAATAATAATAATAATAATAATAATAATAATAATGCATACTCCTTTAAGAGTAAATTGACAAATAACAGAAGGGCCAATATTGAGAAGGGCAGGAAGTACAGAAGGCACTGGGAATGGGACACAGTATGTGGTTTAAAGTGGATTATTGAGGTGGATTATTGAGGTGGGTTATTGAGGTGGGTTATTGAGGTGGGTTATTGAGGTGGATTATTATTGAGGTGGATTATTGAGGTGGGTTATTATTGAGGTGGGTTATTATTGAGGTGGATTATTGAGGTGGGTTATCGAGGTGGGTTATTGAGGTGGGTTATTGAGGTGGATTATTATTGAGGTGGGTTATTATTGAGGTGTGTTATTGAGGTGTGTTATTATTGAGGTGGATTATTGAGGTGGGTTATTATTGAGGTGGGTTATTGAGGTGGATTATTGAGGTGGGTTATTATTGA
This sequence comes from Callorhinchus milii, assembly GCF_018977255.1. Classification (NCBI taxonomy): domain Eukaryota; kingdom Metazoa; phylum Chordata; class Chondrichthyes; order Chimaeriformes; family Callorhinchidae; genus Callorhinchus; species Callorhinchus milii. The sequence goes on along the minus strand of NW_024704749.1, from coordinate 508,375 downwards.
GGTGGGTTATTGAGGTGGATTATTATTGAGGTGGGTTATTGAGGTGGATTATTGAAGTGGGTTATTGAGGTGGATTATTATTGAGGTGGATTATAGAGGTGGGTTATTATTGAGGTGGGTTATTGAGGTGGATTATTATTGAGGTGGGTTATTGAGGTGGGTTATTATTGAGGTGGGTTATTGAGGTGGATTATTATTGAGGTGGATTATAGAGGTGGGTTATTATTGAGGTGGGTTATTGAGGTGGGTTATTATTGAGGTGGGTTATTGAGGTGGATTATTATTGAGGTGGGTTATTGAGGTGGGTTATTATTGAGGTGGGTTATTGAGGTGGATTATTATTGAGGTGGCTGCTAACACACCCTTGATTTGGATTGAGTTATATTACAGAGTGAAATACTGGGTAAGTTTCCTTACTCCACATGCCTCTGTTTTCCTCGCAGTAAATAGGAAACCGATTGTTAGTCAATTGATGGATCGCTTTCTGGGGTAATAATCCCTTTTTAAAAAAATGCGGTCACTCAATCCATGACTGTTTGGGGGATACTACTGTGTACAATTGGCTGCCACATTTTGCCCACAAAATATACAGTGAATTCACTTTACAGTATATTCTGCTAAGCACTTTGGGATGTCTTGAAGACGGGAAGAGGTACGATTTCAAATGCAAGGCTTATTATTAATATATAACAAATCATGAATCATTTCTATGTGTGGACAAATGGTGGCTTTTTCTTGATTGATGACTTGCCCTTTTGCTATGGAAGTTGTAAGACCAGACTTAATGCAGCATTATTCTGTTGTTCTTGTAAGAACTGGGAATAAACTGTCTTGAGGGTTATATCTATTTCAGGGGATGACCTATCTCTTACCAGTAAGTTCCCCCCTCCCCACTTTTCAGGAGGTTACACTGGGAACCACACCCTTTCCCTTATGTTACATGGAGGGTTCCCCCATTCTACTTTCCCCAGTGAGCCAGACCTGTTGGTCTAAATGTTTTCCCTTTTCATTTTCCGGGGATGGAATCGGGGTGTGAAGATAGAATATAGAAGATAGAAGAGGAAAATATCCCCTAATGTGTTTGTGGTACGTTGACTCCAGTAGGGTGGAGAAATGTGGCCAGTCCCGAGTCAGGAGGACCGGGAACGGGAGCCAGGGGGAGTGACACTCCCATGGGTATCTGAGCCGGTTAAACACCCAAACAAAGGGTTTCTCTTTGAAGTCAAACATTTAGTTTTAAATTCTAGTGAAATTTCCTTGTTTGGGTAGGTGGCAAGAATGGCATTTCAGGCCTTGCATATCAGTAATTGATCATGTAATTAATGCACTTGCCTCATGGAACCTATTTCATGTTAATTGGTTATTTAATTCATAAATCATCAAGTTGGTAAGACTAAAGAATCTCTTTGATTTTTAAACAAAGGCTTCTTGCTCTCTGCGGTCTACTAAACATTGATGGACTCACTGGTATTTGGATGTTTATGTACTTACTCCCACATAAATGCCATACCATTAACTTATTTTATCCTTCATTGGCTTCTCTGAAGAACTGCAGTTATTTACTATGGAACTGACCCTCCAGCTCCTTTAGACAGTAAAGCTTCAGTGTTCACAACATTTGAAAGTTATTTTCAGATCTGTTGACAATGATTTTTTAAGTATCTCATGAGTTTCTTTTAAATCTACTACTTAAATTAATTCAGGAAACAGAAGCTTGTCTAATATCTTCTAATCCTTTGTTCTATAATCCTATACGAAGAGCAGAGTTGGGCCAAATTTGGCAGAAATCCATGTTCATTCACTGCAAAACTGAATTATGACTCGGAAGCTGACATTGATGTAAACCATATCAAAGCACATGTGGAGTTTGGCCGTATAGGAACAGAAAGACAACTTAAAAGTACCATCTAAATCTCTGTTCACCACTATAAAGGGATGTAACTCCTCACAATGAACCTGATGAAAAACAGTTGTAATCACAAGACTACTGTCAAGTCAGGCTTCTGTGAATTAGTTTGTTTTCTAAAGCTTAATGCTCAAATTCCATTGTGTTTTTAAACAGCAGCTAGATGTATTGATTTATTAGTTGTGGTTCCTGTGTCTTAAAGAACTGTTGCTGTTCTTTTGTAAACTTTTTTTGTAAAAGATCCTGCACTGATTAACCAGAAATAGTCTGATATTTAAAATTATTGGCGATGTATGAAATGCCCATTTCCAAGTTGTCCATTCATTCTTGTATCTTGCAGGCATGTTCATTTTGTCAATAAGTTTAAATGCTTGTCTGGGAACAGTTGTATTGAAGTGTTCACTCAAGCTGATGTTTTTGACAGATATAAAGTGAAAAGCAGGAACCTTTTCTAGTCAGGGACATGGGTCATTCTGACTACAGGCAAAATAGGCAGCTGAGAGTTCAATGTTGATCAACTTGCTGGGGGCAGCAGATTTATGGGAAAAGTTGACAAACTGAGCTGGTGTCAGACCCCAGGGGCACATAACCCATGGATGCCTTTATGGCGAAGTTGCAGATAGGGAGGAGGAAGATCATGGAACAGTCACTGCCTCATGCACAATGCTGAGATCTCCAAGTTTCAGGGTAAGTGTTCGAAATTATTGAAAAACTGTGATGAGATCCCTTATATCCAAGAAGCCGACAGCCTGTGACTGAAGCTTTATCCAGTACAAAGAGGGCAAAGAGTGCAAGCAACAAGTCCGAAGAGAAAAGCAAAATGATCAACATTAAACCCTCAGCTATAAAGAGCAGCAGCAATAGCAGTATTAACAAACCCAGCAAAACGCCCAGAATACCAAGTCTCTGATTCCTCATGAGCATCCGCACTTGGGCATCACCACTTGTAGTACAAACACTCCACATTAACACTCAATAAACACAGGGCCACCAAGCCCACTTCTCAGCGCCTTGTCAATAAGACACTATAAGAGAGGCAGTTATTTGGGGGCCGAGCGCAGCCTCTCCAGCTGTCTTGTCAGCCAACCTGACCCTCAGGTCCTCAGCTGAACCCAGCAATCAGGGTTCTTCAAAGCTTCTTCAAAGGTTTACTAGGCGGGGGGTGGGGGCAGGGATGAAGGGCCCAAATTCACCCAGCGAAAGCCCCCCCAGTGAGCTGTGACTGACCTCATCACTAAGGTGGTAAGAGGGGTTGCCTAGGGCAGCAGATTGTATTGAGTGGCCTCTGGTGAGGGAGGTGTAAGCACTGTCAGAGCAGTTCAGGAATTTGTACTCCACACACACCTAGAGCTGAACAGGAACCCAGTTATTAGTCGATTGGCAGGTTGCTCTCCGGGGGTAATAATCCCTCAAAAAAATTCAATCAAAAAAATTAAATAATAATAATTTGGTCACTATAACTTGGTTTGTGGGACACTGCTGTGCGCAATTAGCTGCTGCGTTTCACCCACAAAATACAGTCAATCCACTTTACAATATGTTCTGTGAAGCACTTTGAGACATCTCAGTGACATGATAAGGTGCAATATCAAATGCAAGAATTATTATCTTTACTTTAATATTAATAATACATGAATTTGAAATAGTGCCTTATCATGTAGATTTGTTTTTGAAGGAATTGTCACTATAGGGCTGGACTCAAAGGGGCACTTTTATCCCACATCCAGAAAAATTAAAACAGCTTCTATTTCTTGTTGGGGATGTGGTTTGTTATCATTGGGGTTTGCTGTTCCTAACTCAGTTTGAAGGGTATTATTCTTTCTTTTGATTACAAATCTTGTGTCTCAGAGACGTCAGCAGTGGTTGAAAACTGGTTGGCAAAAAAACTTGACAATTTGAGGCATTTTACAGCACTTTGCTGAAGCTGCTTCGGTTGCCTTTTTACATCTCCTTCAGTATCTGGTGTTGTGCATCACAGCTAAAAAATAAAATTGGGTTAGAAAAATCTTATTAAAAATTCTAAAGTAATGTTTCAAATAATGCATGCTCACTAAAATCATAACTTCAGTTTCTAATTTCTCATTACTCTTGTTATTGGTGACACTGTTAAAGTTTGTATATTGTACTGTGGAGAATGCAGGCTGTTGGACGTCAGTCTATGCAAATTCATAGAATCATAGAATGTTACGGCACAGAAGGAGGCCATTCGGCCCATCGAGTCTGTGCAGCTCTTTGACAGAGCGTCACTTTCACTAACCCCACTCACCAGCTTTCTCCCCATAACCCCACAAACCCGTCTTCCCCAGATACCTATCCAGTTGTTTTGCAAAATAACTAAGTTACCATTTTGACCGTTGCTTAACTATATAAACATCCATTTTCTTTCAAAACAAACTAACGGCACTCACACTAATTGTCATTTGTACACTTTCCTTTTTCAAACGTGATACCAGATTGATGACAACTTATAAAGAAAAAACTGCACAATCTCTGAATTCTGGAGAATCCAAATAAGCAATTTTATAGACTTTAGCAGATCATCCAAATCAGCGTAACACACTCTTTCAAAAAGATTCACCTCATGCATGTACTCACATAACTATACATAGCACCAGGATTTATCCTGATCACCTTATTTATAATGAAAGGCTCCAGTTATGGAGTGATCAATTCCATGATATCTGGCTCATGCTACTTATTACTGTTGTTTATAGACTAACCCTTTAATAATAAAAGAACCGCAAAAGGCGATCCAATAATCAACTAACAAATGGGTTCCTAGTTACTGGGTGGTTTAGTAGCTTGGGGCGTCCTCCCCATATGAAATCTATGGATTATGAAATCCAAGAGGACTTAGACAGATTGGTAAAATGGGCAGAAACGTGGCAGATGAGGTTTAATGTAGAGAAATGCGAAGTGTTGCATTTTGGTGGGAAGAATAAGGAGAGGCAGTGTAAGCTGATGGTACAATCATAAAGGGGGCAAATGAACAGGGAGACCTGGGGGTCCACATCAGCAAATCTCTGAAGGTGGCCGGACAGGTAATAAAGCTGTTNAAAAAGCAAACGGGATACTCGGCTTTATAAACAGGGGCATAGAATTCAACAGTCAGGAAGTTATGTTGAATATTTATAAGATGCTGTTAGGCCTCAGTTGGAGACTGCGTTCAGTTGTGGGCACCGCACTTTAGGAAAGATGTTGGGGCATTGGAGAGGGCACAAAGGAGGTTTACCCGATGGTACCAGGAATGAAGGACCTTAGCTATGAGGAGAGATTAGCGAAACTAGGATTATTCTCCCTGGAGCAGAGAAGATTAAGAGGGGATTTAATAGAGGTTTTCAAGATCATGAGAGGATTTGATGGGTTGAACCGGGAAAAACTGTTTCCATTGGCATGTGGGTCAGTAACCCGAGGAACCGATTTAAGAGAGTTGGTAAAAGAAACAGAGGGGAGGTGAGGAAAACATTTTCACCAGTGAGGTGTTGGGATCTGGAATGCATTACCTGAAAGGGTAGTGGGAGCCGATTCAATAACAACTTTTAAGAGAGAAGTAGATGGGTATTTGGGGAGGACAGGATGCAGGGCTATGGAGAGAAAGGTGGGATTGAGTTGGAAGCTCTTTTAGGAGCCTGGATGGGCTGAATGGCCTCTTTCTGCGCTGTATGATTCTATAATTCTATGAAATGTAAATTTGTTGTTGTTGTGGTGGTATCACATTTACATTTACGCAGTGCACTTCACATCAAGAGGATTTCCGAATGTGCTTAACATTACTGTCTGTTTATTTGATTTGAGATGTCATAGCATTCGATTTTGAGGATTTGAAGTGTCTGAAAAAATATATAAAATTATTGTAATAATAACAATAATAATAGTACTATAATTGCATTTTTATTCATGTTATACTGTCACCTTTTCTTGATACTAATATGTGTAAACTAGTAATATTAATAGGAAACGTACCTCTGTGCTTTGTTTTTGATAAATACTGATTTGTTTGTGGCATCAGGTCATTAGTATAGTTCTGATATTGTTACTATTGCATTGATTGGTTTCATCCTTTTGTTCATGTGTAAGTTCAGATGCCAGTGTAATGGTGCAAGTGTTATAGCGTTACAATTATTACAAGTAGCTCACAAGTATCACTGTATTACCAACAGTACTGTACTGGCACTATTATTTAGTTATACTACCCTTAGAGTATACTATTATAATGTTGTCTGTATAGTTGCTAATAAGGCACTGGCATTATCACAGCGTTACCAGCTCTCTGGTGAATGGCTTGTTCAGGGGATTTGAGGTTTCTGTGAAAAAAACGACCTAAAAACGACAGATTTAGACTAAGCCTAATTGTCCCACGTCTCAATCAGTAACTCCTCATTTTTGGCTGGGAAAGAAACTGGGCATATGCTGAGTAAACAGCCCGTGTTCCACAAGGGTTAATACAGTAAAGAGAAACTGACGGTAGCCACGTGACAGTGAAAGCTGTGAATCCAACCCACAATCTGTGTCGGAATCAGAACAAAGCGTCCGAGGGTCAGGGAGCAGATCAGCTCCTCCAGCTCCAGCTCCAGCTCCAGCTCCAGCTCCAGCTCCAGCTCCAGCTCCAGCTCCAGCTCCAGCTCCAGCTCCAGCTCCAGCTCCAGCTCCAGCTGCAGCTCCTCTTCAAACGTGACTCTCGCAGCACACCATGCTGTCCCGGGCTGTGCTGGGCACCCTGCTGCTGTGGACCAGCGCACTGCCAACTCCCACAGGTCACCCCCAGGAGAACACCAGGGTAAGGCAATCCCTTCTGCATGTTACACTTCAGGTCGGTTATCGGTTTGAGAAGGACTGTTTAGTTTGAAGAATATTTGCCAATGTCAAATTGGCAAATTGTCAGGATGACCAAATAGTTGTGATACTATTACAATGGTTAGTAAGTCTTAAAGGAATGATGTTTTTTTTTAGATAAGAGGGTGTTAGTTATCATGACTTTTGGTTGTGGATCGGGCAATTGTTTCCCCAACTGAAAGTGCAAGTTTGCGGATAGTTGAAGTTGCTCATTTCTAAAGTTGCAACAATAACGTGAGTTTCTGAAGCATCAAGTTGCATTAATTAAAAGGCAAAATACTGCAGCTGCTGGAAATCTGAAATGAAAACAGAAGTAAAATGCTTCTAAAATGCTAAAATGCTAATCAAGTTGATGACCTTTGGTCACTTTCCTCTCTCCATAGATACTGCATGACCTGCTGAGTGTTCCCAGGACTTGATTTTATTTCAAGTTGCATTAATTATTTAGTGTTTAACTTTTTACATCATCCTTCAACTTTTGTTCTACGCTTACAATTGCTAAGTGTATTTTTTTATGAAGAGCCTTGAAATGAAATACCTGATGAGCTGCTTTTGATATTTTTAAGCTCATGTTTAGCACAAACGTTTTGACTGGCATGTTCTCTTTTACTTTGGACCACTTGGGGTATGAGTTCCAGCATATGTTAAACTTTATTTGTGCCATCCTATGCCCTTCCTCTCCCAATCACCTCCCAACAAAGCCAAGAGCTCAAACAATTTCACCATTTCATCACATCTTTCATTGTAATTCCCTCTGGCATAGCCACAGGCAGGCTTCAGTCAGCCAGTCTGGCATCTCCGCCTATCTCAGCCCACACTGACAAAGGAGACATTGATATCGGCAATAGGTACAGGAGGCACAGGTACTGACACGTTCCCTCAGGTATTTGATATACTGGATGATGCTATTTAAAAAAATTAGCTGTAAAAAAGTGAAGAAACAAGACAAAAAAGCTGCGATTGGTAAAAGAAACCTCACAATTAACTATTTATTACTCTGTCAGCAGGGAGTCGAGAACAATTACTTTCTGTACTCAGTCCTAGTTTCCTACTATACTGAAAATACACAGCAACCTGCATTTATATAGTGCCCCTCACACAGGGTAGCTCCCAGAACGCTTGACAATGTCGGAGCATGACATCGAGCTGGGGTGTGATAGGAGGTGATCGCAGGCACTGGTTGAAGAGGAAGGTCTTCAGGGATGATCTGAAGATAGGGGAGGAAGAAGCAAGGTGGAGGGGTAGAGTTTCAGTGTTTCAGGGTGTAGTGGCTGAAAGCGCGGCCACCGAGGTGGAATAGAGGGACATGCAGGAGGCCAGAACCAGTCAAGCAGTGGCAGTGGGTGTAGATTGTGTGATAAGCACGTTGGAGAGTTGGGGGGGGTGAGGTGGGGTGTTCCAGGGCATGAAGGGATTTGAAGATGAGGGTGAGGATCCTGAAATCGATCCATTCGGCAATAGGGAGCCAGTGGAGCCCGGCTAGAGCTGGTGTAATCGGGGTCTGGAGTTTAGTGCAGGTCAGTATGTGGGTGGTAGAGTTTTGGATTGGGTGGATTTTGTGGGTGGTAGAGCTGGGGAGACCGGCGAGGAGGGCATTTGAATAGTTGAGGTGGAAAGTGACTAACCCATGCATGAAGGTTTCGACTGGGGTCAGGTACGGTTGGAGTCGGGCAATGTGGTGGAGGTGGAGGAAGGCGGTCCTGGTCAGGGACCAGATGTGGGGAAGGAATGACAGCTGTGGGTCGAACCTGACGTCCAGGTTACGCACTAGTTCGGTAAGTCTGAGAAATAGGGGAGGTTGAGGTGGTTAGAGCCGCAAAGATGGCTCTTTCCTCCCATCGTGAATTATAATACAATACAATTTATACTTGTTGGGAGGATGACCCAACGTGCTTGACAGTTCTGGCTGGGCACAAGATCTGAGGAGGTGGGGCTGAGTGGGGGAAAGGTAATCAAATGCATGGTCATTCAGGGGTATGTTTTGAGGCATACCTTGAAAAAGAGGGGAGAGAGTGACTCTGGGGAACCAGGGACCTGGGAATGAAGTTCCAGAGTGCAGGCAATAAATGGCTGAAAACCCACCCACCCATCTGTACTGTATGTTGCAGGACTGTAAACTCACATGAAGGCTCCAACACAGTTTAAAAAGGAAACGAGTAAGAGAAATAAAATCAAGGTTGCATGACATCAAGTTTGAGATTTATAAGCCTGTAGATGTCAGCCTGGCTCAGTTGGTAGCGCTGTTGCCTCAGAATCAGAAGGTTGTAGGTTCATCAGTAGCATTTATGTAATTCCCTTCATGTGGGGCAGCATCTCAGAGTTCTTAACAATAGCATGTTTTGAAGCTGAGCCGAGGAGAAAGGACTGTAGGCTGTAGGCATAGTTGAAGAGGAAACTCTTCAAGGTGCCATCTGAAGATACAATGCAATACAAAATACAAAATTACATTTGTACAGCGCCTTTCACCTCGGGAGGATGTCCCAACGTGCTGGACACTCAGGGATTTGGACCCGAACTGGGGGTCGGGATCAGGGAGGGTGGAGGGCAGGGAAGGTAGTGGTAAGAGGTTGGTTGAAGGCTTGGTTGAAGAGGAGTGTTTTGAGGTGCACCTTGAAGGAGGCAAGGGGAGGAAGCGAGGTGAAGGGACTGTGGGATGGAGTTCCATAGGGTGGGGGCAGAGAGGTTGAAGGCCCGGCCACCGATGGTGGTGCAGGCCAGAGCCTGCTGAGCAGAGGGAGTGGACAAGTTGATATGGGGATCAGCAGGTCACATAGATAGGGAGGAACAAGGCCGTGGAGGGCCTTGAAGATGAGGATGACGATTTTGTTTTGAATTCTATCCTCTGCGGGATTGGGAGTCAGTGGAGCCGGGCGAGATTGGAAGTGATGGGGTCATGGAGCCTGGTGCAGGAGAGGACACAAGCTGGGCAAAGAAGGGCAAATACAGGGTGAAGTAGAGGATTCAGTTCAGGAGTTCCAGAGGTTCAGGGCTTATTGGTTGAAAACAAGATTTCAATAGTGGAGCAGAGAGGTCAAGGGATGTGGAGAAGCCCTGAGCCAGCTGAGCAAAGGTGGCAGGTTGAGGAGTGGGTGTGAGCTGGTTGTAGAGGTAGGGAATGATTATGGTATGAAGGTTAGTTTGAGAATCTTGAAACCAATCAGTTTTTTGACAGGGAGGCAATGGAGCTTGATGAGGACTGGGGGATGGGGTGGATGAAGACGATAGGGGGGATGGGGAGGCAGAGCTGGTTGAGGTGGCAATGATTTGGTTCGGTTGGATTTTGTGAATGGTGAGCAAGGGAGACTGTCGAGAAGGGCATTGGAGAAAATAATAATAATTGTTGCATTTTATATAGTGCCTTATCACATCATCGAGATGTCTTAAAGCAGGATATACTGTAAAGTGGATTAACTATGTATTTTGTGGGTTAAACATGGCAGTCAATTTGCAGACAGCAATGTCCCACAGACAGCCATGGAGTGAGCACTGGGAGAAACGCCTTTCTCTATCAAATAGTGCCATGGGATCTTTAACGTCTACCTGAAGAGACAGACCAACAAATACACAGTCACTACACTTTACAGTAAACACTGTAAAGCACCTTGGGATGTTGTCCCAAAGTGAAAGGTGTTGTACCAAGTGCAAGAATTATTTTTGTTTAGATTCTAAGAGGAAAAGAATAGTGTGGGAGAAGTAAGAAGTTCCATAATCCTAATGAAAGGGATAATATAAATAAGACCCATTTTTCCAAACTACAAAATTCATTCACTACATTTTACAGTAAATTATAAGCGTGTAGATGCAGCCTGGATCAGTTGGTAGCACTTTTGCCTCTGAATCAGTGGAGTTATTTGATTGCCCACCCAAAAATCAGTATTCCCAGTGCTGTGTTGGGAGCTTTACAGGCTCCAAGTCAGCTGAATCTCTAACCCTCAAAACAACACAAAACTATGGAGTGGGGTGGGCTGGACTGGGCAATCAAAAGACTCCACTGCTTATTGATAATGCTGACAAACAGGATAATATTTGTCAGCCTATCTCTTAATTGGAATTTATGTTTCCTGTTTATCTTTTGTTCAAAAAACCCTTTTTGCATTTCTTGCATGTATTCAGAGTTTTCAAAACATTTAATTGACATGGTCTCTTTCTGCCCTTTTAGTTTTAAGTTAACTTCATGCATTTTAAGATTGATCTCTCTAGGTCGCCATGGAGATGTTTTCCTATCTGTATCGTGGTCTAGGTCAGGTGGCTGAAATTCATCACATATCACTATGTATACTGATAATTAATAGGCAGTACAGAATATGGCAAGTGGGAGAGTTTATTAGGATACATCGAGAGGTTGCAACATCATAAACCAGGATACAGATAAGTAGATGTGAAGAAACAGGAACCACAAACAGGAACCACATCTACAGATAAGTAGATGTGAAGAAAACAGGAACCACAAACTGGCTTTTTCCTTTAAACTTCATCCTAAGCTGAACCTTTCCACAGCAATTTAGAATTGTAGAATATATGGGACGAAGGTGGAGGAGCAAATCCAATAGAGAAGTGATAATGGGGGACTTCAATTACCCTAACATAGACTGGCAAACTAACAGTGTAAAGGGCAAGGAGGGGCAAGGATTCCTGAAATGTGTGCAGGATAACTTTGTGGATCAATATGTTTCCAGCCCAACGAGGAAAGAAGCAGTGCTGGATCTAGTTCTGGGGAATGAAGTGGAGCAGGTTTCAGTAGGAGAGCATCTGGACACCAGTGATCACAACATCATTAGGTTTAGAGTACTTATTGGAAAGGAACAAGGAGCAATCAAAAGTGAAGGCACTCAACTGGAAGAGGCTAAGTTGAAAAGGGATCTTGCCCAGGTGGACTGGAAACCAAGATTGATGGGTAAAATGGCAAATGAGCAACCAGAGGAAATAGGGATGGGCCAAACACATTCCCACGAGGGGGAAAGGTAGGGCATCCAAAGCTAGAGCTCCCTGGATGACTAAAGAAATTGGGATGAAAATGAAACAAAAAAAGGTTTATGATAAATGTTTGGTTCAAAATACATTAGAGAATCAAATAGAATACAGAAAGTACAGAGAAGAACTGAAAAAGGAAATAAGAGGGGCAAAGAGATTGTATGAGAAAAGATTAGCAGGTAACATAAAAGCGAACACTAAAATCTTCTATAAACACATAAAGAGTAAAAGGACGGTCAAAGCAAGGGTAGGGCTGATCAGGGACCTAAAGAGAAAGCTTTTTGTGGAGGCAGAGGGCATGGCTGAGGTACTGAATGAGTACCTTGCATCTGTCTTCACAAAAGAAGATGCAGCCAATGTCACAGTATCGGAGGAGAGAGTAGGGAAATTGGATAAGATAAAAATAGATAGAAAGGAGGTACTGAAAAGTTTGGAAACGCTCAAGGTAGAAAAGTCACCCGGTCTGGACAGGATGCATCCTAGATTGCTGGAAGCAAGGGTGGAAATAGCGAAGACTCTGGCCACAGTCTTTCAATCCTCCTTGGACACTGGGGTGGTGCCTGAGGACTGGAGGTTGCAAATCTTATTCCCTGTTCAAAAAGGGGGAGAGGGATAAACCTGGTAACTACAGGCCAGTCAGCCTAATATCAATGGTGGAGAAGCTTCTGGAGACTATAATCAAGGACAAAATTAGTTTTCACCTGGGAATTAAGCGCTTCACAGAATATAGTGTAAAGTAAATTGACTGTATATTTTGTGGGCGAAATGTGGCAGCCAATTGCGCACTGCAGTGTCTCACAAACGAGATTATAGTGACCAAATTATTATTTTTATCTTTTTGAAAGCATTATTAGCCCTGGAAGAGCGATCTGCCAATCGACTAACAACCGGGTTCCTACTTACTGCTGGGTAAACAGAGGCGTGTGGAGTAAGGTAACTTGCCCAACTTTTCGAACTGTCTGGGAATCGAACCCAAGACCATCGTCTTGCTTGCGAGGCGAGTGCTCTAACCGCTGAGCTACAAGATTCCACCATATCCTCCACTGTTGGGAAAGTTTTTCTTTACACTAAATGGACGCACAAGTCAACAGTTCAGAATGTAGGCTAGCATTGCTCTACATGTTAAGCAGAGAGCAGTAAATGAATTTCTCACTAAGGGGTTTACGCTAATTGAGATTGGTAAAAATGCCTTATGAGATTAATTAAAAGACTTAAAAATATTAAGCATTGCAAACATAATCTTATACCACTCATCCCAGGAACACTTTGTAGCTACATCTTGAGACCCCTTCTGCAGGTACCTTGCTGTGCAGCCACGCTGGGCATCGAACCGCTCTCTTTCCTCTTCACCTCAGCGCTTGCTGCTTGGTACTGTCAATTCAACTGGACATCTAAATACGGTTGATCCACAGATCTCCCACAAATCCTCTGCTCGGCTTCAAATATATCACATCAACATGATCCACGGTGTCCTGTCTTCACAACATTCCAAATTTGGAATTCTCCATTTAGCATCTTTCCTTATGACCATAGCAGGTTCCTGCTTTCATTCCTTTAAAACATTCTCGCCCAAGACATGCAAAGAGTGTGTGGCATTGGTCTCGGGATTACTTGGGTTGTGTAGAACATGCGCTCGATTGAGCTGTTGTAACTGATGTTGCCGGTGTATGGTGGTGTCCGGGGGGCGTCCTGCTTCCCGGTGTTGTCGGTGTGTGGCGGTGTCCTGCTTGGCCATGGGGGAGCTGGTTGTGTTGTAATCTCACTGGGCTGAGCTGCTGCTCCCAACGTTGCAGATCGTCCGTCATTGGAAGCAGGAGAGGGAGACATCCCTCCCCCTATGTCATCCCAAATATGAGGGCAACATTTGGGTGAGAGCACAAACAGGAGTGGGTTTCGGGGTTTAGGGAAGGCGGGAGGAAATAATAATAATAATCCTTGCATTTGCTGTAGCGTGTTATCATGTCTTTAAGATGTTTCCAAACACTTCACAGAATGTACTGTAAAATGAATTTCCTGTATATTTTGTGGGTGAAACGTGGCAGCCAATTGCACACAGCAAAGTCCCACAAACAGTCATAGATTGAAGTGACCAATTTATTATTATTTTTTGAAGGAATTATTACCCTGGAAAAGTGATCCACCAATCAACTAACAACTCGGTTCGTATTTACTGCTGGTAAGCAGAGGCGTGTGGAGTAAGGAAACTTGCCCAACATTTCGCCCTGCCAGGAATCAAATCCAGGTCTCTCGCTTGCTAGGCAAGTGCTCTAACCACTGAGCTACAGGACTCAAAATGGTTTGAGCTGATTAATATGACATCATTAAGGGCATTTGGAGTGGATGTGCAGATCAGCCATGATCTAATAGAACAGCGAATCAGGCTCGAGGGCCTGAAGGGCCTACTCTTGACCCCATTAGGTGAAGATATGTTGTACTAAACTCTTTGCCATGGCTTGGCCAGTGCAGGGTGCAAGTGTCGATCACCAGCAGAATGTGGGATTACATGTGCGATGTGAGAGGCAATGGTCCAACATAATCAATCTGTAGATTAGTCCAGGGCCTGTCTGGGGGCCTGGGATGTTGTAAAAATGCTGTCTTTGTATTTGAATCAGGATTGAACTGAGCACAGATTAAACAAAAAACAAAATACTGCAGATGCTGGAAACTGAAATAAGAACAGAAGTCGCTGGGATCACTCAGCAGGTGCCTGTTCCTAGTAACTTCTGCTTTGATTACACATTAAACAGTTGGTGCAGTAATGATCAATATCACCTGAACATACCAGCCACTAGGCCATGGGTCTGAGTCTAGAGGAAGTGTATGTTGTGAGGATTGATGTCCTGCTGTTCGGACATTCTGGACCTGGTATAAAAATTGTTTATGCAATGGTTCAGAGATGACCCACAGTTAGTAGTAGAAATGTAAGCCCTGATTACCAGAAGATTTGAAGCATATCGACAATATGGCTTGGGGATGGGTGTCGATGGTTGAATGGCTTTTATTGTTTGTACAATACTCAAGTTTTTGAGCTCCTTGTAAATCGAGGGGTTCACATTGGTGAGGGATTCCCTCAGCGACAGGTGTAGATTGGGGGAAAAACAGATGAGGGCATCCAGAAATCTCCAGGAAAACCTCCACCTTTCATCAGAAAGTCAGCTGTTGCATTTCTGTTCCAATATGGTGCAGTTTCTGTGTGAGCTTTTACCTTATTAACTGCAATTAATCTCTTACGCTGTTGTGCCATACTCAAAATTGCCAGTAATAAAGGTGCCGTGGGAAATGACTTACCAGACAGGGAGTTATTCAGTCAGAGAATTGCGTATGAATCCAGAACAAGGGGGCATCATCTTAAAATGATAGCTTGGCCATTTAGGAGTGAAATCAGGGGCAGTTTTTCACCCGAAGGATAGTGGAAATCTGGAATTCTCTCCCCCAAAAGGCTGCGCATGCTGGATCCATTCATATTTTCAAGACTGAGGTGAATAGATATTTGTTAGGTCAGGGTATCAAGGGATATGGGGCAAGGGCGGGTAATTGGAGTTGAGGTACAGATCAGCCATGATCTTATACAATGGTGGAACAGGCTCGAGAGGATGAATTGCACCGTCCAATGAAACCACAGCAGTGAGTTCAGCCGCTTGCACTGACAAATTGGGTGGGAGTTTTGTAGAGATCTGTATTATTATTATTACTATCTGCAAATCAAGTTCTGGGACATAAATAGAACAAACTATTGACCAAAAGCAGAGGGTAGGTGGCTTTACAGTTATATCACAGCCTTGTGTAGCAGAAGGTCCATCATTGTCAGTTGAACATTGGACATGGCCCCATCCTTCAGACAGAGTCTAATAACCATCCTGTGTGTGTGTGTGTGTGGCGGGTGAATAAGCTGAGGGGTGAGAGCCCCACAATATAGCCCAAAAAGTTATCATTAAATGCTTTTTGCATGCTGAGCAATTGAGTTCCCCTGGGGTCAGGACTCTGGATGCGTCAGAATAGGACACAGTTTCCCATGTTTGTGTTGTAATAAAACTGCTGACAGAGCGAAGTCTGTCGCTGGGGTTAGGAGATAAAAGGACAGTTCCCTATTGGAGGCTGGAGGATGGGGGCTGAGGCAAGAACTCTTTTTAACTCTTCCACTGCCTGAGTACAGACTGGAGTCCACTGCCATTCAATGACCTTATCTAACAGTACATAAAGAGGAACACAAAGGGTTACAAAATCCTCAATAAAGTCACTGCAATATCCCCCCAGTCCCCAAAATGGATGTCACAGAAAAGGGTAAAGGTAGTCACTGGGCAACCTGTACCTTGTGCTCATCTGGGCCACGCCCGTCCTTCCCAATTCGGACGCCCAAAATGTAACTGAATCTTGCGCAATTTGTGCCTTTTTGGGGTTGAGCTTTAGTCCTGCGGATTGTAGCAATTTTAAAAGTTCATGCAACAATTGGATGTGTGACTCCATGTCTGGTGGATGGAGCAGTAAGCCATCCGGTGGAAGGCAGTGGAAGAGTTAAAAAGAGTTCTTGCCTCAGCCCCCACCCTCCAGCCTCCAATAGGGAACAGCCTTTTTATCTCCAAGCAATACAGTTTTTGTAGATATGGGGATCAAGTTTGAATTTCAATCTGTCCCTTCATTTCACCACAATCATGCTTATGTTCAGCAAAAGCTGCCCTGTTAGTGGTTAGTAGTCAGGGATAAGTGGAGGTGGTGACATTCCCTTCTCCTTTTCTTCTTGTACTTGCCATAGAATTGAATTTGCAAGACCTATCACTAAATGTTGTGCAGTCATAAGATCCAAACCTAAAATACTGTGGTCACTGACCAACGGCATTAAAACACATGGCCATCTAAACTTGAGAGTGTCCATAGTATATGGTATTGGCAATGATGCCACTCTGTTCCCTGTAAATCACAGAATCATAGAATTATAAAGCACAGAAGGAGCCATTCGGCCCATCGTGTCTGTGCCGCTCTTTGAAAAGAGCTTCCAAATCAACCCCACTCCACCACTCTCTCCCCATAGCCCTGATCAACCCCACTCTCTCCCCATAGCCCTGATCAACCCCACTCCCCCCGCTCTCTCCCCATAGCCCTGATCAACCCCACTCCCGCTCTCTCCCCATAGCCCTGATCAACCCCACTGTCTCCCCATAGCCCTGATCAACCCCACTCCCCCACTCTTCCCCATAGCCCTGATCAACGCCACTCTCCCCATAGCCCTGATCAACCCCACTCCCCTGCTCTCTTCCCATAGCCCTGATCAACCCCACTCCCCCGCTCTCTCCCCATAGCCCTGATCAACCCCACTCCCCCCCCACAGCCCTGATCAACCCACTGCTCCCCTCTCCCCCCATAGCCCTGATCAACCCCACTCCCCGGCTCTCTCCCCATAGCCCTGATCAACCCCACTCCCCCGCTCTCTCCCCATAGCCCTGCAGACTTGTCTTTGACAAATAATTATCTACTTCTCTCTTAAAAGTTGTTATTGAATCGGTTCCCACCGGCCTTTCAGGCAATGCATTCCAGATCCCAACAACTCGCTGTGAAAACATTTCTCCTCCCCTCCCCTCTGTTTCTTTAACAACTATTTTCAATCGGTGTCCTGGGGTTACCGACTCACCCGCCAGTGGGAATAGTTTCTCCTGTTCACCCTATCGAATCCCCTCATCATTTTGAAAACTTCTATTAAGTCTCCTCTTAACCTTCTCTGCTCCAAGGAGAATAATCCTCGCTTCTCTGCCTCTCCTGATAACTGAAGCCCCTCATTCCTGGTACCATTCTGGTCAATCCCCTCTGCACCCTCTCCAATGCCTTGACATCCTTCCTAAAGTGTGGGGCCCAGAACTGGACACAGTCTCTCGCTGAGGCCTAACCGGTGTTTTATATAAAGGTTCATCATAACTTCCTGACTCTTGTATTCTATGCCCCTATTTATAAAGCCTTGTATCCCATATGCTTTTTTAACAGCTGTATCTGTCTGTCCGGCCACCTTCAAAGATTTACTATATGACCCCCAGGTCTCTCTGTCCCTTCATCCCCTTTAAGATCGTACCATCAGCGTATATCGCCGCTCCTCATTCTTCCTTCAAAATGCATCACTTCGCATCTCTCCACATTATCCTTAATCTGCCCCGTGTCTGCCCGTGTTACCAGTCTGTCTATGTCCTCTTGCCGTCTGCTACTATCCTCCTCACTGGTTACTACCTTTCCTATCTTAGTATCATCTGCAAACTTGGAAATTGTCCTCCCTATACCCAAGTCCAGGTCATTTATATAGCTCACAAACAGCAGTGGCCCCAATACCGATCCCTGGGGTACACCACTGCTCACTTCCCTCCAGTCAGAATAACAACCGTTCACCACCACTCTCTGCTGTCTGTCTCCCAGACAGTTCTGTATCCATATAATTTAGTTTTAAAAAGTTTCTCGGGACTGGCTCGGCTATGACTGTTCAGGAGGCTCCTGTATCTATCAAAAAGGGTTTGCGGTGGCCTCCTATCACAACAGAGATATAAAGTCGCTCATAACTGTCTACCTTAAGCGGGCAGAGGCTGAGGACCATCAACTGTTATGGCGATTCCTCAATTGGACTCTTGTTGAGTTTGACTGTCCATGGGTACGGGAGGCACAGATGGTATTCTGTGCAGTTGTTCCCATCTAAATTTTCAATCCCCTGTTGCAGATCACTGTTAACTGCTATCTTAATTCTTTAAATCCATCCCCACCTCCTTTCTGCTGTGGGTTGGAGCAACAATCTTTCCAACAATGTTTAACACATTGGTGGTAAGTGATTTCTGACCTGCATTGTGATCTATCATGCCTGTGCTTCAACAACAACAACAACAACTTGCATTTATATAGCGCTCTTCACATGGGGTAGCATCCCGGAGCACTGCCCACAAGTATCATATTGATGGTTTGGACCATTATTCCAGTTATCTCTTACTACTCCTCAGCTCCCGCTGAATCCCCTTTGTTGACCCTGCATTTATCCTCTTCCTCTACCTCAGTTTTCCTGCCTGTCAGGACACTCAATCTTCCGTGTTTTTGCCTGGTTAATCCGTTCATCTTTCTTCTTGTCTTTGCTCCTACACTCTGTCTCACTTTCCATTTGAGTCATTTTCCTTAATACCCATGCCTCAGTGTGGGTGTCATTTTCTGACTCAAAGCCTTTTAAGGTCACCTGAAGATACGGCAAGGAATGAGTGATTACCACTCTTAACATCTAGTTTCCATGGGCTTTCCACATTACCTCTATCTAGACCAGGACCGTATGCTCGGTCGAAGTATTCCCACATTCTAGTGGAATGTACAGTGGTTTTCATATGTCTGCTGTCTGCACTTGACACTAATTTGCTTGGATTTCCCTTACAAAACCCAATGGCCTTAAACTGCCTCCTGTACTTGTGGCACAGCTCTGTCTCCCTTTTTTGATCAGCTGGTAACCCGTTGTAAATATCCGCTGATAAAGTCCACTGAGCAGCTTAATCTGTTCTTTTTCATCCAAGAATAACGACAACCTTGAAGGAGGCTGAGGTGAGGCGGAGTGATTGGGGGATGGAATTCCAGAGGTTGGGGGCAGAGTGGCCGAAGGCTCTCCCGCCAATGGTGGGGCAGGTGGGTCGGGGACGTGGAGCAGCCGGAGCCGGTTGAGTGGAGGGAGTGGGCGGGTTGGTAGGGGGTTAGGAGGTCGCAGAGGTAGGGTGGGGCGAGGCCATGGAGGGCTTTGTAGGTGAGGACCAGGATCTTGAACTGGATCCTCTGAAGAATAGGGAGCCAATGGAGTCGGCCGAGAATGGGGGAGATGGGGTCACGGAGTTTGGTGCGGGAGAGGACACGGGCTGCAGAGTTAGTTCTGAATTATCTGCAGCTGTGGAGGAAGGAGTTGGGAAGGCCGACAAGCAGGGAGTTTGCACAGTCGAGGCTGGAGGTGATGAAGGCACGAACAAGAGTTTCAACGGCCTGAGGGTGAGGTAGTGGCGGAGTTGGGTGATGTTACGGAGATGAGGGAAGGCAGAGTGGGTCATGGCTTGGATGTGAATCCAGACCATTGAGCTGCGCTGCTGGTCCTATGTTTATGAGATACTGTGTGGGATCTCCTCTTTCATCAAATTTAGGTCATTTACTTCCTACAGCTGTTTGGGGTCGTACAGAACCATTACTGTAGATTGGCAAACTGCCGGACATCACCAGCGGCCGGTACAGTCCACTTGTCATGGGATTCATGGGAGCATTGTTGCCAATCTGCCTGGTCCCTATAGGCAGATCATCACGATAGCAAGCGTGTCACCTCGTCATCCATGCCTTCCCAATAGAGCTCCTCATCATGCTAACTGCTGCTGAAGCTTCTGTATTTCTTTCTGATATTCCGTGTGGGATACGGAGTCTCCTTCTCTAGCCTCTGTTGCCAGGGCTGTCTGTGTTTTTACAGTTGCTCTGAGGTCACTATTCTGCTGTTCCACTTTTTCACATTCAATTTTATAACTAATTGGGTGGCTTCAGGCCTTTAATGGTTCTTTCTTTTCCTGCACCCCATTAAATGAGCATTTTTTATCACTAATGCCTTAAACCACATTGCCTGATTTAAGTTCCTTTTCCTGTATTAAATCTGTGAATATCCGACTACATGTTTCAAATGGAGCTGCTCTACCCTGTACTTCCACAAATTGTTCCCTTTCTTTGGGAAGCTGGTACTCTGTTTTCTATATTGTTTGTTCTTCCATTAATCGTTTTTTTTACCATTATCCTCCGAATATACTGGGCCTGTGTCCACTGTCCATGTGCAGACATGCAGTCAGTGTGGTCCTTCTCGTGCTTCTAACCTTCACAACATTTCCCGGGTTTGATGAGTTGGTTAGTCTCGATAACCTTTTAGTATTTCTCTGTCTTTAATATATCAGGGTCCCTGCTTGGGTGCCAAGTTTGTAGGTTCTGTCCTTTTTTTTGTGGATCTCGAGGTAAAGCTCAGACAAAGACCAGACCCTCATTCTATTTGATTAGGTTAGCAAGAAGCAGAAATATATTAAAGCTAATATTAAAATATTGCATATTATTAAATAAATATCAAAATATTAAACAGTTAAAGTTTTATACTTACAATTGCAGAGTACAATTTGTGGCAAACCCAACATGATAAGGTGTGATACCAAATGCAAGGATGATTATTATTACTGGAATTTTGACCCCTGTGTCTATGAATGTATTTCTGTATATGCATGAATGTGTGCATAAGTCTGTGTTGGTATCTGATTTCTATGGAATCCACAAGTACAGGCAGATTTTTTTTGATTGAGCTGTGACCATTGATCAACTGATTAATGATTGATGAACTGCATTGTTGTGGAAGAGATGGAGGGGACTGACTGGATGTGAGTGCGGTGATCGATTGAGTGCGGTTATGGTAAGCTACTCCCTTCCCGAATTCTGCTCTTCTGATTTTCCTTCGTTACTTTATACTTTTCGAGTCACCACAAATCTGGATCGAGACATCTGTCTCCTGGCCTATTTGATGCCATTCTTCACTGAAATTCGTGAATGCAAACATCCAGCCATTTGGTTAAACCATATATTTCAAAGGCTCAGAGTAATTTAGCACACAGATCCAAACAGATTGTTTCCACCATTCCTCGTTGCTTTTGACCATTTGTTCAAAACATACATTTTAAAGAGTAATTAGCAAATAGGTCAACCAGCTTGCCTTGACCAGCTTGATTTTTTGGGGGATTGAAGTGTGATGATTTACTGTTAAAACTGAAATGGATTGAGTGACCAAATTATTCTTATGATTTAATTTTTTTTAAGGTAATATTACCCCCAGAAAAGCGATCCACCTAACAAGCGATGCCTACTTACTGCTAGGTAAACCGAGGTGTGTAGAGTGAGGAAACTTGTCAAAAAAAATAATAAATTGGTCACTTCAGTCCACGACTGTTTGTGGGACGCTGCTGTGCACAATTGGCTGTCGCATTTTGTCCACAAATATACAGTCAGTTCACTTTGCAGTCTATTCTGTGAAGCGCTTTGAGACGTCTAGAAGACATGAAAGCGTTATATCAAATGCAAGGATTATTATTATTAATGTTTCGCCCTGCCAGGAATCGAAGCCAGGCTGTCTCGTTACAGGACTCCATAAGAATACATTAAAACAGGAGTAACTGGGGCCTTTTTGCAGAACACCAGGACATATTTTATCAAGTCAGAATAATTTTTGTATTCCAGACTATGTAATAAAGTTCTGCAGTATACTGCCATCTGCCGGTAGGTGCATACACTGCATCGAGCAAACATTAATGAGTTCAATGAGGGAAATATAGCACTTGTTATTTTTTGTAAACTGGGTGTCCGATACGTGCAGAAACCCCATCACCATGCTTAAGAGTATCCAAACCAGACTGAGAGCTCCATGTACATTATCTACATCTGCCTAAAACAGAATACGCTCACTCTTCCCAGAGAAAAGAACACGAACACTGGTTATCTAATTACAGGGGTATTAGGCAGAGATTAGCAAGAGCTATGGTAATTTGCTGTTAAAACTGAAATTTAAGATACCAGAAGCAAGTTAATCATACCACTTAACATCCCTCTGTGAAGATTAAAATCTACCACAGACCTAGGAAACAAACTAAGAACACCTTAAAGCAGGAAAAATTGTATCTTTTAATGCTGAGAGTGAAGAATTCCCACCCCTCCAAGACTTGCCATTGAGTCACACTGACTGCACTCAATTCTGACATTCCAGTGACACGCGTGTGATGTTGGAGCCAGTTCAGCCCCAAGGAGACCCTGCGCTATACACATGGAATTTATTGTTGTTTATCCCATTAGGGCGGACAGTCATCGGTTATTTGACATCCAACTACCACAGGTTTGAGCTTCAGTAAGTGATTGGTAGGTACCAGCTTCCTAGCGGGCAACACAGCTCAGCATAAAATGTGTGTGAGCATTGCCACCATCTTCCTGCCCACAGCTCAGACACACATCCCTACCCATTGAGCGATGGTTCCACCAATTAAAAGTGTGGAGCTTGAGCAGCAGCTGCTGGCCTCTCTGTAAGCCAGGAATGTACATTCCAATCCCTTTAATGCATTTTAAGAAACACAGAACTCAGGTAAAGCCTTTTAACAGCTGTCGTCCCAAAGCTCAGAGCTTTCTCATTAGCTGTTTGACTTCAGCGAAGTGGGAGGACCTTTACAGGATAGATTGTGATAATTCATCCACCTTGATGATCTAGAGATCCACGTCCAATACCTACTCAGTAACAATTGCTTTATCCAGATCCTCCTGTGAAAGGCTCTGACAAATAGATATGCCCGTTGTGAAGCCACCCCAGACTAGACACTCAGCAATACATCAATAAAGGCCGGAGCCTTCGCTCTCTGTAGCCCCTTCCCCTGTTTATCACAAATCCACCTTGCTGCTTGATCCTGAAATCAAAGATGGGCCCTCGGAATCAGGAAAGTTTCCCCACCATCAACATTAGGATGACTGGTCAATAGTTACCAGGCTTATCCCTGTTTCCTTTTTTTTGCCAGTGATGTAATATTTACAACCCTCCTTGGCACCACTCCCATATCCAAAGAGGATTGAAAGATTGTGGTCAGAGCTATTTCCAGCCTAACTTCCCTCAGCAATCTAGGATGCATCACATATGGACTGGGTGACTTTTCTACTTTTAGCTCAGCCAATCTTTTAAGTACCTCAAAGTCCATTATCCCCCCACTCCGCCCAACCACCTCTGCGATCTCCCGCTCCAGCCATTCCCTTTGCCCAGCAAACACCAGCTTGCTTCATGACCTACTACCTCATCTGCCCCACCATCGCCATTTTGCCCCCGCTCTGTGGAGCTCCATTCCTGGAGTCCCTCCAACTTGGTCCCTCCCTCCCCTCTTTCAAAGCATGTCAAGACCCAACTCTTCGACCGCGCTTTTGGTCATCTTTTCCCCTCCCCATCCCACCTGCCTCGGCTCAGCTCCTCAGCTCAGGTGCTCAACCGCATCGTCGAGCGCCTTGGGATGTCCTGCCGACGTGAAAGACACACCACCTCATCTGCCATGCATCCTGATGATTAGAATTATTTCTTTTCTTTCAATCCCCTCTGTGGTGTCACCGAGTGCTCCAAGCAAACACATTTCTCCAAGCACACAGGGGGTAATCATCACTTTTTACAATGGCTTTCTAGAAAGTAGGAGCAGAGAGCCCAGCAGTGGGAAGAGGGAACTGAATGAGGTGGAGCAGAGTGAGAATTCTGTTAAGGAATTTGGTGAGAGTGGGAATTCAGTACAGGGGGGGAAAGAGATGCATAATTATAAAATATATATTATTTATATTAAACTAATATAAAAATGTCTGGAAATATGGCCTGGCAGCTGAGACCAGTTGCACGCACAACGTGTGCCATATGGGAACTCCAGGATGCTTTGTGAGCCCTGGACAGATACATGTTCAGAAGTATCTCTGGCTGCTCGATCTTGGGCTCACAATTACTGAGGAGAGGTTGGTGTCACTACATAGCATACGAGAGACTGAAGAGTTCATGGATCGAATGATTCAGGAGTGGTCACCCCACAGCCACAGAGGGTTCAGAACAACAACAACAAGATTCCATTTATAGAGCGCCTTTCACGTCGGGAGGACGTCCCAAGGCGCTGTATAGTTGGGTCAGGACCTGAGCAGGGAGGAAATGGTCAGGGGGAGGGAAGGGAGGGAGCGAGGAGGGGGTAGAGAGTCGAGAGGGGAGATGAAGGCACAGTCAAAGAGAAAGATCTTGAGACCGGCATTGAAGGAGGAAAGGGAGGAGGCGGTGAAGGCACTGGGGGATGGAGTTCCAGAGCCTCGGGGCTGAGAGGCTGAAGGCCACCGATGGTCGGGCGGTTGGGGCGGGGGATGTGGAGCAGACCGGAGCCAGAGGAACGGAGGGTACGGGCAGGTAGGTAGGGGGATAGTAGGTCGAAGAGGTAGGAGGGAGCGAGGCCGTGAATGGCCTTGTAGGTGAGGATGAGGATCTTGAATGAGAGTGAGTGGATAACCTCATGGCATGGTAGGAAGAGGGGACGAACAGTGCAGAAATTCCCTGAGAGTGCGGCATTCACAAACCAGTTCTCTGTACTGAATACCTGTCAGGGTAATATAATAATAATAGTAATCCTTGTATTTGATAGAGCACTTTTCACGTCGGGAGAACGTCCCAAAGCGCTTCACAGAACACACTGTAAAGTGATTGACTGTATATTTGTGGGCGAACGCGGCAGCCAATTGCGCACAACAATGTCCCACAAACAGTCGTAGATTGAAAATGACCAATTTATTATTGTTTTTGGTTTTGGAGGGATTATTGTTAGGCTCTGTGTGGAGTAAGGAAACTTGCCCGAGGTTTCGCCCTCTGCCGGGAATTGAACCCAGGTCTCTTGCTTGTAATGACACCTCTGGGGAAGGGAATCAAAAGCAAATGGATACAGAGGGGGACACAGGTTATCAATGCAATTGTGATTGGGGACATAATGGTGAAAGTAGACGGGTGTTTCTGCAACCAAAGACGTGACTCTCGCATGGTCTGTTGTATCCCTGGTGCCAGGGTTGAAGACATCACAGAACAGATGCAAAACATTCTACAGGGGGAAGGGGAACATCCAGAAGTCATGGTCCATGTTGGGATCCATGATGTAGGGAAACAAAGGGCTGAGATCCTACAGGGAGAGTATCAGAAGCCAGGGAAGAAGCTAAAGAGTAGGACCTCAAAGGTGGTGATCTCTGGATTACTCCCAGTGCCTCATGCAAGTGACTATCAAAACAGCAGAATCAAACACATGAATATATGGCTGGAGAAATGGTGCAGAAAGGAGGGCTTCAAGTTCTTGGATCATTAGGACCAGTTCTGGGGCAGGTGGGACCTGTACAAGGTGGATGGGTTATACCTGAACAGGGCTGGGACCAATGTCCTCACAGGGAGGTTAACTAGTGCTGTGGGGAGGGGTCTAAACTAATTTTGAGGGGGGAAGGGAATCAGGATGTAGCATTAGAGAGGACGTACAAGTTACATAGAGGGCTGGGAGAGACAAATAGCAATGTGATCAGGAGTAATCCAGAAAAAGGAGGGATTAGATGGGGGAGAAATTCAGAGCAGACTCAGTTGGTCTTGGATTGTATGTGCATAAATGCACGGAGTGTGACAGATAATATTGGTGAGCTGCGGCTCAAGTTGCCACATGGGGTTATGATGTGGTGGCAATAACAGAGACCTGGCTCAAACAAGAGCAGGAATGGGAGCTGAATATTCCTGGCTACAATGGATTCAGGAGGGATAGGGAAGGAATAAAAGTATAAAGCAGAACAAGTACATTCCCACGAAGGGGAAAGGAGGGCATCCAAAACTCCCTGAATGAATAAGGAAATTGGGATTAAAATAAAACAGAAAAAGGAGATTTATGATACATGTCGGGTCCAAAATACAGAAGGTAATCAAATAGAATATAGAAAGTACAGAGAAAGGAAATAAGAGGGGCAAAGATATTGTATGAGAAAAGATTAGGGGGTAACATAAAAGGGAATCCTAAGGTATTTTATAAGCAGATACAGAATAAAAGGTTAGTCAAAGGTCGGGTGGGTCCAATAAGGGACCAAAGAGGAAATCTTCCTGTGGCGGCAGAGGCTGACGTACTGAATGAGTACTTTTCATATGTCTTGACAAAAGAAGAGGACGCAGCCAATGCCACAGTATCGGAGGAGAGGGTAGAGAAATTGGATAAGAATAAACCGAGAGGAGATTCTAACAAGGCTGTCAGTGCTCAAGGTAGATAAGTCACCCGGTCCAGACGGGGATGCATCCCAGGTTACTGAGGGAAGTCAGGGTGGAGATAATGGAGTCTAAATAAATCATGTAAATGCACACAGAGTTGAAGGAATTGCTGTAGCATTACAGCTTGCACCCCCCGTTGCCAATATTAGTAGAAAGGCAGGGGGTGGATTTGAATCCAGTCCAAATGTCAGGGGTCTTCTGCCTGCCTTGTTAGTGAGAGCAATGGCTTCATCACCAAGAAACTAGGCTGGAGGACATTCAACCCGACCAGTAACTAACTAATAACTGGAGACTGGGCATACTCGGTTGCCTCCAAAAGCATTGCTCCTGTTTCCATCTCCTTTATCCTATGGATTACGTCACTACAACATACCAGCTTGTCAGTCCATACATTCACCCTGATCAGTACAAGATAGTTGGTGTTTACAAATTTTATCTTACAATTTTTTAATAACTTTTTATCATGGAAGATACAGGTCTTGGGGTCAATTAATAAACTTGCAATCACTATAATGATCTTTAAAGGCACATTTTTGGCAAATGGAATAATGAAAAATATACAATATACAAAATATACAATAGCCCATAAGATAAGACTTAAATATCATAGGTGGAGACCTGTCGCTCAGTGGTTAGAGCGCTTGCCTCGTAAGCGAGAGGACCTGGGTTTGATTCCTGGGCAGGGCAAAACGTTGGGCAAGTTTCCTTACTCCACAAACCTCTGTTTACCGAGTAGTACATAGGAACCTGGTTGTTAGTCGATTGGCGGATTGCTTTTCCGGGGGTAATAAGCACTCCAGAATTGTAAATTGTATTGTGTGTAAAAAAAAGCCTTGATTCAGTTGGTAGCATTCTCGCCTCTGAGCCAAAGGTCATAGGTTCATGCCTCATGTCGGCACTTTGAACTTTCATACTTCAGGCGGACACGTTAATGCTTGGCTGAAGGTTTCCTGTGTTGCCGGAGGTGCCATCTTTTGCATGTGACATTAAACCAAGGTCCACCTGTCTGTTCGGAAGGATGTAAAAATCTCATGACACTATTTGAAAAGAAAAGGGAGGTTTTCCCCACATAAAATTAGTCATTCACATCATGACTGATTGTGGGACATTGCTGTGGATAAATTGGCTTCCACCTTTGCTTACAAATACAGTTACTGCATTTTACAGTAAAATCATGCGAAACACTTTGAGAAGTTCCNAAAAAAGTAATAAGGAACTATATGAATGCAAGGATTATTATCATATATATTATTATCATTATCATTGTGGAGTCCTGTAGCTCAGTGGTTGAGCACTCGCTTTGCAAGTGAGAGACCTGAGTTCAATTCCAGGCAGAGGGCGAAACCTCGGGCAAGTTTCCTTACTCCACACAGAGCCTAATAATAATCCCTCCAAAACCAAACAATAATAAATTGGTCATTTTCAATCCACGACTGTTTGTGGGACATTGCTGTGCGCAATTGGCTGCCGCGTTCGCCCACAAATATACAGTCAATTCACTTTACAGTGTGTTCTGTGAAACACTTTGGGACGTCCTCCCCACGTGAAAAGCGCTATATCAAATGCAAGGATTATTATTATTATTATTACAGTCCTCCTCACTATTTACTACCCGACCTAACTTGGTATCATCTGCAAACTTGGAAATAGTGCTCTCTATGCCCAAGTCCAGATCATTAATATATATTAGAAAGAGCAGTGGTCCCAATACCGATCCCTGGGGGACACCGCTGCACACCTCCTCCCATTGCGAGAAACACCCATTAACCACCACCCTCTGCTCTCTGTCGCTCAGTCAGTTCCTAATCCAAACTGCCACTGTCCCTTAATACTGTGAGCCTCTCATTTTTGTATTAATCTCTTATGCGGTACTGTGTCAAAAGCCTTTTTGAAATCCATGTAAATAACATCCACCGCATTTCCCTCATCAACCCTCACAGTCACCTCTTCAAAATCCCTCTTCTTGAGCTCATATAGTCTAAGCTGACGCTCCAATGCAGTGCCGGGGTGTTGCTGAATTGTTAGAGGTGCCGTCCTTCGGATGAGACATTAAACCAAGGTCCAGTGTGCCTGTTAAAGTTCCTATGGCACTATTAAAAAAAAGGGAGTTTCCCCCAGTGTCCTGGATAACAATCCCCCAAATAAAATTGGTCATTTCATTTCATGGCTGTTTGTGGGACAGTGGAGTCCTGTAGCTGAGTGGTCAGAGCTCTTTCAGCCACTTTTCCCCTCCTCTCCCAGCTAGCCCCACCTCCAGCTGGCCCCGCCTCACAGCAAGCCCCACCTCCAGCTGGCCCCGCCTCACAGCAAGCCCCACCTCCAGCTGGCCCCGCCTCACAGCAAGCCCCCCTCACAGCAAGCCCCACCTCCAGCTACCCCCCAGCTACCCCCACCCCCCAGCTGGCCCCGCCTCACAGCAAGCCCCGCCTCACAGCAAGCCCCGCCTCACAGCAAGCCCCACCTCCAGCTACCCCCCAGCTACCCCCACCCCCCAGCTGGCCCCGCCTCACAGCAAGCCCCACCTCCAGCTACCCCCCAGCTACCCCCACCCCCCAGCTGGCCCCGCCTCACAGCAAGCCCCCCCCACCGCTGGCCCCGCTCACAGCAAGCCCCACCCCCAGCTACCCCCCACCCCCCCAGCTGGCCCCGCCTCACAGCAAGCCCACCTCCAGCTACCCCCCAGCTACCCCCACCCCCAGCTGGCCCTCCTCACAGCAAGCCCCACCTCCAGCTACCCCCCAGCTACCCCACCCCCCAGCTGGCCCCTCCTCACAGCAAGCCCCACCTCCAGCTACCCCAGCTACCCCCACCCCCAGCTAGGCCCCTCCCAACTAGCCCCCCCCACCAGCTGCCCTCCCAGCTAGCCCCCAGCTAGCCCCACCCCCCAGCTAGCCCCACCCCCCCAACTAGCCCCCCCACCAGCTGCCCCCCAGCTAGCCCCCAGCTAGCCCCCACCCCCCAGCTAGCCCCCCCAACTAGCCCCCCTCCAGCTGCCCCCCAGCTAGCCCCAGCTAGCCCCCACCCCCCAGCTAGCCCCACCCCCCCAACTAGCCCCCCCACCAGCTGCCCCCCAGCTAGCCCCCAGCTAGCCCCCACCCCCCAGCTAGCCCCACCCCCTCCAACTAGCCTCTCCCCCAGCTAGCCCCCACTCCCTCCAGGTAGCACCCCCCCACCCAGCTAGCACCCATCCCCCACCCCCAGAAGGTTGAGGAATGGTGTAATAAAGGGTTCTTAAATAAATTTAATAAATTGGTCGTTTTCAATCTACGACTGTTTGTGGGACATTGCTGTGCGCAATTGGCTGCCGCGTTCGCCCACAAACATACAGTCAATTCACTTTACAGTGTGTTCTGTGAAGCGCTTTGGGACTTCCTCCTGACGTGAAAAGCGCTATATCAAATGCATGGATTATTAAAAGAGGATTAAAGATGCTTAAAGGGCTTCAAAGAATTAATCATGAAAACCTCTTTACATTAATAGGGGATTCAAGAACAAAAGGGCATGAATTCAAGATTTTTACTCAGGGAGTAAAATGAGAGGTTTGGAAGAATGTCTCCCAAAGATACTGAATGATTTCCCAGGGGTGGCTGTTAAGATGATTATTTGAACCTGACCAGAACATTTTCCAGACAGATTGACATTTCCATTCCAAGTGGGGAAAATTATGCCTCTATCAATAGAGTATTACCATCATTTCATATTTTTTTTTACCAGAACGGCTATTTAAACTAAGTATATCATGCCGTCCATTAGAGCATGTTCCTTCAATAAAATAAAACGTTTCCCCACAAAGTCCATGAAACATACTCCTCCTGGGTGTGTTTTGCTGCTTGTGTATACTCAGGGCCTGAAGCATCAGTTTTCATATTCGATCTTGAGGAACATGATGGATGCTGTTTGAAATCCTGCCCAATATATAATATCCAGAAACACATCTCTGATATTTTGCCATTAGCTTTTCTCAGTAAATTGCAGCAGAAAATAGAAAGAACATTACAAGGGCGCATCAGAGAAAATGATTCCCCAGTAACTCTCCCAAACCTGACTGCAATAGCTGTATTTCCAGCTGGGTCTGTTGGTGAATATCACCATTATACAGTTTGAACGTGGGCTGAGTTAGCTAATCTCAGCATGGAAGGAAAGTAGAGGTAAGATTGGCTCCAATGTCTCTGGATTGATGAAGATAAAAATCCTCCAGGGTTCCTGCTCTTGATCATTATCAAGTGAGTCCCTCCTGCTTCAGAATATATATATATAATTTTTTTTTACCAGCCATGTGTCTGACACATGCGAAAACCCATCACCGTTGCTTAAGAGTATCCAAACCATGTATCCCACCTACACATGGAAATCTCAGAGATAGATTGTTGGAATGGAATGCGCTTTCTTTCTCTTCCCCGAGGGACACATCCTACTTATCTAATTCCGAAGAGTATTAGGCGCAGGTTGGCAAAACCCAAGACTTGAGGACATCAGAGTGTGCGTTGGGGTAACTGCTGGAGTCTAACCAGCTAAACCAGCATAGCTTGCCATTGATATTGCCGTTAGGGCTTTGACTGCAGGGTTAACAGGAGCTGAGTGGGCAGATTCCCTGCCCCCAGTGACTGGTCTGCCCTTCCAGGTCCTGCCAATGAGCCAGGCTGGCTTTGCTGTCATCATCAATGCCCTAGAATATTGTGGACCCGCATGGCTCAGGAACCAGACTACCAGGACCATCGCAGAGGGCTGGCTCAATTAATAATAATAATCCTTGCATTTGATATGGTGCTTTTCACATCTTCTAGACGTCCCTATATGTGTGGGGTCATTCTAACTCTACTTACATCGGGACTTGAAGCTCATATAGTCTAAATTGACACTTCAATGCAGTGTTAGTGATGTGCTGCATTTTTGGAGGTTTAAAGATCAGATGTCTGCGTCCTGTCTGCCTGTGCAGTGGGACATTAAAGATCCCACGGCACTCTTCGAAAAGAAAAGGGAATTTCACCTGGTGTCCTGGCCAACAATCCCCCAAGTAAAATTAGTCATTCAGTTCATGGCTGTTTGGGGGACATCCTGTGCACAAATTGGCTGCCACATTCACGCTCAAAACACAGTTACAGAATATCCTTTGGGTTAGCCTCCCAACTTGAAAGGCATTGGACCATATAAGAATTTTTATTGTTATTAATATACTCCTGTATGAATCATTGCCTTTGTAAGTAGAGGAAGCATTGAGAAGGGAAGAAATGTTGAGCAATTGATCAACAAAGTAATCCTAACTTACTTTTTTTGAGGTTGAATCTTGTCCCCATTTCTATTGAATAGGAGGACTCTTTGCTAAGGTGCACTGATCACATTCTGTACCCAATTGGCACCATTGAGCCTGGTCAGTGAATGTTGGTGGCCTATCTGATGGAAGAGGGGTGGGTAATGACAGATACTAGCGCTCAGGATGCTACCTACCCCGTGAGAAGGTGCTATATAAATGCAAGTTGTTGTTGTTGAACTATAATTTCTTCTGGTTTAGTACTTGTCTGACATTTATATAAGTGCACTTTCCAGCAGAGGGTTTTTACTGTACTTTTCTTTTCCTTCCAGACGTGGTTCCAGAAATTCCATTTTCACGATCTGAAACAGAATTACAGACATCTCTCGTCCACGGGCCTTTTCAGATCTTTGGTGGACAAGGCTCCCCCAGGACTGGCTGTGTTCAAGAGCAGTGACACCGGCTTGATGGCATTCCTGAACCCCCGACGCTGTGGTGTTCCTGATCTCCCTCAGCAGGGTAATGGGCATAGCAAGCAGAACCGTCAGAAACGATTTGTGATTGCTGGGGATCGATGGAACAAAACTGACCTGACATACAAGTATGAAAATCAGTGTAACTTTACTGAGATGATTCTGTTACTAGGATTGTAAATGAGATTGGCAATGTAGCATACTAGGTCTGTATATGGAGTCAATACAGATATCAGACATCTAAATTTTAGGTATGAACCTGCCTCATTTGGAAGCGATCTCACTTGTGAGTCAGATGGTTGTGGGTTTAAGCACCATGTTGGCAATTTGAGTTGCACTCACTCCAATACAATGCTGGTCTACACTGCATGGTCCGAGTTGATGTTCTGTGGATGAGATATTAAAATAACATCCCAACTGCCTGTTCAGTTAGATTTTAAAGATCTCATAATTAAGGCTGTAAAAAAAGTTGTGATATTAGGTCCAAATGTTGCAGTGACAGTGTATTAAACCTGTGGTTGTGGTGTAGTTAGTTCAAGTACCTCCAGTGGGTACACACTTCCATTGGACCATCCACTGCCCATCACACATCCCATACTCTCATTGGAATATCCTACCAACAGGATGAGTTGATTGGTCATGCTGTGTGTGGGGCAAAGCTGTGTGCATCCACAGTCACTACACTTTACAGAAAGCACCTTAAGATGTTGCAACATAAAAAGATGCTATATTATAATACCAATCTACGCATTTGGTATTGTGACTTATCATATCATTCCCAATGCAGATCAAGCTTGTGGTGTATCAGACCTGTGAGCAAACTGTGGATCTGAGCTCCTGGGGCTGTAGTGGAGAGGCTCCTCTGACTCATCTGCAAAGTCAGGGTTCAAGCAGTGAGATGAGTTTGTGGCAAACACGGCAAGTGGCTGCAGGGAGCGAGGGCTCCGGCCTACTCTGACCTGTCACTGAGTATCCTGGAGGTGGAGTTGGTGCCACTGTCTATTTGCCGAGGCCCCTCACATGAGGACCTGCGCTAAGCAGCTGGTGCTGAGTAAGCCTGGTACACGGCATTGGACTTGGACCTCGAGAACATCAAGGTGGTCGGCACGTCACAAGCTGCCCCGTAAAGGTCCTCCCCCCACATTGAAGGCAGATGTCTATCAGATAGCTGATAGTTCAGAGCCGATGAGGAAACCCTGAGGCTGGGGCGGCAGCTGCTGAAGGTGTTACCCGGAGCCTGAGTTTGTGACACACATCCATACGTCCAGCGCCTGGAGCCCACCTTGATTGGCTGCAGAGAGGCCAGCAGCTGCTGCTTAAACTCCACACCTCCAACATCGAGTCCTGGACCAGAGACAACTTTCTTCAGCTCAATGTTCGCAAAGCTGAGGCCCTCCTGATTGGCTCGCGTCAGCGCATCCGCACCTCAGGCGCTGACAGCATCAGCTCCGCACTCTCCACCTCTCAAAGCCATCAGGAACCTCGGCGTTTTCTTCGACCCTGAGCTGTCCTTTCTTCCTTATATCCGCGCCACAACTGGCACTGCTTTCCATCACCTCCGGAACATCGCCAGACTACGGCACTACCTCACCCCTCACGCGGCTGAAACTCTGGTCCACGCCTTTATCACCTCAAGGCTGGACTATGGGAACTCTCTCCTCGTCGGCCTTCCCGGCCCTCCCTCCACACTGGAGGTCATTCAGAACTCTGCAGCTCGTGTACTGTCCCGCACCAGACACCGCGACCACATCACTCCCACCCTCGCCCTCACCCTCACCCTCGCCCTCGCTCGCCTCCACTGGCTCCCCATCCCCCAGAGGATCGAATTCAAGATCCTCATCCTCACCTACAAGGCCATTCACGGCCTTGCTCCCTCCTACCTCTCCGACCTACTATCCCCCTACTTACCCGCCTCTACCCTCCGTTCCTCTGGCTTCGGTCTGCTCCACATCCCCCGCCCCAACCGCCCTACCATCGGTGGCCGGGCCTTCAGCCTCTCAGCCCCGAGGCTCTGGAAATCCATCCCCCAGTGCCTTCGCCGCTTCCTCCCTTTCCTCCTTCAAAGCCGGTCTCAAGACCTTTCTCTTTAGCCGTGCCTTCACCTCCCCTCTCGATCCTGTACCCCCTCCTCGCTCCCTCCCATCCTTACCCTCACCCTGACCATTTCCCCCCTGCTCGGGTCCTGACCCAAGCGCCTTGGGACATCTCCCGACGTGAAAGGTGCTCTATAAATGCAATCTTGTTGTTGTTGTGGTGGAACCATCGCTCAATGGGAAGGGACGTGTGCCTGAGCTGCGGACACGAAGATGGTGGCAATGCTCTCACATATTTCATGTTAAGATGTGTTGCCCACTGGGAAGCTCACAGGGAGTTCCTGGTACCTGCCATCCACCGAGTGAGGCTCAAACCTGAGTTCAATCCCAGGCAGAGGGCGAAACCTTGGGCAAGTTTCCTTACTCCACACAGAGCCTAATAATAATCCCTCCAAAACAAAACAATAATAAATTGGTCATTTTCAATCCATGACTGTTTGTGGGACATTGCTGTGCGCAATTGGCTGCCGCGTTCGCCCACAAATATACAGTCAATTCACTTTACAATATATCCTGTGAAGCGCTTTGGGACGTCTAGAAGATGTGAAAAGCGCTATATCAAATGCAAGGATTATTATTATTATTATTATTATAAACCGGGCTTGTCATGTGTTGAACAATTAACTCGTAATTAAGCGGGGTCTTCGTGGAGCTGAACAGGCTCAATAGTGACAAGTTTGGGCAACAGAATGTCAGAATCAAGCCAGCCCTCTGTGGTGGTCACGAGTCCGATTCTTCAGCCAGGTGGGTCTGCAGTATTCCAGGGCTCTGCTGCTGACAGCACAGCCAGCCTGGCTCATTGGCAGAACCTGGAAGAGCAGACTGGTCACTGGGGGCAGGGATAATAATAATAATAATAATCCTTGCATTTTGATATAGCGCTTTTCACGTCGGGAGGACGTCCCAAAGCGCTTCACAGAACACACTGTAAAGTGATTGACTGTATATTTGTGGGCGAACGCGGCAGCCAATTGCGCACAGCAATGTCCCACAAACAGTCGTAGATTGAAAATGACCAATTTATTATTGTTTTGGGTTTTGGAGGGATTATTATTAGGCTCTGTGTGGAGTAAGGAAACTTAACTCAGGTCTCTCGCTTGCAAAGCGAGTGCTCTAACCACTGAGCCACAGGACTCCACAGATATATCCCACTCAGCTCCTGTTAACCCTGCAGCCAAAGCCCTAACGGGGAGGGTGGTCTCTCGCTGGACAAGCAGCGGGAAAGCTGGCCAGACAGTGATATCAATGGCAAACTATGTGGTTTCAGCTGGTTAGACTCCAGCAGTTACTCCAACACACACTCTGAGGTCCCCCAAGCCTTGGCTTTTGCCACCCTGGCCTTACACTTTCCGGAATTAGATAAGCAGGACACGTCCCTCAAGGGAGAGAGAGCGCATTCCATTCCAACAATCTATCTGGAATTTCCATGTGTAGATGGGATGCATGGAATTCCCAGTTTGATTTGAAGACTGTTAAGCACGTGATGGGTTTCCTCATGTGTCAGACATCCGGCTGAGCAAAATAAAAAACATGTCATTGAGACATCTCAAATGTTTCATACAATATAATATATATATATATATTATCAGTGGTGTGATGTCATGTGTAAGTGAATGCAGCAGAACATTTGTGCACAACAATCTCCCACAAATAGCCGTGGAGTGAGTGACCAATTTATTTTCGGGTATTGTTGCCCAGGACAATGGGAGAAGCTCCTCTTTTTGAATAGTGCCATGGAGTCTTTAATATCCATCTGGACAGGCAGACAGGACCTTGTTTTAACATTTAACCTGAAGGACGGCACCTCCAACACTGCAGCATACCTCAGCACTGCATTGGAATATCACTGTAGACTAAATGGATTCCAATTCCCACAGTGGGGCTTCAAGCCACAACCTTCTAACTCAGAGACGAGAGTGCTATTAACTAATCTTGGCTGACACATGTTAAATGCAAGGATTATTATTGCACAATGCTGAATATAAAGATTTTACTGAAACTACTGTGGAATGAGGGCTGATTTTGCAGTTTTATGTGTATTGTAGGGTCAGAGAGTAAGATGACATCTGCCAACATCAGCAGAACTGAACTAAAGCAAGCGTACTTAAAATGAGTTCAGGTAGTGTCAGAATCCAATTCCTCCCTAACTCTTACCTAGGATGACCTTGAGGAACCTACATTCACCAATGTGATTGCACTATCCAATGGTGCAACTGACTCTAAACTAGAGCTCAGGAGCATTAACCCCAGGTCTGTCTGTCATTTAGACCCACTTTCTTCAGCTGAATAATATCTGTCAGATTTAAGACAAGATTCTCAATATGTTATTACAGTGAAACAAGGTTTATGCCATGGCACTGCAGGGACAAGAGATAGCAGATAATGTTTATTCCTGATAAATACTCACCTCGAGCATTATTTCAGTCATGCTTGATTCAACTTGGTGCACTTCAGGAGCTGTCTCTTTAAGTTGCTCTGTTGCTTCATTTGATGTTTCAAAGAAATTTTGTCTACAAATAGAGTCAGTAACATCTTAGGAAAGGATTTCAGACGTCTTGACAATGTGATAAGGTGCAATATCAAATGCAAGGTTTATTATTATTAACAATAATAAATTGTGGCATCCTGTAGCGTATTGGGGAGAGCATTCACCTCGCATGTGGGAGGACCAGGGTTTCGATTCCCAGCAGGGTGAAATGTTGGGCAAGTTTCCTTACTCCACTCCTCTGTTTACCGAGCAGTAAGTAGCAACCTGGTTATTAGTTGATTGGTGGATCGCTTTCCAGGGATAATAATGCCTTTTAAAAAAATTTGGTCACTCAATCCATGATATCTGTGGGATGCTACTATGTGCAATTGGCTGCTATGTTTCACCCACAAAATATACAGCCAATTCACTACACAGTATATTCTGTGAATCGCTTTGAGATGTCTCAACGATGTGATAAGGTACTATATCAAATGCAAGGATTATTATTATTCGTGGAGTCCTGTAGCTCAGTGGTTAGAGCACTCGCTTTGCAAGTGAGAGACCTGAGTTCAATTCCAGGCAGAGGGCCAAACCTTGGGCAAGTTTCCTTACTCCACACAGAGCCTAATAATAATCCCTCC
Organism: Callorhinchus milii; assembly: GCF_018977255.1. Lineage (NCBI taxonomy): Eukaryota > Metazoa > Chordata > Chondrichthyes > Chimaeriformes > Callorhinchidae > Callorhinchus > Callorhinchus milii. The sequence goes on along the minus strand of NW_024704749.1, from coordinate 470,943 downwards.
AAAACCAAAAACAATAATAAATTGGTCATTTTCAATCTACGACTGTTTGTGGGACATTGCTGTGCGCAATTGGCTGCCGCGTTCGCCCACAAATATACAGTCAATTCACTTTACAGTGTCTTCTGTGAAGCGCTTTGGGACGTCCTCCCGACGTGAAAAGCGCTATATCAAATGCAAGGATTATTATTATATTATTATTATTATTATTAAAGATAGCAATTGCAATATAGCTTTGTGATTATTATGCCTGGGAGCCATCCATGTATGAGAATACTCAACCAGAATTACAGATAAAAGAAACCACATCCTTAAAAACATAAATGTCCTGGATATTATAGTATTACAACAACAAAAACAATTTGCATTTATACATAGTGCCCTTCACATAGCATAATGTCTCAGAGCATTTCACATTGACTGGGATGGACACCGAGCAAAGCAGAGGAGGGAAGGGGAAAGGGTCAATGGCAGTAGACACGTTCAAAGAGGCTACAGGTCAACTTGTAAAGAGAGGGGGCAAGAAGGAAATCAGAAGAAGGAGGGAGTTCCAGAGCTTAAGAGTTGGGGCCTCAGTCACATATGCAGTTTTTATCCCCAGAGGGCAGAGGACTGTCAACAAGTCCATGTTCGCTGAGCAGAGGGTGAGGAGGAGGGTAGGAGGTGGTTAGAAAGATAATGGCTGTGAGAGGGTGCACGGATTTGGAGGTGATGTGAGGACTGATTCGCTGGGACATGGCAAAGACAATGGAGATGAGCAAGGACTGTGATGAAGAGCTTTGCCAAATTTGTTGCAGGTGAGGATGCAGGCAGCAGAGGTTTGGATGAGTTCTGGGTGTTTTATATAGCGCCTCTGTGTGAGGGCAATATATAAATACAATTTGTTGTTGCTGAGTTGCAGTTTTTGAATGGGGGAGTTCAGCAACAACAACAGCAACAATAATAATAATAATAATCCTTGCGTTTGATATAGCGCTTTTCACGTCGGGAGGACGTCCCAAAGCGCTTCACAGAACACACTGTAAAGTGAATTGACTGTATATTTGTGGGCGAACGCGGCAGCCAATTGCACACAGCAATGTCCCACAAACAGTCGTAGATTAAAAATGACCAATTTTTTTTATTATTGTTTTTGGTTTTGGAGGGATTATTATTAGGCTCTGTGTGGAGTAAGGAAACTTGCCCAAGGTTTCGCCTGGAATTGAACTCAGGTCTCTCGCTTGCAAAGCGAGTGCTCTAACCACTGAGCTACAGGACTCCACAATTGCATTTATATTGTGCCTTTCACATCGGGAGAACACCTCAAAGGGTTGAAACCAGTGAAGAGCGCATTGGAAAAGTAATCAGAATGTGACAAAGGAATAAATGAATGCTTCAGGGGTGTTCGGTGTAAGGCATGGGCAAAGGTGGGTGATGTGGACATTAAAATGGTAGATTTGGATTCCTTCTCAACTGATTGTCTAAAAACAATGGCTTTTTTATTTTCTAGAATTGTGCGCTTTCCGTGGCAACTGAGCAAAGTAAAAGTACAACGTACTATTGCCAAGGCTGTAAAGGTCTGGAGCGATGTGACTCCGTTGACATTCACAGAGGTCCAGGAGGGTGGGGTTGACATTATCATTGATTTCTCAAGGTAAGACTCATAGGGCATCTGTGACTTAAATTTGCCTCTCGAGAGTACCATTAATTGCAAGCCTCTGTATGTTGGTGTTGGTCATCAAACCTGGTGCCTCAGACACGCCCAGGTGCACCTCACAACGAATGACAATAACTTACATTTATATAGGTTGAGGGACGTACAGAAGGTCTGATCTGGCTGAACCATGGGGAATAGGTGTAAGCAGGTTGGAGAGGTAAGGAGGTGCAAGAGCATGAAGTGATTTGTAGGTGAGTGTGAGGTCACGGGGCAGGGAGTCATCCCACTCAGCTCCCGTTAACCTTGCAAGCCAAAGCCCTGACTGGTAGGGTGGTCCTATTTGGACAAGCAATAGGAAAGCTGGCCAGACAGCAATATCAATGGCAAGCTATGTGGTTTTAACTGGTTAGACTCCAGCAATTACCCCATCACACACTTTGGCTCTTGCTAACCTGCCCCTAATACTCTCTGGAATTAGGTGAGCAGGAAGTGTCCCTCCAGGGAGAGAGAGCACATTCCATTCCAACAATCTATCTCTGGGATTTCCATGTGTAGGTGGGACGTATGGAAATTTCAGGTTGGTTTGGATACTCTTAAGCACAGTGATAGGTTCCTGCATGTGTCAGACACCCAGCTGATCAAAAAAAAGTGTGAGCACCTTGAAATTGATCCATTTTGTGACAGGGAACCAATTGAGCCTGGCAAAAATTAGGGTGGTAGGAGTGCAGAGTTTAGTACGCGTGAGGATGTGGATGGTGACATTTTGAATCATTTAGACTTTGTGAATGATGGAGCTGGTTAGTGCATTGGAGAAGTCCAGATGGGATAGGCCAGGGAGGTTAAGGCAAAAAGAGGTTGACAGAAACCAAAGAGGATTGCTTCTGTCTTGTCCATATTCCAATGCAGAATGCTCATCCAATTTAATTTTAATGATTGCAAATTTAATGTTAATTATTGCCAGTTTAGTCTTAATTACTGACAACAATAACACCAACAACCTGGATGTATATAGTGCCCTTCACGCCGGACGGCATCTCAGAGTGCTTTACAGTAACGGATCCCGGGGCCGAGCCAGGGGGAGGGGGTGGAGCCATGGGGAGGGGGGGGAGCCAGGGGGAGAGGGAGGAGCTGGGGAGGAGCCAGTGGAGGGGGGGATCCAGGGGAAGGGGGAGGAGCTGGGGGAGGAGCCAGAAGAGGGGGAGGAGCTGGGGGAGGAGCCAGGGAGGGTGAGGAGCCAGGGAGGAACCAGGGTGTGGGGAGGAGCTGGGGTGGAGCCAGGGGGAGGAGCTGGGGGGAGGGGGAAGAGCCGGGGGGGGGGGGGGGGGGGGGGGGGTGGGAAGGGGAGGAGCCGGGGAGGAGCCAGGGGGTGGGGAGGAGCTGGGGTGGAGCCAGAGGGAGGGGGAGGAGCCGGGGGGAGGGGGAGGAGCCGGGGGAAGGGGGGGAAGGTGACCAAAGGTGCGGTCGAAAAGAAAGGTCTTCAGCAGAGACCTGAAAATGGGAAGGGAGTGAGGAAGGGATCCCAGAGCCTCGGGGCATAGTGGCTGAAGGCACGGCCACCGAGGGTGGAGCGGAGGACTCGGGGGACAAGCAGGAGGCCAGACCCAGAGGAATGTTTAGTGTTACATAGTGTTAGTTATTGCCGGGTTAATATTGTCAGATTAGTGTTAGTGTCACTTTATTATAGCTTCAGGTATAACATTAATACCAGTTTAGTGCCATCTTATACCACAATGGAGGTTCCAAGCCTTAGCTTTCGACAACTAGTGCCTAATAATCTCCAGAAGCACAGTGCGCCTCTCTAGGGAAGAGAACACGTATTCCATTCCTGACACAGGGAAATGTTCAGGAGTTTCACACGTGTAGCAGAAACATATATGAACTCTCGGTCTGGTTTTAATACTGTGTCAGAATCCCAGCTGATCAAAAAACATGTAAATTACTTTTTTTTTACTTTCTAGATATTGGCACGGAGACAACCTCCCATTCGATGGCCCTGGTGGGGTATTAGCTCATGCTTTCTACCCCAGAACCCCTCGAGCTGGGAACGTTCACTTTGATTATGATGAGATGTGGACAATTGGCAACAATAAGGGTAGGAACATCAAGAGCAGGTTTCGCTCATTAATGGCAAGGTGAAAAATAAACCCTAATGTGCTGACATTTTCCAATTATAATTCTTTAATTAAGAAGTTGCTAAAACAACATCTTCTGTGTAATTCCATAACAAATCAGGTAAAAGAAAAAAACAAAGGAGTGCTGTAGTGGAGTGGTTAGAGCCTTGCAAACTAGAAGACCTGGGTTTGATTCCCAGCAGCGCGAAATAGTAGGCATGTTTTCTTCCTCCACACGCCTCTGTAAGTAGGAACCCAATTGTTAGTCAATTGGCAGATTGCTTTTCTGAGGGTAATAATCCCTTCAACAATAAATAAATAAATAATAATTTGGTCACTCAATCCAAGACTGTTTGTGGGACGCTGCTGTGTGCAATTGGCTGCCGTGTTTCGCCCACAAAATGAACAGCCAATTCACTTTCCAGTATATTCTGTGAAGCGCTTTGAGACGTCTAGAAGACAATATAGATCATGACAGTATAGATCATGACAATATAGATCATGATAACATAGACCATGACAATATGGACCATGATAATATAGATCATGATAACATAGACCATGACATATAGACCATGACAATATAGACCATGACAGGCTGTTTTGACTTGTCCAGAATAGTAAAACCAGAGGACACGGCCTGCGATTGAAGGCGGTAAATTCAAAACGAATCTACGCGAACACTGTTCCAGTGAGTGAACAGTGAACCTGTGAAACAGGCCCCCGAGGGAGACGGTTGAAGCAGGAAGTGTTGATTCTTTCGAACACAGATTAGATTTTTTTTAGGATATAACGTTATGAAAGATAATATATAGGTAGTTTGGGACATATGTGCTTGCAACCGTCAGAAAGGTGGAAGGCAAACTAGATGGACCTAAGTCTTTTTTTGTCTAGAATTTCTTATATTCTTATATCAAATGCAAGGATTATTATTATTAAAATAAAAAACTATCAATTTTGTAGATGTGGTATTAAAATGTCACAGTCCAGATTGATTTCCTTGTCAGTATATCTCCAGCTTTGTTGCCCTTGCAATTCAGTCTATGAACCAGAAATTTGAGATGTCTGACTCAGTGGTAGCTCCTTGCCTCTGAGTCAAAAGATAGTGGATTCAAATCTCATGTTGGGCCTTGAACTTGAGTGTAAACTGACACTCCAATGCAGCACTGGGGGTGGGATAACGTCCTTCGGATGAGACATTAATCTGAGGTCCAATCTGCCTGTTCAGATGGATATTAAAGATCCCAGGATCTATTCAAAAAGAGAAGGGAGTTTCTCCCGGTGTCCTGGCCAATAATCCCCCAAATAAAATTTGGTCACTCATTTCATGGCTATTTGTGAGACGTTGCAATTGTGCTGCCGCGTTTGCCTACAGATACATAGCCACTTCATTTCACAGTAAATCCTGTGAAGCACGTCGAGACATCCTTCTGACGTGATAAAGCGCTTTACCAAATGCAAGGATTATTATTTTTTATATGATACAGTATACACCAACAACAAGAAAATTACATTTGTATAGGGCCTTTCACGTCGGGAGGACATCCCAAGGCACTAAGAGTATACACTTTACACTAGATTTTTGAAACCAATCATCCATTCAATAAAGCTACTTGTTCACATTTTGCTCTAAATGAAATTTTTGTGACACTGTTTCTGTAAGAGATTTTGTTGTTTTACCATTTTTTTCAAAATAAAATGAAAAAATGAGAATTTGACCCATTGTGCTTTTCCCTACTTCCACATCATCGCCCAGCATCGCCATTGCCTCTCCCCTCAGGCCTCTGAGACCTGTATCCATGCATTCATCACATCTAGGCTCGACTAAGCTAACTTCCTGCTTGACGGCCTTCCCAACTACTCCCTCTATAGATTGCAGCTCATGGCATCTCCCGCACAGGCTCTGTGACCCTATCACCCCCACTCTCCCCCGGCTACACTAGCTCCCCATTCCCTAGAGGATAGAGTTCAAAATCCTTGTCCTCACCTTCAAAGCACTTGGCCTTAAAGGGGATGAAGGAACAGAGAGACCTGGGGCCTTATCTAAGTAAATGTGGCCGGACAGGTAGATAAAACTGTTAAAGAGCATACAGGATAATAATAATAATAATAATAATAATAATCCTTGCATTTGATATAGCGCTTTTCACGTCGGGAGGACCATAGAATACAAGAGTCAGGAAGTTATAATGAACCTTTATATAAAACACTGGTTAGGCCTCAGCGAGAGACTGTGTCCAGTTCTGGGCCCCACACTTTAGGAAGGATGTCAAGGCATTGGAGAGAGTGCAAAGGAGACTGACCAGAATGGTACCAGGAATGAGGGGCTTCAGTTATCAGGAGAGGCAGAGAAGTGAGGATTATTCTCCTTGGAGCAGAGAAGGTTAAGAGGAGACTTAATAGAAGTTTTCAAAATGATGAGGGGATTCGATAGGGTGAACAGGAGAAACTATTCCCACTGGCGGGTGGGTCGGTAACCCCAGGACACCGATTTAAAATAGTTGTTAAAGAAACAGAGGGGAGGGGAGGAGAAATGTTTTCACAGCGAGTTGTTGGGATCTGGAATGCATTGCCTGAAAGGCCGGTGGGAACCGATTCAATAACAGCTTTTAAGAGATAAGTAGTTAATTATTTGGGGACAAGTTTGCAGAGCTATGGGGAGAGAACGGGGGAGTGGGGTTGATCAGGGCTGTGGGAGAGAGCGGGGAGTGGGGTTGATCAGGGCTATGGGGAGAGAGCGGGGAGTGGGGTTGATCAGGGCTATGGGGAGAGGGGAGTGGGGTTGATCAGGGCTATGGGAGAGAGCGGGGGAGTGGGGTTGATCAGGGCTATGGGAGAGAGCGGGGAGTGGGGTTGATCAGGGCTATGGGAGAGAGCGGGGGAGTGGGGTTGATCAGGGCTATGGGAGAGAGCGGGGAGTGGGCTTGATCAGGACTATGGGGAGAGAGCGGGGGAGTGGGGTTGATCAGGACTATGGGAGAGAGCGGGGGAGTGGGGTTGATCAGGACTATGGGAGAGAGCGGGGGAGTGGGGTTGATCAGGACTATGGGGCGAGAGCGGGGGAGTGGGGTTGATCAGAGTTATGGGGAGAGAGCGGGTGAGTGGGGTTGATTTGGAAGCTTTTTTCAAAGAGCCGACACAGACACGATGGGCTGAATGACCTCCTTCTAAGCTGTATAATTCTGACCTGGGTTCGATTTCTGGCAGGGCGACATATTGGGCAAGTGTCCTTACGCCACACTCCTCTGTTTACTTAGCAGTAAATAGGAACCCGGTTGTTAGTCGATTGGCGGATCACTTTTCTGGGGGTAACTTAAAAAAAAAATCATAAATTGGTCACTTCAATCACAACAGTTTGTGGGACGCTGCTGTGCGCAATTGGCTGCCATGTTTTGCAAGAAATTATTGCAAGGATTATTATTATTAGAACCTTGGTGGGGGTCCAAAAGAGGTTTACAGGAATGATTCTAGAGATGAGAGCTACAGTTATGAGAGATTGGATAAACTTGGTCTGTTTTCATTAGAGCAAAGAGGTTTGAGTGGTAACTGATTGAGGTATACAAAATTATGAGGGTTTCTCTTAGGATAAATAATGAGTTATTTGAATTAATAGTGAAATTTGTATCAAGTGGACATAGTTATAATATGACTGCAAGAATAGCGAAAGGAGAACTGAGGAGGAATCTTTGGTTCATAGAATATTTTTACTGAGCTATATTTTCAGATTTTCCAGTTCTATATGGCTATATGTAATAATAGTAATATACCTTGGCTTGATGTACATTGTATAGATTATTACAATCTTTGTTTGTTGGACAGGTACTGATCTCCTTCAAGTTGCGGCTCATGAGTTTGGCCATGCCCTTGGCCTGCAACATTCAACAGTCCCCAAATCCTTGATGTCGCCCTATTATAGTTTCCGTTACCCACTGAGTCTGGCTGAGGATGATAAACAAGGGATACAGTATTTATATGGACGGCCTCAGCACACATCGCATCACAGATATGAACACTTCAACCAGAACATTGAAACCAATGAGCTGCCCAGTAGCCACAACCCAACACAAGAGGTAAAATGGAAGTTCTTTTAAATAATAAAATGAAATATTACTGGACTCTACCAGTGGAGTCCTGTAGCTCAGTGGTTAGAGCACTTGCTTTGCAAGCGAGAGACCTGGGTTCAATTCCCGGCAGGAGGTGAAATCTTGGGCAAGTTTCCTTACTCCACACACCTAATAATAATCCCTCAAAAAAATAATAATAAATTGGTCACTTCAATCCACGGCTGTTTGTGGGACACTGCTTTGTGCAATTGGCTGCCGCGTTTCGTCCACAAATATACAGTCAATTCACTTTACAGTCTATTCTGTGAAGCGCTTTGAGACGTCGAGAAGACATGAAAAGCGCTATATCAGATGCAAGGATTATTATTATTATTATTATTATAATGTATTTTAGTCCACCACTGGCATTGCACAGACATCATTCAGGCACATTTTAGGTAGAATCTAGATCAAGGCTCATAGCTCACCCTTCCATGGATGAAACTTAGCAAGAAAGAAAATCAGCTAAATTTTAAGTTTCAGAGCCTTTCTAGGGAAAAAAGGAGGTCCTAGGAAAGAAAGCATTATAAGTAGTAGATGGTGCAATGAATCTTAATTTAAATACTGAGAAAATACAGGAAGGAGAAAGAACAAGTAGAATACCTGTAGGATACATAGTTGGAGTATGACAGGAACAAGAGAGGAAAGTTGGGAATAAAGGAATGGCCAGAATGGAATTTACCTCTCTGCTGTGCCAGGGTGTAAAGCAAAGCAGAACTAACCAGTCTGCTGTGCAGCCAGAATACAATCAATGTGCCAATGTATGGAGTTGGGAACCTGAGAGCAGAGGAACCAAATCTATTCATATTCTATGCTTAAAAACTCATTTATTACTGAGTAAGAGACTAAATGTGTATAAAACAAAAACAACTTGCATTTATATAGCACCTTTCATGAGGAGTAATGTCCCAGAGCACTTGACAGTGGCAGAATCTGACCCCGAGGCAGGGGGAGAGGGAGGGGGGAGGTGACCATAAGTACAATAAAAAAAAGTCTTTAGTCATGATTTAAATGTGGGGAGGGAGGGAGCAAGGGGGAGGGATTGAAAGAGAGAGTTCCAGAGTTTTGGGGCATAGTGGAGGCTAAGGACAATCCCAGGCACAGCCACTGATGGTGGAGCAGAGGGAATGAGGGATGAACAGGAAGCCAGAGCCAGATGAGCGGAGGCAGCGGTTGATGGAGTGGGGGGTAAGAAAATTGGGTAGATAGGGAGGTGGGTGTGGGGGCATGAAGGGATTTGAAATTGAGTGAGAGAATCTTGAAATTGATCCATTCAGTAATTAAGAGCCAGTGGAGCCTGGCAAGGTCCGGGGTGATGGGGGTACAGAGTTTTGTGCGGGTGAGAATCCGGGCAGCAGAGTTTTGAATTAATTGGATTTTGTGTATGGTGGAGCTTGGGAGACCAGCGAGGAGGGCATTGGAATAGTCCAGCCGGGAAGTAACAAAGGCGTGGTCAAGGGATTCAGCTGCTTTTGTTGTGTGGTACAGACGTAGGAGGGTTATGTGATGAAGGTGGAAAAAAATTGTTCTTGGTCAGGGAACGGATATGGGGTAGAAAGGAAAGCTGGGGATCGAACCTGGCACCTAAGTTGCGCACGAGTTGGGAGAGTCTGAGGGAGAGCCTGGGGAGTTTGAGAAGTTCAGACCCACAGGAGAGAAGACATTGATGGGAGCCAATGAGTATGGCTTCCGTCTTGATTTCAACCCCCAACTTGGGTGCAAACTCTTCTGCCAATGAATATAATAAGCAGTATCATTCTTACTGAGTCAGACAGATATATATATTTTCACATTAATACATTTAAGCAATATTATGCTTATCCTGGTTACCATGTTGACCAAAACATTTATTTGGTCTTTGGTTTTCTCTAATGAATGAGCCTCTTTTCAACCGCACCTGCTCTACATTCCCCACTCTGGCCTCCACTTACCAACTCCTTCCAATACAATACAAATTTGTATTTAAATAATGCATTTCACATCAGATGGATGTCCCAAAATACTTAATAGTACTAGATGGATGCCCAAGCTGGGGTGGGAGCCAAGGAAGGTACGAATGGGAAAGATGACTGAAAGCATGGTCAAAGTCTTGATACTAACCTTGTGCAGTCCTGTAGCTCAGTGGTTAGAGCACTCGCCTCGCAAGTGAGAGGACCTGGGTTTGATTCCTGGGTCAGGGCAAAACGTTCGGCAAGTTTCCTTACTCCACACGTCTTTGTTTACCAGCAGTAAGTAGGAACCCGGTTGTTAGTCAATTGGTGGATCACTTTCCCAGGGGTAATAATCTCTTCAAATAAAATAATAATTTGGTCACTCAATCCACGACTGTTTGTGGGACGCTGCTGTGTGCAATTGGCTGCTGTATTTCACCCACAAAATATACAGTCAATTCACTTTACATTATATTCTGTGAAGCGCTTTGAGACGTCTCGAAAATGTGATAAGACGCTGAATCAAATAATAATAATAATATAATATAATAATAATAATCCTTGCATTTGATATAGCGCTTTTCACGTCGGGAGAACGTCCCAAAGCGCTTCACAGAACACACTGTAAAGTGAATTGACTGTATATTTGTGGGCGAACGCGGCAGCCAATTGCGCACAGCAATGTCCCACAAACAGTCGTAGATTGAAAATGACCAATTTATTATTGTTTTGTTTTTTTGGAGGGATTATTATTAGGCTCTGTGTGGAGTAAGGAAACTTGCCCAAGGTTTCGCCCTCTGCCTGGGATTGAACTCAGGTCTCTCACTTGCAAAGCAAGTGCTCTAACCACTGAGCTACAGGACTCCACAAATGTGAGGATTATTATTATTGAATGAGGGAGGGAGAGAGTCAGAGAGACTACGGGATGGAATTTCAGAGAGTGACAGTGTAAAGGCTTAGAGGCCATCTGCCAATGTTGGGGTGAATAAAGGAGGGGAACAACCATTGCTGTTCTCACCAATTGCCTGTTGGACATCAAATTCTGGATGAAGCTAATTTTCTCCGGCTGTATGTTGACAACAAAACATTGCATTATATAGCGCCTTTCTCATTGGGATGACGTTCCAAGGCACTGGACAATCAAGAGTTTGCATCTGAGTTGGGGGTTGGAATCAATAAGAGTGGGAGCAAAGTGGGATGAAGGTGGGATGTTCACCAAACGCACGGTAAAAGAGGAAAATCTTGAGATGAGCCTTGAAGGAGGCAAGGAAGTGGGCAAGGTGAATTATTGAGTTCCAGAGAGTGGGGACAGAAAGGCTGAAGACCTAACTATGATGGTTGGGTGGCCAGGGCAGGGGAAACAACAGCAACAATATTACATTTGTAAAGTGCCTTTCAAGTCAGGAGGACGTCCCAAGGTGCTGGACAGACAGAGTTTGGGATCTGAGCTTGGGGTTGGGGTCGGGGAGGGTGGAGGGCAGATGGGGAAGCAAGGAGATCGAAAGCACAGTCGAAGAGGAGGCTCTTGAGATGGATCTTAAAGGTGGCAAGGGAGGGGGCAAGGTGGAGGGTCTGCGGGATGGAGTTCCAGAGAGTAGGGACAGAGTGGCAGAAGTGGGGAGAGCGAGGCAGGGGATGTGAAGCAGGCTGGAGGCCACTGAGCAGAGGGAGCCAGCAGGATGGTAGGGGGTTAGGAGGTCGCAGAGGTAGAGGGGAGCAAGACCATGGAGGGCTTTGAAGGTGAGGACCAGGATCTTGAACTGTATCCTCTGTGTATTGGGAAGTCAGTGGATTTGGACGAGGATGAGGGTGTTTGGGTCACGGACGCTGGTGCGGGAGAGGACCCGGGCTGCAGAGTTCTGGATGATCTGCAGCCTATGGAGGGAGGAGTTGGGGAGTCCGACAAGCATTGAGTTCGCATAGTCAAGCCTCGATGTAATGAAGGCGTGTATGAGGGCTTCGGCGGCCTGTGATGTGAGACGGTATAGGAGATGGGCGATGTTGCTTAGATGGGGGAAGGCAGAGCGAGTCATGGCGCAGATGCGGGGTAGAAAGGATCATTGAGGATCAAACAAGATGCCAAGGTTCCGGCCTGGCTTAGACATAGAGAATTGGGTATCATCCGCATATATGTGGAAGTTAACCCCATGCCTGCAGATGCTATACCCGAGAGGGTGTATGTAGATGTTAAAAAGGAGAGGACCAAGGACAGAGTACTGGGGAACGTGCGAAGGCTAGAGGAGTCACCATTGGTGGAAACAAACTGAAGATGATGGGAAAGGTAAGAACGGTTCTAGCAAAGTCAGAACCATGAAGGTGGAGCTTACAGAAAGTTGTGGAAGAATAGAGTGGTCTACACTGTCCAAAACAGCAGAGAGATCAAGAAGGACGAGAAGGCAGAGAGAGCCCTGGTCACAAATAAACAGAATGTCATTTGTTATTTTGACTGAGGCTGTCTCTGATCTAAGGGCAGGGTGGAAACTAGGTTGGAGAAGTTCAAACAGGAAGTGACAGGAAAGCAAAGAGAAAAGTTGGGAAGCAACGATTCATTTCAGGTCCTTGGAAAGAAAGGGAAGGTTGGAAATGTGTCAGTTGTTTGAGAAAGAGATGGGTCAAGGGAAGGTTTTTTAAGGTGGTGGGAATGGTGCCAGTAGACAGAGAGAGGTTCACAATGTATGTTGTTAGGGGGGCAAGGAGGTGGAGCTGGAAGGTAAGTAGGGGGGTAGGGATGGGGTCAAGGGAGGAGGTGGTGGGTCTCATTTAGGAAATGATGGAGGTGAGAGAAGAAGGCATGATGGGGTCAAAAGGGTACATGTAGCGATAGGTGCAGACCAGATGCGGAAGCAGTGGCTGTAGAAACGGGTAGATTTTGGACAAGGAAATCCATCATCTCCTCACATTCAGAGTTAGAGGAGAGGATCGGCGAGGCAATGGAAGGTGGAGCTGATTTCTGGTGGAGAAGAGGAGCCTGGGATAGTCCTTAACCTCCAAGACTTCAGGAGGTCAAAAATGTAATTTGTGTTTGTATCTCTCTGTGAATTGAAATAATAATAATAATAATCCTTGCATTTGATATAGCGCTTTTCACGTCGGGAGGACGTCCCAAAGCGTTTCACAGAACACACTGTAAAGTGAATTGACTGTATATTTGTGGGCGAACGCGGCAGCCAATTGCGCACAGCAATGTCCCACAAACAGTCGTAGATTGAAAATGACCAATTTATTATTGTTTTTGGTTTTGGAGGGATTATTATTAGGCTCTGTGTGGAGTAAGGAAACTTGCCCAAGGTTTCGCCCTCTGCCTGGAATTGAACTCAGGTCTCTCACTTGCAAAGCGAGTGCTCTAACCACTGAGCTACAGGACTCCACTTTAAGGGACATTTTAAGAAATCCTCTTCAAGGGACCAGTGTCTGAAAATAAATGGCACGGAATGTTTTATACTCTGTGATAGTGTAGATAGCAGTTCAAGCTTCCCAAAACTTAATGTGGTGTTATAATTTACTATGGAATGTAGGATGCACAAGGACAAACTAACAACACTCAAACATCTCTGATTAAGTCTTTATTGACTGCATGTTTTCTCTCCCACCTAAAAATCATCCAATTTATAAATACACATGCATTTCAAACACAGTTCGTAAATTAGATGATTCTCTTATCCTCTGTTATCGTGGACAATCACCAATGGAAAAGATTAGCATCAGACTCAGCTGTGATGCCTTTCTAATTGATCACACCTCATAGAAAATGAGCTTATCAGAGAAACTAGAAGATGCAAAATCCTACACAAGTCAGACAGGAACTTCAACGGAGGAAGCTTCAGAGATTTGTGCATTTAGTGTTCTAGCTCCATTTCCTTTTGCTTTTTCATTGCTTTGTCATATTGGTCTGACATTGAAAGTAATCAGCACTCTCAGGCTCTGCTATATCTCCCTCCCCAGGCACACACACACACACACACATACAGACAATCAAATTAGAGAAAAGTAAATCATCAGAATATGTGCATGGTATATGATTTATTAACTATGATGATAATGCATTACATAATGCATTTGCCCCCAATTTGCCCCCAGATATAATAGAGGTGTAAGATTTAATAGAAGTGTTCAGAATTATGAGGGGATTCGATAGGGTGAACAGGGAGAAATTGTTTCCAATGGCGGGTGGGTCGGTATCCAGATCAGTCAAATTTAAAATAGTTGCTAAAAGAAACAGAGGTAACTGAGGAGAAATGTTTTCACAGCGAGTTGTTGAGATCTCTTTCAGGAGAGAAGTAGATAGATATTTGGGGAGGACAAATTTGCAGGACTATGGGGAGAAAGCGGGGGAGTGAGAGTAATTTGGACAGCTCTTTCAAAGACCTATCATGGACACGATGGGCCGAATGGCCTTCTTCTGTGCTGTATAATTCTATGATTCTATGTGCTCTGGGTTGACTCTAAGCCATTGGTTTACTTTCACTTTGTGAACCTTTGCAGCCAAACGCCTGTGAAACAGATTTTGATGCAGTATCAATGATCCGTGGAGAACTTTTCTTTTTTAAATCCAAGTATGTGTGGAGATTGAGAGACCAATATCTGCAGCCAGGCTATCCAGCCTTGGCTTCACGTCACTGGTGGGGAATCCCTGATCACATTGATGCAGCGTTTGAAGACTCTTCTGGAAATTTTTGGTTCTTCCAAGGTTAGTTTTCTTTCCCAATTCTTGAAAATATATGGCACTTTTCTCTGTTTGTAGTCTTTCCACACTATACACCTTTCTCTGTTGAACTATATTGAAGAACAAATGGAGGGAGAGGAGACATTTAGCAAGGATTCAGAATCATCTGCATGTGGATGCCATAACTGAAATTGGAGAGGAGACCAAAAAAGGACCTTCACGTTATTGTGGTTTTAACAGGAAGAGCAAGATGGAGGAAATTAGCATAATGCATGTCAGGTTAGCTCAGTGGTCGTTCTCTTGCCTCTGCTTCAGAAAAGTCACAATGGGACCTGAACTCACATGATCTAAGCTGACTATGCAGTGCTTGTGGTGGGTTGCACTGTCTGGGTGCCGTCCTTCGCATGAGATGTTAGGCCTTATCTGCCTGTTCAAAGATGGACATTAAAGATCCCATGGCACTATTTGAAAAGAAAAGTGGGTTTATGCCAGTGTCCTGACCCAAATAAAATAGGTAATTTGTTTCATGGATGTTTGTGGGTCATTTCTGTTCACAGAAAGCTGCCACATTTCCCTACAAGTACACAGTCACTATTTCACAGTAAATCCTGTGAAGCACTTTGAAACATCCTTCTAACGTGATAAGTTGATGCCTCAAATGCAAAGATTATTACCATTATGTTACTACAGCTTAAATCACTCTGTAGAGGTAGTTTCTAAGTGTTTTTCAGTGCCGTGTTGCATAAGAATGGATGTAACTTTTCTTAGTATGTTTGAACTTCCTAAAATAGATATTTTTTGCAGGAGTTGATATTTTATTCCTTGAATATTTTGTCAAGCCATTTCTGAATAGTTTTATTAACAATCCCTTTTGCACCGATGATCATGTTTTATACTGCCATATATCATAGAATCATAGAATCATACAGCACAGAAAGAGGCCATTTGGCCCATTGCATCTGCGCCGGCTGATAAAAGAGCTTCCAACTCAATCCCACTGGCCCGCTTTCTCTCCATAGCCCTGCAATCCTGTCCTCCCCAAATACCCATCTACTTCTCTCTTAAAAGTTGAAATTGAATCGGCTCCCACTACCCTTTCACATATGTCCCCATTCAATTTGTAGATCAATATATGTTCCTGATCTTCTCAGTTTCTTAGAGTCCTCGCCTCGCAAGCGAGAGACCTGGGTTTGATTCCTAGCTGGGTGAAATGTTGGGCAAGTTTCCTTACTCCACACATCTCCATTTACTTGGCAGTAAGTAGGAACCTGGTTGTGAGTCGATTAGTGGATCGCTTTTCTGGGGTTAATATATTTCCTTCAAAAATAATAAAAATAATTTGATCACTCAATGTAAGCCTTGACTGTCCAGGAAAATATCACAATAACCTGGGAGTCACAAGCACATACAGATAAAACAGTAATTTCTAACAAACCAGATGTTATCATAGAGGACAAAATGGATTGTACATGTAGTGTCACTAATGTGGTTATTATTATTAATTATGGAGGCACAGCAAAATTGGACACATGGCACAAACAAACATGATATCAAAAAGGGACTTGGTGAGACTGATGGTAGGAGAAAAGATAGAAATATGACAAAAACAATGTTTAAGGGCTTACAATGAACATATTGTACAATATACATAATGTGGTTTGTCATATTAGGGCTGAAAAGAAAAGGGATCAAGTACAGATGAGAGTTCTATATAGAAGAGCAGCATTTCAATCTAATATTAGGAATTGATACTATTGAAGAGATTGGGTTAATAAGGAGAGTGAATTAATTTGAGAAGTAAGGAGAATACGTTATATGGAGACTATGATGATGTGTGTAATACCAGGCAAAATACCAGGAGAATATAAAATAAGATTAAAAGAGGGAGCACAGCCAATAGTGGTGACAGGACAGTGCCAGATATAGTGAAGCTAAGACGACTGGAAACATTGCAGAAGGAGTTCCTTTAGGAGCAGAGGAACCAACTGATTGGGTCAACTCAATAATGATCATTGAGAAACCAGATAAATCATCATGGATGCAAAGTATATGTTTGTATCTGAAGCATCTGAACAAAGAGATCAAAAGGAAGCTTTTTAGGGTTCCAACAATTAAGGATATTCATGTGAAACTGGTAGTACTGGACTGCTCGAATGGATATCCAGCCAGTTGTGTTAGCAGAAGAGAGCTCATTCCTGACCACATTTAACATGGGTGATATTTTGGATGATGGGGCAAAGAGCATAATGAGAGACTACGAAAGGTGTTAAAGAGGTGCAGAAAGTTAGGAACCAAAGAAAGAGAAATGTAGGATCAAGAAAATAGAAGAACAATATTTGGGGCATATATCAGAAAGAGGGGTGGATTGAGACTTCAATAAGGTTAGACTATTAGCACAGATACCACAGACAAAGTAGAAGTAAAACAGATGCTAGGGATGGTGAATTGGTTGGCCAGATTCATTCCAAACATAGCAACACAAACAGAACTTGTGAAAAAGGAAAATAAGTTTAAGTGGGAAACTAGGGTGAAGCATCATTGCTTCAATTTTATAATGTCAAGTAGAGGTGAAAATATCAGTATAAATATAAATATATAGATATAAATCCTGGAGTCTGTTGCGTCGTGGTTCATGCTTTCTCCTTGTAAGCAAGAAGACCTGGGTTCAAATCCCAGGCAGAGACAAAACTTTAAGCAAGTTTCCTTATTCCACATGCAATCGGGTTCTTACTTCCTGCTAGTAAGCAGAAAGCCGGTTGTGAGCCGATTGGCAGATCACTTTCCGGGGGCAATAAGCCCTTTTTTAAAAAAAAATAAGTTTGGTCACTCAATTCATAACTGTTTGTGGGACGCTGCTGTGTGCAATTGGTTGCCACATTTCGCACACAAAATATACAGTCAATTCACTTTGCAGTATATTCTGTGAAGTTCTTTAAGACGTCTCAACGGTGTGATAAGACGCTATATAAAATGCAAGGATTGCTACTTATAAGAATGGAGTGGGAGTAGTCATTCTGCAGAAAGGTCAATTGGAACAACAAAGTTATGTGCAGATTAATAAGGAGTGTTTGCCAGTAGTGGTAGGATGTTTGAAGTTCCACCACTGCATATTTGCCAAACAGGTTGAGATAGAAAATGACCGTAAGCCCTTGGAGAGTAATTACAAGGGCCACGGGAGAAGTTCCTCTATATATTCAGCAGATGAGGCTCCAAAAATACAATATCATGTTCAAATATATTTCAGAGAAGGAGCTGCATATAGCAGACACATGAAGCAAGTCTGGTGTCAATCTGGCTCAGTGATGACATTCTCACCTCTGAATCAGAAGGCTGTGGGTTTAAACTGACACTCTTGTAATGCTGAAGGTATTTTGCTTTGTTGGAGGTACCGTCCTATGGATGAAACATTAAAAAACAAAAGTACCGTTTACTTATTCAGGTGGACATTAATGATCCCATGGCACTCTTCAAAAAGAGAAGGGAGTTTTTGCTGGTGTCCTGGCTAACAATCTCAGATTTGCAGAGCAAACGAATAGAGGGACAAGAAGGTGATGATCAAAAGAAAACAAAATAGAGGATCCCCAAATATCCCTGTTAAAATATAGAAATACCCAAGTAAGGGAAGGAATCGGATCTCCGGCACAGATTTTCCTGACGAGGAGATTACATAACATAACATGTAGGAGTAGGCCATTCGGCCCTTCGAGCCTGCCGCGCTATTCAATCATGGCTGATCTTCTAATCTAACTCCAGCTAATAACCTGACCTGCCTTATCCCCATATCCCTTAATCCCTTTTGCAATAAGAAATCTATCTCAGTCTTGAATATGTTCAAGGACTGAGCATCTACAGCCCTTTGGGGTAGTGAGTTCCATGCATTCACTGCCCTTTGAGTGAAGAAGTTCTTCCTCAACTCAGTGTGAAAGGGCTGCCTCTGATTTTCAGGTTGTGACCCCTGGTTTTAGTTTCTCCAACCGGGGAAACAATCTCCCACTATCTACTCTATCATTGCCCTTTGATGATCTTATAGGTTTCTATAAGATCCCCTCTAATTCTTCTATATTCTAGAGCAGACTACCTTTGGCCAGCTGTAGCCAAAAGTAATAGAGAAGGCAACAGCTCAACGGAAGGAGCAAAGGCAAAAGACCAGGATGTGTATAACAGGTTTGTAAGAAAAGGAGAGCAGATACAAGTAGGAGACACATTGTGGAATGCAAAATGGCATCACACACCTATTGGGGGAGAAAGGAACAATAAGCAAAGAAGAGAACACCCCAACATCATAAAAATAAAAGGAGGTTTGTACAGAAGCAAGGGATATAAGAGGCAAAAAGTTCAAGGATCAAAAAGGAAATCCACAATAACACAGACAGAAGGACACAGACAGAAATGGTTGAGGAAAGACATAGCAGGGGGAGGGAGAATTACAAATCTTCCTGCAAGATGCAAGGACTAAAACAATCCTTCCAAAGGAAAAGATTCCTGAAAGTGAAGCACAAAATGAAGTTAAAAATGTTGTGAAAATGTTTCGGATGTATGGAAAACTGATATGTTCATTAGATTGGTTAACAACAACAACAACAAGATTCCATTTATAAAGCGCCTTTCACGTCAGGAGGACGTCCCAAGGCGCTGCACAGTTGGGTCAGGACCCGAGCAGGGGGAAATGGTCAGGGTGAGGGGAGGGAAGGGAGGGAGCGAGGAGGGGGGAAATGGTCAGGGTGAGGGAGGGAAGGGAGGGAGCGAGGAGGGGGGAAATGGTCAGGGTGAGGGGAGGGAAGGGAGGGAGCGAGGAGGGGGGAAATGGTCAGGGTGAGGGGAGGGAAGGGAGGGAGCGAGGAGGGGGGAAATGGTCAGGGTGAGGGGAGGGAAGGAGGAGCGAGGAGGGGGAAGAGAGTCGAGAGGGGAGCTGAAGGCTCGGTCAAAGAGAAAGGTTTTGAGACCGGCCTTGAAGGAGGAGAGGGAGGCAGTGGCGAAGGCACTGGGGGATAGAGTTCCAGAGCCTCGGGGCTGAGAGGCTGAAGGCCCGGCCACCGATGGTAGGGCGATTGGGGCGGGGGACGTGGAGCAGACCGGAGCCGGAGGAACAGAGGGTACCGGCAGGTAGGTAGGGGGATAGTAGGTCAGAGAGGTAGGAGGGAGCGAGGCCGTGAATGGCCTTATAGGTGAGGATGAGGATCTTGAAATCAATCCTCTGGGGGATGGGGAGCCAGTGGAGGCGAGCGAGGGTGGGAGTGATGTGGTCGCGGTGTCTGGTGCGGGACAGTACACGAGCTGCAGAGTTCTGAATGACCTGCAGTGTGGAGGGAGGGCCGGGAAGGCCGGCGAGGAGAGAGTTCCCATAGTCCAGCCTTGAGTTGACAAAGGCGTGGACCAGGGTTTCAGCAGCGTGAGGGGTGAGGTAGTGCCATAGTCTGGCGATGTTCCGGAGGTGATGGAAGGCGGTGCCGGTTGTGGTGCGGATGTGAGGGAGAAAGGACAGCTCAGGGTCGAACAAAACGCCGAGGTTCCTGACTGGCTTTGAGAAGTGGAGAGTGCAGCCTTGGATGCTGATGGTGTCGGCGCCTGAGGTGCGGAGGCGCTGACGTGAGCCAATCAGGAGGGCCTCGGTTTTTCGCACGTTGAGCTGAAGAAAGTTGTCTCTCGTCCAAGACTTGATGTCAGACAGACAGCTGTCAGGAAACAGGAAACTCCCTTTAATTTCTATTCTACGATAGTATAGTGGGGTATGTAATTAGATGATGATATTCTTACAGAATGGATAAATAGTCACTAAAAAGGTGGGGGAGAAGAAAGTAGGAAAAAAGGAGTATTTATTTTTGGTCGGAAAGGAAGATGTATTGGTAATCAGATATAAGAATGTGCCCCAATAGAGAGTGCTTTTCATTTTGAGAGGTGTCACAGAACAGGATATAATCACCTTGGATAGACTGGAGTTAGTTATCTTTATTTATACAGGTTAGATAGTGAAAGACTCTTATTAGTATAGAAACCGTCTTCCTCAACTCCCATCAACTTTTCCTCACGTTCAACTCTAACCTCTTCAACCTTCTGACTTCGCTATCAATCTCAATGAAACCTTGCACAACTTTGGCATCTTGTTCAATCCTCAACTTTCACCCTTCACATTTGGACCCTAACTAAGGCTGCCTTATTTCCCATCTCTGTCCCTACATCACACCAAATGCCATCAAGATCCTTCTTCATGATATTGTTATTTCCCACCTAGACTTTTAAAATGTGCACGTCACTTGTCTCCCTAGTTCCACCATCCATAAGCACCAGCTAATACAAAACTCCATTTCCCACATCCTCACTCCTCAGATGCAAGGATTATTATTATTATTATTAACTTTAACCCCATTTTGCTGCAACCCCTGTGCTTGGCTAACTAGGACTAGCTGCAGGTCCCTTGGAACATCCACACCATGATCAGTGGCTGAGGCTTCATTTACCTCTTTACCTAACCTCTGGAACCTACTCCCTATAACCCTCTGCTTCACCCACCCCCACCCGACCCCCATCTAGTTTTAAGTCCAACCTTAAAATCTACCTCTTCAACGTCACCTCACTCCCCTTCTCCCTTGCTCAACCTTTGACCCAATGATTGTGAAGTGCTCTGAAGTGTGCTGTAGAAATGCAAATTGTTATTGGCAGAAGGATTCATTACAAGACGGCACAGACTTAAATTCAGAGCCAAGATAGTTGAAACTGAAGTCACAAGCATTTCTTCTGTGCAGGTGTGCAGAAACCAACACATGGATACCAATATTTGAGCACCTTAGCATGCCAAAGTGCTTCACAAGATTTATTGTAGAGTATAGTAACTGCATATTTGTACGCAAACATGACAACCAATTTTGTGCACAGCAATGTCTCAAAAACAATTTTATCGATTTGTTTATCTGGCTAGGAGACCAGGAGAAACCAGAGAGTAATTAATAACTGGAAGAGATTTCGAAGAAGGATAATTGAAGCCAAGACATTGGGCTCATTTTAAAAAAAAAAGCTGTATGCTGTATTGGAAGACAATACACTGGGTATTCTGGAAGGATAAAATCAGAAGGGCTGAAGGGCCTTCTTCATCTAAATCAATCTTGTCAATGTCTGATCCGAAGAATGTTACCTCTGACACTGCGGTGCTCCACCAGCTCCATGTTGTAGATTTCAGGCTAGATTGAATTCAAATTCCCAAGTGGAGCTTGAATTGACATCCTTCTTGTAATGTGGAGTCAGAGGCAGGTGTTATTTTAAGCATGTTGGTCATTTATTGAATTAGAGAATAGAACATACACATCCTAGGCCTCACCTCACATCAATCACTGCCTCTCTACTTGCCATGATCTTTTGGTGGGATTTTTGCTTTCTCTAATATATATACTTCCAAATACAATAACATTTTCTACATTAATATTTTTCTTATCTATCTTAGCCCCCCTTTTTTTTTCCAAAATTAGAGTGATATTGTTTGAACCATTGGTTCTGATTTATTTTTGCTCAGTCTATCTGGCTGCGCTTGGGTTGGTACTAGTTCTCCTCTAGTCTTTGCTGTCGAATTTCTGGACTCACTGGTTTTCTGGGGTGCCATCTTTTTGGCCTGGATTGTGGCTTTGTTTTTTCTTTTATACACTGGTCTTTAATACCTTTTAAATATCTTTTTGCTTTTATACCTTCAAGACCTATCTCAAGACCCTCCTCTTCGATCGTGCTTTTGATCTCCCTGCTTCCCGCCTGCCCTCCACCCTCCCGAACCCTGAACCCCAGCTCGGGTCCGAAACTCTGTCTAGCCAGCATCTTGGGACATCCTCCCGATGTGAAAGGTGCTTTACACATGTAATTTTGTTGTTGTTGTTGTCTTTAACCATGCATCATCATGGTTCATTTCGTGCTTTTGCTATAATTTTACTTTTGGGACATGTCGCAATGTTTTTTTTCTTAAGCTTCGCCGGTTGCTTTAATTTTTTTTCTCTTTCTGTCTGTCTATTGTACTGTTTAGCCATACTTTAGTGATACTTTCTGATTTCCTTCTGGAATCTTTTGACCATCTTGGGTCACAGTTTGTGGTATCCATAAAAGTTGTGTAACTTCCTTCATCTGTCTGGGCATCAGTAGCTGCCCCATCCTGATGTGTTCCTGTGAGCGAGCAGAGCTAAATGCTTGTCCGATACACCTGCAGCTGTTTTCTTCAACATTTTCTTTGCTGTTTGGATCATTTGTTCTATACAGCCGTTACTTTGTGGCTGATATATTTTATGTTCCAGTCCTCTATGAATTGCTTGCAATCTGTTGATGAAAATTATAATAATAATAATCTTTGCATTTGATGTAGTGCCTTATCACGTCTTCGAGAAGTCTCAAAGCGCTTCACAGAGTATACTGTAAAGTGTAGTGACTGTATATTTTGTGGGCAAAATTTGTGGATTTGAATTGTAGTCCTTTATCACTTGTTTTTTCTCTAAGTATGCCATGCCAGGCAAAAGATTGTTTTGTTTAATGGATAAAGTCCTTTCATATAATTGTGGAGTTCTGTAGCCCGGTGGTTAGAGCACTCGCCTCACAAGCGAGAGACCTGGGTTCGATTCCCGGAAGGGGGTGAAACCTTGGGCAAGTTTCCTTACTCCACACGCCTAATAATACCTCAAGAAAAAAAAACAATAATAAATTGGTCACTTCAATCCACGGCTGTTTCTGGGGACGCTGCTGTGCACACTTGGCTGCCGCATTTCGCCCACAAATATACAGTCAATTCACTTTAGAGTATATTCTGTGAAGCGCTTTGAGACGTTGAGAAGACATGAAAAGCGCTATACAAATGCAAGAATTATTATTATTATTATCATTGGATCTGTTTTGTCATGCCTGGCTAGAAATACCACTCAAGCCCTTTGTTTAGCGCTTTCAACACCCTAATGTCCGATATGCAAATCTTGCATGATGCTGTGCTGCACGGTTGTGGTATTAATATCCTGCATCCTTTTTAAGTATAGTTAATTCATTTTTATATGGATCTTCCTTGCAGTTCCAATAAACCTTAATTGTGTCTGGAATTCATTTCCTTTCTTTTGGTCATTCTTTCCGAACACCTAAAGTCCAGGACCTCTTGCTCTGCAGTTTGTTTATTTCCATAATTTGGGTTAATATTGTTATTTTGTGCTCCATTTTCTCCCTGAGTATGATCTCTGGCATCCTTCAACTCTTATGTGTAAAAGAAAATTCTAAGTTCTCCTTTCATTCTTCTTTTGTTGCCTTATATCTATGTCCTCCAGTCCTCCATCAGTGGATATAGGTTCTCAATTTAAACCCTTTTTTGGTCTTGAACATCCACATCAAGTGCCTCTCAATTCTCTTTGCTGTGAAACTTCAAGATCCTCACTCTCATGTTCAAATCCCTTCCCTCCCTGGCCCCTCCCTCCCTCACTCCCTCCCTCTCCAACCTCCTCACTCCCCAATCCACCACCCGGAGCCTCCGCTCGACTTGGACAGGTTCCTGCTCGTCCCTCACACCCTCCACACCACCATCGGAGGTCGCGCTTTCAGCCACTACACCCCAAAAGTCTGGAACCCTCTCCCTCAATCCCTCCGCCTTGCCCCCTCTCTCCCCTTTCTCAAATTGTGCCTAAAAACCCTCCTCTTTGACTGTGCTTACGGCCAACTCCCCCGTCCCCCATCTTCCTGGCTCAGAGTCAGGCTCCGCCACTATTAAGCCTCTGAGATGCTGCCCTGAGTATAGGGCGTTATATAAGTGCAAGTTGTTGTTGTTGTTGGAATACATCAGTCTACATTGCTCTGTCACTGATCACCCTGAAAGCAGAGTTAACCTCACAACAGGCATGTCTGTTTGGCCAAGCCCCTGACAAGCAGACATGAATTAATCAGTTGGAGTTGAGTAAGCTTGGTGTTGGACCGGGACCTCTGGAGCATTGAGATGATTGATACTAGCTCTCCTGTATAGGTCCTTCTACCAAGCTGAAGGCAGAAGTCCATCGAATAGCTAATGAGATGTGAGATAATGAGATAATGTGGTCTGAGAGGCTATCCTGTGAGAAAGGTGCTATATAAGTGCAAGTTATTGATGCGAAAAATCAGCTTTGCGACAACAGTTGACGGAAGATGTTACCTGGAGTCAGGGTTTATGATCATACATTGATATAGCCAGGGTTTGTTTTCAACGGTGATTGATATACAGAGAGGTACGTAGCTGAAGCTCTGCACTTCCATCTGGTGTAAAACATTGTTCATTGGTACTCTTAAGAATAGTGGTAGGTTTCCACTCATGTCACACATCTTGCTGACCAAAATCAAAACACACTTTATTGCAAATAGAGCAAGTTCACATTTAGTACATTTAAGTTTTCAAATGGCATCAAAATATGTTTGAATTGAACAGGATATCAATGCCACATAAAAGACATCCACTTCCCAAGCATAAAGACAGTGCCTTTTAATAATAATAGTCCTTACATTTGATACAGAGCCTTATCACATCTTTGAGACGTCTCAAAGCACTTCACAGAATACACTGTAAAGAGAATTGACTGTATATTTTGTGGCCAAAATGTGGCAGCCAATTGCGCACAGCAGCGTTCCACAAACAGTCGTGGATTGAGTGACCAAATTATTATTATTTTTGAAGGGATCCATCCATCCATCAATCGACTAATAACCTGGTTCCTACTTATTGCTAGGTAAACAAGGGGCGTGTGGAGTAAGAAAACTTGCCCAGGAATCAAACCCAGGCAGGATGAAACGTTAAGTATTAACTGTTTATTATTTTGTTTTCACTCCTAATTTTTGATTTAGTGATTTTCTACCTTTGCTCAGGTGCCCGCTACTGGATTTATGATGGAGAAAATCAGGTATCAGGGCCCAAATTTATCTCTGAACTGGGGCTCTCTGCCAATGGGATTGAAGCAGCCCTGAAATGGGCCTTAGAGAAGAATGAAAAGATTCTGTTTTTTAAAGGAAGTGATTACTGGCGATTCAACATGAACACAAACCATGTGGATAATATTTACCCCAGCAGCATCAATGATTGGAGGGGAATTCCTCACAATATCGATGGGACCTTTCAGGATGAGTATGGTGAGTTGATAAATCAATGACAAATGGTGGAATCTATTCAAATTAATACATAGCAAAACTGATATAAACCTGAAAGGCAAATCTTGTTTCTTTAGTATGAAGCAACTGTTGTCAAATACTTTAGCTGCCATCAATATCAAACAAAAGAAAAAGGCCTATGAAATAGCAAGAATGGAGGTATATACGGATTGAAATTCCATGACATGAACATAGCTATCATAAACAATCTGGATAGTAAAGCTATAAGTTTAATTGCTCTGAAACTGTAACAATGAGGTTTTCCATTTTCTCAGTCTTCTCTAAAATGTTCCAAATATCATGACTACCATAGCCAATCAGGAGCTGATTCCTCATTGAGGCTCTGGGGCCCCATTAACAAGCAGAAGGTGATGATAACCCAATGGATGGTTCAACCATATGTACCATATATACACCCATTTCAATAGGATAGATGAGCACATACATCATTAGAGGAGGAGCCAGCAAGGTAGGACAGGGACTAAGCAAGAAGCCAACATTTATGTTGAGTTTATTGTTCACCCAAAAGTCGCAATGTTCATTTCAAGGTCTAGTCGTATGAGATTTATTGCTTCATTGGAAGTATAAGCTTCTGCAGAATGAAGGCTTGAAAGTGGAGAAGTGGTGATTGTTTTTAGAAGTACAGGTGCGTGAAGAAAGAGAGAGTTTGATTGTTTGTGATCCAGAAAGCACTGCTGAATGGTCTCAATGAACGTGAAGTGTGAACAAGACACAGAGACAAAGGTAAGAATAAGCAGACAATGATGGGATGCCTAATTAGACAATGACAGTGATAAATTAGTGGCAGCTATTGACTATATATTTCGCCCACAAAATATACAATCAGTTTACTTTACAGTATATTCTGTGCAGCACTTTGAGATGTCCAGAAGACATGATACCAAATGCAAGGATTATTTGTTTATTATTATTTATATTGCAGTAAAATGGACAACAATATAGTTAATGTCCTCTATAACTTTCTATAATCTCATCAGAGGAGAACATCCGAAACAAGAGGTACCATTGACTAGCATCCTTCTAGTTGTTTTGCCAGGTAAAGGGAGTGGGAGCCATTCTACTCCTGCAGCTTTGGCAATATCGCCTCTTTCACTTCACAAAGAGGAAGATGACATAATGCTGATGGATGGGTGTCAGTGGTGTTGGAAACATCACCACAAAGGCAGTTGAGGGTGTGTATCTGGCAATACAAATAGTAGAATAAACTGAGACAACACCAGGGGATCAGTACTCTGAGCTTGTAAATGTAGTACATGGCCTGCTACCTGGCTCAGTAACTGACCCAGATATTATTCAGGAATTCAAGTCTTTATCTTGAACTCAGCTCAATAATATTCAGTTGACTTGGGAAATGGCTCAAACATGCAATTTAGATGAACAAACTTCAGGGGAATGAAGACTCAAATAAGTGACACACCTTATTTATCAGATGAGGATAATCGAAAATCATAGAATCATACAATAGTACAGCACAAAAAGAGGCCATTCGGCCCATTGAGTCTGTGCCGGCTCTTTGAATAAAGCAATGTAATGTCAATCCCACTCCCCAGCCCTTTCCCCATAACCCACACAGAGCCTAATAATAATCCCTCCAAAACCAAAGACAATAATAAATTGGTCATTTTCAATCCCCGACTGTTTGTGGGGCACTGCTGTGCGCAATTGGCTGCCGCGTTTGCCCACAAATATACAGTCACTTCGCTTTACAGTGTGTTCTGTGAAGCGCTTTGGGACTTCCTCCCGACGTGAAAAGCGTTATATCAAATGCAAGGATTATTATTATTATTATAACCCTGCAGACCTGTCTAACTGAGGCCTAACCAGTGTTTATATGGGTTAATCATAACCTCCTGACTCTTGTACTCTATGCCCCTATTTATAAAGCCCAGTATCCCATATGCCCTTTTTACAGCTTTATCTCCCTGTCCTGCCACCTTCAAGGATTCATTTACCTGCCCCCCCAGGTCTCTCTGTTCTTTTACCCCCTTAAGATTGTATTACCGCCTATATTGCCCCTCATTCTTTCTACCAAAATGCATTACCTCACATTTCTCCACAATGAAACTCATCTGCTATGTGTCGCCCATCTTACCATCTGTCTATGTCTTCCTGCAGTCGGCTCCAATCCTTCTCACTGTTTACCCCCTCCCAACTTTGTGTCCTCCGCAAACTTGGAAATGGTACTTCCTATACCCAAGTCCAGATCATTTATGTATATTAAGAAGAGCAGTGATCCTAATACCGATCCCTGGGGGACACCACTGTACACTTCCCTCCAGTCAGAAAAGCCGCCGTTCACCACAACTCTCTGCTTTCTGTGTCCCAGTGAGTTCTGGATCCGCTGCCACTGTCCCTTTTATACCGTGGGCTTCTATCTTTCTTACAAGTCTTTCATGTGGCACTTTGTCAAATGCCTTTTGAAAGTCCATATAAACTACATCAACTGCACTACCTTTATCCACCCTCTCCGTTACCTCATCGAAAAATTCTATTAGATTTGTTAGACAAGATTTGCCTTTAACAAATCCGTGCGGCTGTCCCTAATTAACCCATATTCTTCTAAGTGAAGATTTATTCTTTCCCGGATTATAGTCTCCAGGAGTTTCCCCACTACTGATGTTAGGCTGACTGGCCTGGAGTTCCCAGGTTTGTCCTTCTGTCCCTTTTTGTACAGGGAGTCACATTGGCCACTCTCCAGTCCTCGGGCACCACTCCTGTGTCCAACGAAGATTGAAAAATTGTAGCCAAAGCCTCCGCTATTTGTACCCGTCCCTCCCATAGTAACCTTCGCTGCATCCCGTCCGGACCGGGTGACTTATCACATTCAGCCTAAAAAACCTTTTCAGTACTTCCTCTCTGTTTATACTTATCCTATCCATTTCCTCTACCCTCTCCTCCGATACTGCGGCATTTGGTGCATCCACTCCTTTTGTGAAGACAGATGCAAAGAACTCATTCAGCACATCAGCCATTGCCCTCTGCCTCCACAGTAAGATTGCCCCCTTGGTCCTTAATTGGCCCCACCCTACCTTTGACTAACCTTTCTTTCTTGATATGTTTGTAAAATATTTTAGAATTCCCTTTTTAATGTTACCCGCTAACCTTTTCTCGTATAATCTTTTCCCCCTCTTACGCCTCCTTTTTCTGCTTCATTCTAGATACAATTACCTTCGTCATCCAGGGAGGTTTGGATGCCCTACGTTTCCCTTTTGTGGGAAGTTATTTGTTCTGTCCCCGAGCTATCTCATCCTTGAAGACTTCCCACTGCTCTTTAGTTGTTTTACCTGCCAATCTTTCTTTCCAGTCCACCTTGGCTCGGTCCCTTTTTAATTTACTGAAATTTGCCCTCTTCCAGTTGAGTATCTTCACCTTAGATGGTTCCTTGTCCCTTTCCATATGCACTCTAAATCTAGTGATGTTATGATCACTATTGCCCAAATGCTCTCACACTGAAACCTCTCCACTTGCCCTACTTCATTCCCCTAAACTAGATCTAGCACTGCTTCCTTCCTTGTTGGGCTGGAAACGTACTGATCAAGAAAGTTGTCCTGTATGCATTTTAGGAATCTTTCCCCCTCCTTGCCTTTTGCGCTGTTGTTTTGTCAGTCTATGTTGGGAAACTTAAAGTCCCCCATTATCACGACTCTATTGGCCTTGCATCTGTCTGAGATCTGCTTGCAGATCTGCTCATCTATTTTCTTCCCACTATTTGGTGGTCTATAGTATACCCCTACCAGTGTAACAGCTCCTTTTTTGTTCCTTAACTCTAACCAGGTAGATTCCGTTTGGGGGCCCTCCAGCACCTCGACCCTTTCCACAGCTATAACTTTGCAAGTGAGATACCTGAGTTCAGTTCCCGGCAGAGGGCGAAACCTTGGGCAAGTTTCCTTACTCCACACAGAGCCTAATAATAATCCCTCCAAAACCCAAAACAATAAGAAATTGGTCATTTTCAATCTACGACTGTTTGTGGGACATTGCTGTGCGCAATTGGCTGCCGCGTTCGCCCACAAATATACAGTCAATTCACTTTACAGTGCGTTCTGTGAAGCGCTTTGGGACGTCCTCCCGACGTGAAAAGCGCTATATCAAATGCAAGGATTATTATTATTATAAAACCATATCCTTGATTAACAATGCCATATCCCCTCCTTTTCTTTCTTCCCTATCCCTCCTGAATACATTCTAGTCAGGAATATTCAGCTCCCATTCCTGTCCTTGTTTGAGCCAAGTTTCTGTTACTGCTACTACATCGTATCCCCCTATGACCACTTGAGCTGCAGCTCACCAGTCTTGTTTGCTAAACTCTGTGCATTCAGGCGCATGCACTCCAAGACCGACTTGACCTGTTCTGCATTTCCCCCCTGTTTTAATACCCCATTTTCTAGCTCTTCGTTTTTTGCATTCCTTTCCCCCCTCAAAACTGGTTTAAACTCTCCCCAACAGCATTAGATAGCCTGTCTGCAAGGACAGGGACAGGACAGGGCCCCAGCCCTGTTTAGGTGCAACCCATCCATGTGGTACAGGTCCCATCTGCCCCAGAACTGGTCCAAATGATTCAGAAACCTGAAGCCCTCTTCTAAATCCTTAAACAAACATACCCAATTACAACAGAGGCAACTTAAAGAAGAACATGCCAAAAGGGATCAATAGGAAAATTAAAAGAGAGATAAAGAGAAAAAGGAAGGTTAATAAAACTGATAAGGAGAAAGAGAAAGTGATCATAGGGCTAAGTATAAGACTATACAGAAAGAACATAGTAAAATCATACAAGGCAATTTGAAGTTTCTCATTGATGTAATAGGGTTCTGTGGCAAATGCAAGGATTATTATTGTTGAATCAGTCCCCAGTATTGGAGGAATGAGCTAGGAGCAATGATTAGACAAGCTCGGGCTTTTCAGTCTTGAGAGAAGACAAATCAGAGGAAACCTCAGAGGTGTATAACATCTTAATTGGGATTGAAAAAGTAAACCAAGACAATACTTTTGGATGTACCAAGATACAGACGACAACAACAAAAACAACAACTTGGACTTATATAGCGCCCTCCACACCGGACGGCATCTCAGAGCGCTTTACAGTAACGGATCCTGGGGCTGAGCCAGGGGAGGGGGAGGAGCCAGGGGAGGGGGAGGAGCCATGGGGAGGGGGAGGAGTCGGGGGAGGGGGAGGAGCCAAAGGGAGGAGCCAGGGGAGGGGGGAGGAGTCAGGGGAGGGGGTGGAGCCAGGGAGGGGAGGCGGAGCCAGGGGAGGAAGGTGACCAAAGGTGCGGTCGAAAAGAAAGGTCTTCAGCTGAGACCTGAAAATGGGAAGGGAGGGAGTGAGACGAAGGGAGTGAGGAAGGCAGTTCCAGAGCCTCAGGGCATAGTGGCTGAAGGCACGGCCACCGAGGGTGGAGTGGAGGACTCAAAGGACAAGGAGGAGGCCAGACCCGGAGGAACGAAGGCAACAGGTACTGTTTTGAGGAGAGAGGAGGTCAGAGAGGTCGGGGGGTGCAGAGGAGTGGAGGGATTTGAAGACCAGAGTGAAGATCTTGAAGTGGATCCTCTCTGGGACAGGAGCCAGTGCAGTCTGGCCAGGACTGGGGGGGATCGGGGAGCGGAGTTTGGTGCGGGTGAGAATGCAGGCGGTAGAGTTTTGAATGATTTGGATTTTATGGATGGTAGTGGAGGGAAGACCGGTGAGGAGGGCGTTAGAGTAGTCCAGCCGAGAGGTGACAAAGGCATGGACCAGGGTTTCAGTGGTTTTTGGGGAGGGGTATTGGCAGAGACGGGCGATGCGTCGGAGGTGGTAGAAGGCAGTGCTGGTGAGGGACCGGGTGCGGGGGAGGAAGGATAATTGGAGGTCGAGCCTGACGCCTAGGTTGCGTACGGGTTCGGAGAGTTTTAGAGGGAGGTCGGGTAGGTTGAGGAGGTGAGAGCTGTGAGATTTTAGACGTTGATGAGAGCCAAAGAGTATGGCTTCCGTCTTGTCAACGTTCAGCTGAAGGAAGTTTGCGCTCATCCAGCCCCTGAGATCTGACAGGCAGAACATCAGGGGACTGGGGGTCGCAAAGAGAGGTGGAAAAATAGAGTTGGGTGTCATGTGAGTACATGTGGAAGTGTACCCCATGGGAGGGGAGCATGTAGATCAGAAAGAGGAGGGGGCCAAGGATGGATCCTTGGGGTGCCCCACAGGTGACCAGGTGAGAGCGGGAGGAGAAGCCGTTTGTGCAGATGTACTGCTGGCGGTTTGTGAGGTAGGACTCGAACCAGGTGAGTGCGGTCTCACTGAGGTGGATGACGGAGGAAAAGCGGTGGAGGAGGATGGCGTGATCGACTGTGTCGAACGTGGCAGAGAGGTCCAGGAGGACAAGGAGGCAGAGGGAGCCCTGGTCACAGATAGAGAGGATGTCGTTTGTGACTTTCACAAGCGCAGTCTCTGTACTGTGGGCGGAAACCGGACTGGAGGGGTTTGAAGAGGGAGTGGGAGGAGAGGTGGTTGATGATGTCAGCCAGTAGTGGGCAGAGGAGGGGGAGCTGGGTGACCAGCAAGTTGGTGCTGAGGGGGTCGAGCAGCAGGTGGTGGGTTTGATGGAGGTGATGGTGGGTGAGAGGGAGGAGGGAGAGATGGGGAGAAAGGAATGTAGGATGGGGGTGGTGGTAGGAGCAGATGATGGGGAAGGTGAGGGAGACAGAGAAGGTGCGGTGTTGGGTGACAAGAGGCAGGTGGATGAGGCTGCCTGGCAGATGTTGTGAATTTTAGATGAAAAGAAGTCCATGACCTCCTCGCACTTGGCATTTGATGTGAAGATTGAGGAGGCCTGAGGGGGGGCACGGAGGAGGTAGTGGGTGGTGGAATAAAGGATTTTAGGGTTGTGTTTAGCCTCCAGGATGATGTTGGAGTAGAAGCCGTTTTTGCGCGTGTCAAGGAACGGCGGTAGCTGTGGAGATGCTCGAGCCACAGTTGGCAGTGGACTGTCAGGCCAGTTTTCCGCCATCTGCACAAGACATAGGTTTAGGACAATTTCAGGACAGATACCAAGAAGTTTTTCTTTAATCATATGGTAATTAATGCCTGGAACAGATTGCCAGGAAGGAGCAGGAGATTGGACTCATTAGAATCATAGAATCGTACAGCACAACATGAGGCACACGGCCCATTGTGCCTGTGCCGGCTCTTTGAAAGAGCTTCCCAACCAGTCCCACTCCCCCACTTTTTACCCCTTGCACATTTTTTTCTTTTTAGACACCTACCAATTCCCAATTCCTCTTTAAAAAGCTTTGAAAAAGGTAAACCAGCAAACGCAAACACAATTTCCCCCCAAAAAAGTTTAAGTACTGTGTTCAGCTTTGGGCTCCCAATCCTAGGAGGAATATACTAGACTTGGAGCGTGTCCACTGATGGTTCTCTTGATTACTACATAGATTAATGAGGCTGATATTGGTAAGTATTGTAATTTAAAGATCTGACAAGATTTAATAAACCGGTGTAACAGGTTTGATGAGCTGAATTGCCTTCTCCTGTTTTCTTATGTTTCTATTTATAATGGACATTGAGACTCAGTTGGTAAATTCACTCCCCAGTTGTATGCCCAATGCAGATCTGAAAGGTCTGACATTTAATCCCAGGTCTCTTCAGTGCTGAGCACAGCTGTGATGCCAGCAGGTCCAATAACATGAGCCTCAACACTCTGGGACAGGGATAGATACAACAACAACAACATTCCATTTATAAAGCGCCTTTCACGTCAGGAGGACGTCCCAAGGCGCTGTACAGTTGGGTCAGGACCCGAGCAGGGGGGAAATGGTCAGGGTGAGGGGAGGGAAGGGAGGGAGCGAGGAGGGGGGAAATGGTCAGGGTGAGGGGAGGGAAGGGAGGGAGCGAGGAGGGGGTAGAGAGTCGAGAGGGGAGCTGAAGGCTCGGTCAAAGAGAAAGGTTTTGAGACCGGCCTTGAAGGAGGAGAGGGAGGAAGCGGCGAAGGCACTGGGGGATAGAGTTCCAGAGCCTAGGGGCTGAGAGGCTGAAGGCCCGACCACCGATGGTAGGGCGATTGGGGCGGGGGACGTGGAGCAGACCGGAGCCGGAGGAACGGAGGGTACGGGTAGGTAGGTAGGGGGATAGTAGGTTGGAGAGGTAGGAGGGAGCAAGGCCGTGAATGGCCTTGTAGGTGAGGATGAGGATCTTGAAATCAAATACATTCCTGATTGTTACCCACTCCAGTTGAAAGTTGCTGGAAAGTACACATAGATGTATTTCAGATTTGGGCCTACCTATCACAATCTGTCAGCAGTTATTGTCTGGCCAGTTACACATATGGGTTGAATTTACACATCAGTTCAATGCACGCATTGTTCATTGTAAATCACAATAGCAAATGAATAACAACTTTGCCTTTGCTCTGTTGCTAACTCTAATCTTACCTCTGCAGGTTATGCTTATTTCCTCCAAGGGAGATACTACTGGAAATTTGACCCAATTCAGGTGAAGGTACAAGATGGATATCCACGTCTGATAGGCCAGGACTTCTTTGGATGTGCCCCCTCCCCCCATCCATACAGATGATTCTAAATCACCCTCAAAGCTGGTGGAGTAACCTCATGAAACTCATCAGAATCCGATCCCAAAGTATTCCTGTATAGCTTAATTTGGGATTTGATCGCTGAGCAGATATATGATTTACTCGTTTAAAACTTTCCCATTTTCTTTCCTGGGATTCTTTATTTTGGACATTAATTTAGATTTCAATTAATCATCGTCGTGTAACGGATGGGAGATGTTGACTGTTAGAAGCTGGAATAAGGACGTTCATACAGCTTCATGTGTTTTTATTGAGTACTTGTGTGACCTCTTTGGTTTAGATAATATCTTCCTCTCTGTATTTGCTTTTTGAACAAATAATTATTGCTCCTTTTCTGTTCAAATACTTCATCACAATTCTTAGAGACTTCAGGGATTTTTCTATAGAAATTGTGTCTTCAGCCAAGTAGGACTAATCTCATTAAATATGTGATAAATACTTTGCCTATCACACTATGCGAAATTCTGACTTTTCCTGTAAAATACCTTGTTTTTAATTTTATTTTTCGTCACAGTATATGCTTCTGTGACTCAGTTCCACTCCAAAAAGGATGTTATTCAAGAACTTGAATCATGTCAGATCATGTCCTGAAAGCCATTACATTAGGCTCCGCCACTGTTAAGCGCTCCGCGACGCTGACCTACGTGAAGGGCGTAATGTAAATACAAGTTGTTGTTGCCTCTACCCCCTCCCCACCCAGCTGTTGTTGTTTGTGCATTTGTGCACGGAACTCTTACTCGGAACTCTTACCCCTGCCCATGTGCTCTGCCCGACACTTTTTGACTTGTCACATTTTTTGTGATTATTTCTTATAACCTTTTTTCTTCCCAGAATATTTATGGTTTTTATCATTTTTTGTTCTCTGACCTTCGCTCTCATCCCTTCTTTTTCTTATCGTTAGGTTACTGTTATCTCCACCCGATCCCACCCCCCTTTGCTGATTTAAAGCCCTTTCTACAGCCCTGTTTATCCTTTCCGTTAGGACTTTGGTCCGAGCCCGGTTCAGGTGTAGGTCAGGCCAGCAGTCCAGCTCCTTCCTGTCCTAGTACTGGCCCAGCCCAACCATAACATCACCCACAGGTCAGTGGATAGTCATTAGAAACAGAAAACGTAACCAATTTTGGTCACTTGAGATAAATTGTAATGACCCAACAACTGACATCAGCTAACTCTGCGAAAATTGGTACAAAAACAGCTGAATATGTTGCAGAAATATCACCCACACTGTTGAATAATTTGTTTTGAAAATTGCAGTTAAGTTGGAAAAAATGTGCCAGGCCTCGGTTTCCCTCTCCCTTCCTCTGGGATGATTTGCTTTGAATAAAAACTATTTTTTAAAAATGGCTCACAAGCTAACTGAAAGGTACCCAGCCTGAGACTATTTCATGCAGCCGGGGTGAGGCTTGAGTTTGCTGATCAACGTAGAAGGCACAATATTGACTGCAGTCCCCTGTGAAAACAAATGCTGTGCCAACAGGATCATGTTTACTTCATATCCTTTCCCTGACCCACTGATGAAAGCATTCATTCTGCCTGAGGTCAGACATGATGAATAACCATTTGGGCAAAGTACCAGTGGGTAAGAAACACCAATGGAACTGTAAGCAGCAAAAAGTTAACGGTTTGTTTCCAATCAATTGCCGCTCCTCCCGTCCAGACTCTGGCAATGTTAATGTACGGTCTGCAGTGATTGCTCTGAACCCATTTGCTGGGATGTTCACCCACAAAACAAAAGGTGGTAAATTGGGCAATTTCTAACTAGATCTTCACCACTGTATGGAACTGTGAGAATATTGGTCCAATAAGACACGTGATAATATAATAGTACTGAGACCAAAGTACAAAAGGAACATAATTCTGTCCTATATTTGTGACCATTTATTTGTTACTTTATTATTTATTTCAGCACTCAACAATTTAGATACTTTGGCAGAAACATCCGCACTGAATACAGCATTATTTGCCTCAGTCCTCGCAGAAACTGCTTCTGTTGCTTTATTATTGTGATCTTTTTAGAGAAATCTTTACTATTCTAACAATTATGTGGTAATACAATCGTTGTTACTTTTTTTTACAACTTGATACCTAATATGAGAAATGGACAAATAATTCCTTGGCACAAAGTTCACCAACTTATCATACAGTTCCATAGCCCTGATCAACC
Source organism: Callorhinchus milii (assembly GCF_018977255.1). Taxonomy (NCBI): domain Eukaryota; kingdom Metazoa; phylum Chordata; class Chondrichthyes; order Chimaeriformes; family Callorhinchidae; genus Callorhinchus; species Callorhinchus milii. The sequence goes on along the minus strand of NW_024704749.1, from coordinate 434,656 downwards.
CCACTCCCCCCTCTCCCCCCATAGCCTGATCAACCCCACTCCCCCCTCTCCCCCCATAGCTCTGATCAACCCCACTCCCCCGCTCTCTCCCCATAGCCCTACAAACTTGTCCTCCCCAAATAATTGTCTACTTTTCTCTTAAAAGTTGTCATTGAATCGGCTTCCACCAGCCTTTCAGGCAATGCATTCCAGATCAACAACTCGCTGTGTGAAAAGTTCTACAACAACAAGATTACATTTGTATGGCGCTTTTCACGTTGGGAGTACGTCCTAAGGCGTTCTACTCCACAAGTAATAATAATAATAATCCTTGCATTTGATATAGCGCTTTTCAAGTCTTCTCGACGTCTCAAAGAGCTTCACAGAATATACTGTAAAGTGAAGACTGTATATTTGTGGACGAAATGTGGCAGCCAATTGTGCACAGCAGCGTCCCACAAACAGTCATGCATTGAGTGACCAAATTATTATTATTTTTGAAGGGATTATTACATTATCAATTGACTAATAACCGGGTTCGTACTTATTGCTAGGTAAACAAGGGGCGTGTGGAGTAAGAAAACTTGCCCAGGAATCAAACCCAGGCAGGATGAAACGTTAAGTATTAACTGTTTATTATTTTGTTTTCACTCCTAATTTTTGATTTAGTGATTTTCTACCTTTGCTCAGGTGCCCGCTACTGGATTTATGATGGAGAAAATCAGGTATCAGGGCCCAAATTTATCTCTGAACTGGGGCTCTCTGCCAATGGGATTGAAGCAGCCCTGAAATGGGCCTTAGAGAAGAATGAAAAGATTCTTTACTTTATTATTGTTTTGGAGGGATTATTATTAGGTGTGTGGAGTAAGGAAACTTGCCCAAGGTTTCGCCCTCTGCCTGGAATTGAACCCAGGTGCCTCATTTGCAAAGCGAGTGCTCTAACCACTGAGCTACAGGACACCACAAGTGATATGATGTTGTTTTTGAGAATCAGAATGACTGTGAAGATCCTGTGTGTTTCTGACCTGGTAACACTGCAGTTTACATCCAATAGTATTTTCAGGGTCTGGAGTCTCTGGATCAGTCCCCGCTCAGTGCACTTTTGGAGCATCTCTCCCTCTTCTTCCTTCATCATTTCGCAAATGAAGCCCACCACCTGCTCCTTTGACCCCATCCCTACACCCAGACAAACATGGAATCTTTTAACCATCTTGGGTCACAATTTGTGGTATCTATAAGAGTTGTGTCCACACCAACCCCATTCTGATGTGTTCCTGTGAGCTAAATGCTTGTCCGATACATCTATTGCTTTTTTTTTCAGCATATTCTTTTGCTGTTTGGATCATTTGTTCTATACAGCCATTACTTTGTGGCTCGTATGTTTTATGTTCCAGTCCTTTGTGAATTGCTTGTATTGGTCAAAGTGACAAATGACATTCTGTCCATCTGTGATCAGGCCTCCCCTCTGTCTCCTTGTCCTCCTTGATCTCTGCTGCCTTTGATACTTTTGACGACTCTATCCTCCTCCACCTCCTCGCCTCTCACCTCAACCTTCATGGTTCTGTCCTTGAGTGATTCAGATCCTACCTCTCACACTGCCTCCACAAACGGCTTCTCCTCCAACCTGCATGGTATTGTGCAGTGTTCCTCAGGCCTGTGTTCTTGGTCCTCTCCTCTTCAACCTGTACATGCTCCCTCTTGGTGACATCATCCGTTAGATCCGCGAATTATGTGTCTGTATTTGGAGAGAAAAAATCTGATACAAGTAAACTTAAGAAACAAAGAATGGGTTTTTATTTCTACTTGTATACAGGAGCACACAATTGTTCCTGTATACAAATAGGATCTAATGTCTCCGTCAGACAAAAGATCCTCTTCTTCGGTACCAATAAGTTTTATACAGGAGTACACAAAGGAAAGAGAAGGGGTGTTTTTCCTTACAGACCAATCCGGTTTGCTGCATGCGTTCCCACACTTCTTGCAGTTTTGCTAGAAGGCCATTTCTATGTTATCACCCGCCGTTCCTTACACTGTGGCCTTCAGATAACGGAATTCTACAATAACAAGTCTAACCTACTTACTTATGTCTGCTTAAAGGTGTCTACACAGCAATAGGCCAGGGCACAAGCTACGATTTACAATTAAACATACCATAACATCTTTTTCCTCTATCATTCCCTCCTTTTTATGGTATTTTAAACTGATATTTATGTCCTTTTTCTGTACATTACATGCAACCTTTAAGCATAACATCAGTAGTCCGATCCTTCTGCAATTACAGGTTTTAGATCAGACACATCACAGGTGCTTATAGTTTACTCATTCTGCAGAAAAAGTTTTCCCCGGTGCATAGCATGCACTCCTCCAGTGCCTTCTTCAAGCTGAGGTTATCCTCACTAGTCATCGTAAATGTGGCGGCAGGAATAGAAATAGTACTCTGAATAAAGGGAATAATACAACAGCAGCACAGCATGAGAACAACTATTACTATTAACAGGTACATACCTATTATCCATAGCCAAGCTCCCCATCCCCATTCAGAAAGCCACTTACTAAGCCAATCAGAGGGTCTCTGAGGTGCCTTTGTGGCAAACCGCATGTGAGAGATAACATTTGTCAAATTTTGATGACCATCAGGAATAAAGAAACAGCAACTGGTCCCGAGCATTTTGCAAACACCTCCTTTCTCAGCCGTAAGCATGTCTATTATCAGACGGTGTTGCATGATTGCCTTGCGCATGGCTCCCATTTCCCCATCTATGATCCCAACTGCTTCTACCGTCTCATTAGCCAGGGCATGTAACTGAGTCGCTAACCCATTAATTTTGGTCAAGGCACCAGCAGTGCCCACATTAGCCCAGAAGGACCATCCTACCATTTCCCCTTTAGTGGTCCATGGATCCATGGTTGTATATCCATGGTAACTGCCTGTGACGGAGGAGCGTTTGACTCGATTATTGGCCTGGCGTTTGGAACGGGTGTCATGCTCAGCTTCCAGGGGATACACCACAATACCAGTTGTCACAATGGCCGGGTAACAACATCCAGTCCACTGGTTGGGGAGCTGGAGATAAGCAGTCCGTCCGCAAACCCAAACCATTGCCCCCCTACCAGGGTTTCCCAATGTGGAATTGCAGGCCCCTATCCCCATAGTAATGTTATCTTTTTTAATGGTGCATACCTGAGAGGTGAAGTTGGCAATCACTTGTATACTGCAGATACTGTGGCCCACAAGTAACCCCTTGTCCATGTTGGTGCATAGACATGCCTCGCCCTCCTTGTATGGCACCTGATACGTGGGATTGAATCCGGCAATATTATGGGTCTCCAGGCCTGTAAGGCCGTGAGATTATCTCCCGTAGCCTTGTTGTGAGCCAATACCAGCAGTTGGGCCATGTTGTTAGGGATGGTTCCCCCTTTATGTGTAATATTCACATGCTTTACGGTGGACAGGGGAACAACGTGCAGGCGGGAACTCATTTGCTGACAAATCCAGCAGTGTTTTGTTTCGAGACTTTCTGCCTAGAGTATCGAAAGTGCGCAAGCATGATTATCATTGCAAATGCTCAGGGCCCGAGTAGCCGATTGAATTTTTTTGTTTGGTTAATGTCCAATCATCTTCCTCCCCAGAGACTGCCATTTCCTCAATCAATTCTTCCTCCTCAGAGGTGGGAACTTTTGTGACTTCTGTAATTTTTGATCGTTGGGATTTGAGGACATTGATTACAATTTTTTGGTATAAATCCCCATAAGGTCTTTCTATACCACACCACCAGGTGCCTGCATCCGAATCAGACAGCTGTGTTATCTGAACTCTTGCCCCATCACTGTTTTGTATCTTTGAAATTGAGAACCGAGACCCAATCGAGTGGCCTCGGCGTGTATTGGCCACTACCGAGTGCCAATTGTAGGGGCCACACGGATGTTTGCAGAAATACTTTTCATCACGCTGGTGGCGGAAGTGAACTTTAGTTTTACCCGAATCCCTGTAGGGCCTAGGGTTGCAGTCGAAGGAGATGGTGCTCCCTTTTTCCCCTGAGACATGCTTATCTTCGTTTGCTAGGACAAGACTTCCCACTCCTGTTAATAATAATAATGTAAACATGGCGGGAATTGGGCAGTTACCTGATACCCGCAGTGTTTTCTTGAGTCTTCACTGGGTTGAGGTGAGCGTATCCTTGTGCATACACCCCCCTTTGTAACCAGACTTTAACACTTACGTGGTATTTTCCTGTCCAATTCCCTCTGTTACCTTTTTACAATGTGTCAAATGTATCCAAGTAGTTCTTTCTGCAATTTTAACAGCGGTGGTGGGAGTAGTCAGGAGGACTTGAAACGGTCCCTTCCATTTAGGGTGATGCCAGGTCTTTCTTTTTACGTCTTTAATCAGGATCCAGTCTCCCGGTTGCAGCGAGGGGACCAACGATGTCTCGGTGATAGTCTGAGGGGGTAGAATATTAAGCATTTCTTTTTTATTAGATAGCATGTTTCTCATGTAGTCGGCTGGACATGCTTCCTTTAACTGCCCCTCGTTGTCTCCCAACTGGGGAATGCGATAGGCTTTTCCCTGTACTATCTCGAATGGTGATAGTGGTTTATTCCCTCGGACAATGCGCATGCTAGTAAGTGCCAATGGCAGGCAGGCTACCCATCCCTTGCCTGTTTCCTGCATTGCCTTTTTTAATTTATTCTTAAGTGTACCGTTATGTCTCTCCACTAATCCGGCCGATTGAGGGTGGTAAGCGCAGTGCTTTTTCAGTTTTATGCCTAATTGTTTTCCGACGTGATCAAGGACTGCATTTCGAAACTCGGGTCCATTATCACTATATAGGACTTGAGGTATTCCCCACCTCGGTATTATCTCGCGGCATAATATTTTTGCTACCGTTAGTGCGTCTATTTTTGCGGTGGGGAATGCCTCCACCCACCCTGAGAATGGGCATATCATTACCAAACAATGCTGCTTTCCCTCACTTGGCGTCAAGTGAATGAAATCCATCATCCAATGAGCAACTGGCTCTGAGGGGGGGGGGTATTTGTCCTTTTGGGCATTTTACTCCTCCCTGTGTGTTGTTTTGTAGACATGTAAGGCACTTTTTACAAATTTGTTTTGTATAGGATGAGAATCCGAAGGTTGTATATCTCCCATTTATTATCGATACCATCCCCCCTTTTGAGACATGACATTTACCGTGGCTCAATTCCGCCGCAATAGGGAAAAGTGCTTTGTTTACTGCTTGGATGTCCTGTACCAATCGCCACCCGACGGAAGGAGTGACCTTTTTTACTGGAAAGAGTGGGGTGTTACAAGGGGAATCAGGACACGGAACAATGACCCCTTTTTCTTTTAATTCTTCAATAATGGGTTTAATTCCTTCATGTGCTTCCGGCGAGATGGGATACTGTCTTTGGTATGGTCTGAAGGTGCTTTTAGGGTTAATTTTAATGGGCTCTACTCCCTGCATTAACCCAACATCCGCCGGACCCTGTGACCACAAAGATTCTGGGATTTGGTTTGACGCTTTTTCCAAATCTGCACTGAGCCCGATTAGTCACGGTCTCGCAGGGGGTCCTCTCATGAATCTTGCCCGTATACAATGAGCCACCCAATTAAGTTGTTTGGAGAATACTTTTCCCTTTTCTGAATACCAGATACCTGGTTTTTCTGTCTCCTTCCAATCAGTCAGCCTCCTTCCCTTATCGACACATACTCCCACATTTTCCCATTCCTCCCCAACGGCTTTAGCCACTGAAACATGGGGAAAAGTTTCATTTTTATAATTTAACTCATCCTCGGGCTGCAGAGCGACCAAACATCCCATTGTGGAATCGTTCCAGAAAATTGTTTTCAAGGTAATCCGAGTAGGGCTTTTTAATTTATCTAATCCAAACTTCTTTCTCCACATGAATTCTGGTTTCCCGCTCCCCGTAACTACGTCCTCCATACGTCGGCCATTAGGAGATAATTCCACTTCCTCTACTCGCTTACAACACGTACAACAACCCCCTTTACCATTTCTATTGCCCATGTTTAATTGTATTTGACTTATCTCAATCAGACACTCGTTATTCGCATATATATATATATATTTGTTTCGGGTAGTCCCGTCACTCACCCACTCTCCCGGTTTGCCCCCAGACCGGCTCCACCACTCACCCCACTTGTACGTCGAGGACGACTTTCTCTCAGGGGGATCCTCACCGTTTGAGGCTGTAGAGTGTGCGAGCAAATTATCCCAGATAATTCTTGTATACGGCCTTTCGATCCTTCTCGATCTAGGTCCGCCCAGCGGCGGGTTGTCCCGGACAACTCACGTATACAACGACTGGTCTGGCGGGTTTACCGTAGGGTGCGATGAGATGTTGGGATCCCGGACGAGCCCCCAATTGTTAGATCCGCGAATTATGTGTCTGTATTTGGAGAGAAAAAATCTGATACAAGTAAACTTAAGAAACAAAGAATGGGTTTTTATTTCTACTTGTATACAGGAGCACACAATTGTTCCTGTATACAAATAGGATCTAATGTCTCCGTCAGACAAAAGATCCTCTTCTTCGGTACCAATAAGTTTTATACAGGAGTACACAAAGGAAAGAGAAGGGGTGTTAATCCTTACAGACCAATCCGGTTTGCTGCATGCGTTCCCACACTTCTTGCAGTTTTGCTAGAAGGCCATTTCTATATTATCACCCGCCGTTCCTTACACTGTGGCCTTCAGATAACGGGATTCTACAATAACAAGTCTAACCTACTTACTTATGTCTGCTTAAAGGTGTCTACACAGCAATAGGCCAGGGCACAAGCTACGATTTACAATTAAACATACCATAACATCTTTTTCCTCTATCAGGATCAACTTCCACATGTATATGGATGACACCCAACTCTTTGTCTCTTGCCACCACCCTTGACTCCAGGCCCCACTGCTGTCCTGACAGAATGTCTGTCAGACATCAAGTCCTGGATGAGAGTGAACTTTCTTCTGTTGAACATCAACAAGAACCGAGGCTCCTGATTGTCTCCCGTCAGCACCTCCTCACCTCAGGCGCTGACAGCATCATCATCCATGGGGCTCACTGCACCTTGCTAAGCCAGTCCCGAACCTTGGGGTCTTGTTTGACCCTCAACTATCCTTTCTACCCCACATCTGCGCCATGATCTGCTCTGCCTTCCCCACCTCCACATCACCCGGCTCCACCACTGTCTCATACCGCAGGCTGTCGAAAACTCTCATTCACGCATTCATCACATGTAGGCTTAACTACACCAACTCCCGGCTTGTCGGCCTCCCCAACTCTTCCCTCCACAAGTGGCAGATCATCCAGAACTCATGTCCTCTCTAATTTTGTATTGTAATGCCAAACTCTCTTTGTCCCCTGGCACTGTTCCCTTCCTCTTTAAAAAGCTATTATCACCCCCCATTCTTAAAACAACCTTCCCTCAACCCTGTTCCCTAACTACTGTTCCATTTCCAACTTTCCTTTTTTCTCCAAGGTTCTGAAATGAGTCATTGCTTCCCAGCTTCACTCTTTCCTCTCCCTGCATGAACCCCTCTAATCTGGATACCACTCTGCTCTGGTCAGTCACAAATGACATTCTCTCCCCCTGTGACCAGGACTCTCGCTGCCTCCTTGTTCAACTTGATCTCGCTCCCGCCTTCCACACTGTTGACCATTCTATTCTTCTCCACTTGTTGGGATCGAAGATGCAGCCAGCAGTGGAATTAATCTCACCTTCAAGGCCCTCCACGGCCTTGCCCCTTCCTACCTCTTTGACCTGCTAATACCATCCTGTCCGCTCCTTCCGCTCAGCAGGCTCCAGCCTGCTCCATGTCCCCCACCCCACCATTGGCGGTCGGGCCTTCAGCCTCTCTGACTCCACCCTTTGGAACTCCATCCCACAATTCCGTCATCTCACCTTCTCCCTTACCTCCTTCAAGGTATGTCCCAAGATCTTCTTCTTTGACCGTGCCTTCAGCCACCCTCCAATTCCTATCCTCCCTGCCCTCCTGATTCCAACCCCCTGTTAGAGTCCAAATCCCTGACTGTCCAGCACCTTGGGACATCCTCCTGATGTGAAAGGTACCGTGTGAATGTCATTTGGTGCTGTTTTCCAACTCTTGCATTTGAAGGTGTGGCCAGGGTGGGATTAACCCTCTGTTGAAGCCTGGGCCACAAAGCGTGGCCAGACATATGGCACTTAAATAACCATCTTATTCTTGATAATCAAAACTTTAAACCAAAGTCACCAGTGGTCAAGCAATAACCAAGGAGTCCTGCAGCTCAGTGGTTAGAGCACTCATTCCTGGCAGGGTGAAACCTTGGGCAAGTCTCCTTACTCCACACGCCTGATGATAATCCCTCGAAAAAAGTAAAATAATAATTTGGTCACTCAATTAAGGAGGCAAGGGAGGGAGTGAGGTGAAGGGAATGTGGGAAAGAGTTCCGTAGGGCGGGGGCAGGGAGACTGAAGGCCCAGCCGCCGATGGTGGGGTGGGCTGGGTGGGGGGCGTGGAACAGGGATTGATATGGGATTGATATGAGGATGAGGATTTCAAACTTTATTCTCTGGGGGATGGGGAGCCAATGGCGCCCGGTGAGGGTAGAGGTGATGGGGTCATGGAGCCTGGTGCAGGAGAGCACATGAGCTGCAGAGTTCTGGATGATCTGCAGCTTGTGGAGGGAAGAGTTAAGAAGGCTGACAAGCAGGGAATTGGCGAAGTCGAGCCTCGATGTGATTAATTTTCCGGCCTGAGGGGTGAGTTAGTGGCGGAGCTGGGCAATGTTGCAGAGGTGGGGTAAGGCAGAGCGGGTCATGGCACAGATGTAGGGTAGAAATACAAAAGACTTCCTTTCAAATTTAATTTACAGTTACTCGATTTTTCTTTGTTTTATAAAAACAAATGCCTAGGCAACACAACAATGATTTTATGATAAATGACAATTCATCTTATTTTATTTAATGATAATAAACAAATATCAGAAATTTGCCTTTTGGGAGCAATTAAATAAAAACTAAATCCCCAACCTTCTGTCGTGGGCTATTCACACACTTCATCCTCCTAAATACCAACTGTGAACTTTTTTGTGGTAGTCCTAAATCGTCCTCTGAAAGAAAGAATCAATGTAAACTTTCCTGGATTCACATGGCAAGATCTTCCTCCCATCCTGAAACCAAAGGCATGTGTCCCTTTGAAAGGAAGTCTATTGTACGTATAGGTATTAGGATGTAAGTGCCCTATGTTAACCCAGGCACATGTGATGTAGATGTGAAATAAAAACCTTGGCATACCTTTTGAGTTGTTTTACTTATGTTCCATCCTTTTGGTGTTCCTCTAACTTTGGGGATCCATCCTCATTGCTCTCCTCATCAGTGCTTCTAGGGCATAGGTAACCCCCTTATATCTCAGAGACCAGAACTGTAATATATACTCCAGACTGCAGTGGAATCTCAATTTAGAATAAAAACAGCTTGATGCTGTGATGACATAGTTCTGGAGCTATGAGATCAGATGGGCCAAAGGGCCTTCTTCATCCTAACCAATTTTGTGATCTGCGAGACCCATTGTGCTAGGATCTGTTACTTTCTGCCTCACTCCAACATCACTTTATGCTCAAAATAACAGCCAATGTTTCCCAACGACCAGCACCAGACAGCTGCTTTCTATAATGGCCTTCAACATCCACATCTTTCCTCTGTGCCAGAAGAACAGCAAGCTTCAGACGGGATGGCTCCAGGCAGCCTCAAGTAAACATTGACTTAGATTGCATTGTTTTGGGCTGAAACAATGAGGAAACCAACATTTTAATTTATAATGATTCTTCAACCTGAAATTCTAACACTTACCAAGAATATAAACTACCTCATGTATTGTGTGGTCTTAGCTTTTCATTCTTTTCATCAACAAATTACATTTATATATGCAGACTAATATTTAAATAGAGGACAATGTTTCTAAGTTTACAGATGACATTAAACAAGATACTGCAGTGAATCATGAAACGAGCAGAGAACAAGAACAACAACAAGATTCCATTTATAGAGCGCCCTTAAGGCCGGGAGGACGTCCCAAGTCGCTGGACAGTTGGGTCAGGACCCGAGCAGGGGGGAAATGGTCAGGGTGAGGGGAGGGAAGGGAGGGAGAGAGGAGGGGGGAAATGGTCAGGGTGAGGGGAGGGAAGGGAGGGAGCGAGGAGGGGGGAAATGGTCAGGGTGAGGGGAGGGAAGGGAGGGAGCGAGGAGGGGGAAATGGTCAGGGTGAGGGAAGGGAAGGGAGGAGCGAGGAGAGGGGAAATGGTCAGGGTGAGGGGAGGGAAGGGAGGGAGCGAGGAGGGGGGAAATGGTGAGGGGAGGGAAGGGAGGGAGCGAGGAGGGGGTAGAGAGTCGAGAGCGGAGCTGAAGGTTGAAGGTCAAAGAGAAAGGTCTTGAGACCGGCCTTGAAGGAGGAAAGGGAGGAAGCGGCGAAGGCACTGGGGATGGAGTTCCAGAGCCTCGGGGCTGAGAGGCTGAAGGCCCAGCCACCGATGGTAGGGCGATTGGGGCGGGGGATGTGGAGCAGACCGGAGCCAGAGGAACGGATGGAAAACATAATAGCAGGATTCAACACATCACAGCAAAGTCCAGGTAAATTAAATTCAGTGGCATCATGTAACATCACTTGGCTAAATATACTGAAGCCTGCATGTCATTCAGTCATTCATACTTTCTTCCAAGGTGACAGCAACAGGAGGATTATGTGGTCCAAACCTTTGACAAGATGACAAATGAAGTTTAACACACATTTTTATTTTCTTGGACTGACACATAACCATGCCAGCGTATCCAAACCAGACCTGAGAGTTCCATGTATGTAACCTACACATGTAAATACCCATGTTTGGAATGGAGGGTGTACTCTATCCCCTGAAGGATGTATACTGCTTACCTAATTTTAGATAGTATTTTATAATACAACAATAATCCTTGCATTTGATTTAACATTTTTTCATGTTGTTGAGATGTCTCAAAGCACTTCACAGAATATACTATAAAGTGGTGGATTATGAATACGTTTGTGGGTGAAAGTGGCAGCGAACTTGCACACAGCAATGGCTCACAAATAGCTAAACAATGAGTGAAACATTTTATTTAATAATAATAGTAATCCTTGCATTTGATATAGCGCTTTATCAAGTCTTCAAGACATCTCAAGCGCCCAATAGTGTCTCACAAACAGTCGTGAATTGAATGACCAAATTATTATTATTTATTTTTTGAAAGGGATTATCACCCCCAGAAAAGCGATCCACCAATCGATCAAAAACTGGGTTGCTACTTACTGCTAAGTGAACAGAGGCGTGTGGAGTAAGCAAACGTGGCCAACGTTTCGCCCTACCGGGAATTGAACCCAGGTCTCTTGCTTCCGAGGCGAATGCTCTAACCACTGAGCTACAGGACTCCACATTTGGGGGATTGTTGACCAGGACACTGGGATAAACTCTCTTTTGTTTTCTAATGCAAGGTACAGACTGGCAGGAGACAAAGCTTGGGGACCCCAGAGTGCGTGTTGGGCACTGTGGCAGTTTAACCAGCTGAAACCGCATAGCTTCCTATTGCACGCACTGTCAGGCAAGCTTCGCACTGCTTGTCCAGCTGGGACCACCCTACCCAATATGGCTTTGGCTTGTAGGAACTGAGAAGGAAGAATCCCTGTCTCCAGTCTACATCTCCAAGTCCCAATCGTGAGTCAGGATGGCTGGTCTGTCATCAGCAGTGACAGGTTACTGTGGCCTTGTCTGAATCAGGATTTGGATTACTGAGAACACCACAAAGGACTCGATTCTGACATTCCAGTCCATCACGTCACCTTACAGCTAGTTCAGCTCCAGCTTATGGTCCCCCAAGGAGAATAGTTACTTAATTGTTCATTTGACATCTGCCAATACAACAACAACAACAAATTACATTGGTCTCGCCCCTTAACGTTTGAGGCCTCACTGGGTTGATGGCAACGTACCAGAATTCCCTGTGGGCTTCCTGTTGAGCAGCACAACTCAGTGTGAAATGCAGGAAAGCATTGCCACCATCTTGTCAGTGTGTGAATCCGCCTGGCTCAGTGTAGTACTCTTGCCTCTGAGTCAGAGGTTGTGGATTCAAGCCATATAGGGTCTTGGAATCACACAGTCTAAGATGACAGTCCAATGTGGTGCTGAGGGTGTGCTACATTTCTGGAGGTGCCATCCTTCGGATGAGACATTAAGCAAGGTCCCATCTGCACGTTCAGGTGGACATTAAAGATCCCATGGGATTATTCTAAAAGAGGAGTGAGTTTCTCACAGTGTTCTGGACAACAATCCCCCAGTTATTCGATGGCTGTTTGTGGGATATTGATGTGCGTAATTGGCTACCACATTTTGCCCCAAAAATACACAGTGAAAACCACTTAACAGCATATCATGTGAAGCTCTTTGAGATGTCCTGACAACATGATAAAACGCTATTATTGTCTTCCTGCCCACAGCTTAGGCACACATCCAGAGCAGCTGGAGGTGTGAAACTTGTGCAGCAGCTACTTATCTCCATGCATACAAATCAAAGTGGAATCCAAGCCCTGGATATATGAGTGTGTATTCACACACACTGCTGCAGGTAAGGTAGCAGCTCAGTGTCCTCAGCAGCTATTTGAAGGCATCTGAGTAGTGGATGAACCTTTACCGGATATAACAACAACAACAACAACAAGATTACATTTGTATAGCGCCTTTCACGTTGGGAGGACGTCCCAAGGCGCGGATACCTTGTGATGTGCCACCACCTTGATGTTCCAGAGGTTCAAGTCCAATGTCACGACTTCTTAATTCAGGTCCAGGCATGAGGAACTTTGGTAAACAGGTATGCCAGCTGTGAAGCAGACTCTGCCTCCAAGAGGGCTCAGCAACAGGTAAGTGTAGGCTGGAACTGTTCCTCCCTGTGCCACTTTCCCTGTTTACCACAAATCTACCTTACTGCCTGATCCTGGACTTCGCAAATGGGTTAAAGGAAACCCATCCACTGCATTCCCAGGAACTAAGAACCATGAAGGATAATTGTTTGAACACAAGTCTTTACGTCACAACCTCCATTGGGATCGAAACACAAAATAATAATAATAGTAATCCTTGCATTTGATATAGCGCTTTTCACATCTTCTCGACATCTCAAAGCCCTTCACAGGATATACTGTAAAGTGAATTGACTGTATATTTGTGGGCGAAACGCGGCAGCCAATTGTGCACAGCAATTATACTGCAGATGCTGGAAATCTGAAACAAAAACAAAAGTCACTGGGACCTTGCTGTCCTTGAGAATGGACGAAAACGACCAGAGTACCCTTTGGCCCCCTCCCCACCCAGCCACTGGTCACTCAACTCCCTCCTCTCCTCCCTGCTGGCCGACACGGTCAATCACTCTCTCTCCTCAGGCTCTGTTCTTCTCCCCCTGAAAGCTGCTGTTATCAGACCCTCCTGAAACCCCCCCCACCCTCAATCCCTCTAATCTCTGACACTCCCGGCCCATCTCCAACCTGCCCTTCCTTGCCAAAGTCCTGGAGTGCATTGTTGCAGATCAACCTTGGTCACACCTCTCCCTGTGCTCCCTCCTCGAGCCCCTGCAGTCTGGTTTTCTTCCTGACTGCCCATAACAGAGACAACACTTAACTAAGCCACAAACTACATTCTCTCCATCTGTGACCAGGGCTCCCTCTGCCTCCTCGTCCTCCTGGATCTCTCTGCCCTGTTCGACAAAGTCGACCACGCCATCCTCCTCCACCGCCTTTCCTCCCTCATCTACCTTATTGGGACTGCACTCACATGGTTCGAGTCTCAGCAAATGGTTTCTCCTCCCGCCCAGTCACCTGTAGGGTTCCCCAGGGCTCCATCCTTGGCGTCTTCTTTTCCTTATCTATATGCTCCCTCCAGGCCATGTCATCCGCAGACACGGGGTAAACTCCCACATGTAAGAGGATGACACACAAATCTATTTTGCCTCCAGCACCAGCTCCAGATCCCCCCGATGTTCTATCAGCTTGTCTGGCAGACATCAGGGTCTGGATGAGTCTAAACTTCCTGCAGCTGAATATGGACAAGACAGAAGCCATATTCCTCGGCTCCCGTCAACGCCTTCACTTCTGCGGATCTAAACTCCTCAACCTCCCTGGACTCCCCCTCAGACTCACAGAACCAGTGCGCAACCTTGGCATCCGGTCCCTGACCAGGAACACCTTCCACCTCCACCACATTGCCCGCCTCTGACTGTATGTTACCCCAAATGCAGCCGAAACCCTCTGCATGTGTTTGTCACCTCCCGCCTGGATTACTCCAACGCACTCCTCGCCGGTCTCCCCAACTCCACCATTCACAAGATCAGCTCATTCAGACTCTGCCGCCCCCATACTGACACCCACATACCGCCCAAACTCCACGCCCACATCTCACCAGCTCTGGCCCAGGCTTCAGTGGCTCCCCATCACCAAACAGATCGACTTCAAGATCCTCACTCTCATGTTCAAATCCCTTCCCTCCCTGGCCCCTCCCTCCCTCACTCCCTCACTCTCCAACCTCCTCACTCCCCAATCCACCACCCGGAGCCTCCGCTCAACTTGGACAGGTTCCTGCACACCCTCTGCTCCACCATCGGAGGTCGCGCTTTCAGCCACTGCGCCCCCAAACTCTGGAACACTTTTTCTCAATCTCTCCGTTTTACCCCCTCTCTCCCCTCTTTCAAGTCCCGCCTGAAAACTTTCTTCTTCGACTGTGCTTACGGCCACCTCCCCCTTCCCCCCGGCTTGGAGTCAGGCTCTGCCACTGTTAAGCGCTTTGCGATGCTACCCTGCGTGGAGGGCGCTGTATCAATGCAAGTTGTTGTTGTTGAAGCAAAAGTCGGCATTCACCACAAATTCGAAGAATCAGACAATTAGGACTGATGCCCTTTGTATCTTTCCATCTAAACTCACAAGATCCCCTCTTGAGCAGTGCAGGGTTATAATTCCACACTTGGGGATATCACCATCATGTCCCACTGCTCTCAGGGTTCAAGATGGTGAGTGCAGTACACGAGACCCCACAGGTGAGTCCAGGACCTCATATTTGGAGTTGGAAGTGAGAATAATAATCGTTGCATTTGATCAGGAGGAACGGATTAAGGAGTTGTTCGATGGTGAAAAGTTCAACTTAACGTACTTTTTTTGCTGATGATACAATGATGAAATGTCAAATTCTCAAAGTGATTCACATGTAATTGTTGTGAAGTGCGATGCCATTGCATCTGTTTGCGGATCCAGCAGCCATTTGTGCATCGAGGTGCCTCGTCAATCTATCTGGAGGATTGCTGGCTACAGCACGGGTAGAACCGGGTGAAAACATCAGCAAGTATTTTTATATGTATTGTCTAATTGGAGTGCAAGACGCTGACGGCCCGGGTCAGTGCCGCTTTAAGACGCTGAAGGCCCGGGTCAGTGCCGCTTTAAGACGCTGAAGGCCCGGGTCAGTGCCGCTTTAAGACGCTGACGGCCCGGGTCAGTGCCGCTTTAAGACGCTGACGGCCCGGGTCAGTGCCGCTTTAAGACGCCGCCTCACGCTGCTGACCCGGGTGGGACGCTGCGCATGCGCGCTGGGCTGCCTGGCGGGAAGATGGCGGCGAGTAAAACGTTCGGACAAAAACCAATAAAGTTCCAGTTGGAGGAGGCGGGAGAGTGGTACATGATCGGCTCTGAGGTACCGCGGCCCACACCCCCTCTCTCTCTCTCTCTCTCATTCCCCCTCTCTCTCTCTCTCTCTCTCTCTCTCTCTCATTCCCTCTCTCTCTCTCTCATTCCCCTCCTCTCTCTCTCATTCCCCCTCTCTCTCTCTCTCATTCCCCCTCTCTCTCTCTCTCTCTCTCTCTCTCTCTCATTCCCCCCCTCTCTCTCTCTCTCTCTCTCTCTCTCATTCCCCCTCTCTCTCTCACTCCCTCTCATTCCCCCTCTCTCTCTCTCTCCTCTCTCTCTCTCATTCCCCCTCTCTCTCTCTCTCTCTCTCTCATTCCCCCTCTCTCCTCTCTCATTCCCCTCTCTCTCTCTCTCCTCTCTCTCTCTCTCATTCCCCCTCTCTCTCTCTCTCTCTCTCTCATTCCCCCTCTCTCTCACTCCCTCTCATTCCCCCTCTCTCTCTCTCTCTCTCTCTCATTCCCCCTCTCTCTCTCTCTCCTCTCTCTCATTCCCCCTCTCTCTCTCTCTCTCTCATTCCCCTCTCTCTCTCTCTCTCTCTCTCATTCCCCCTCTCTCACTCCCTCTCATTCCCCCTCTCTCACTCTCTCATTCCCCCTCTCTCTCTCTCTCTCATTCCCCCTCTCTCTCTCTCTCTCTCACTCTCTCTCATTCCCCCTCTCACACACTCTCTCTCATTCCCCCTCTCTCTCACTCCCTCTCATTCCCCCTCTCACACACTCTCTCTCATTCCCCCTCTCTCTCTCTCTCATTCCCCCTCTCTCTCACTCTCTCTCATTCCCCCTCTCTCTCTCTCTCTCTCCTCTCTCACTCTCTCTCATTCCCCCTCTCTCTCTCTCTCTCTCACTCTCTCTTTCCCCCTCTCTCTCACTCTCTCTCATTCCCCCTCTCACACACTCTCTCTCATTCCCCCTCTCTCTCTCTCTCATTCCCCCTCTCTCTCACTCTCTCTCATTCCCCCTCTCTCTCTCTCTCTCTCTCTCACTCTCTCTCATTCCCCCTCTCACACACTCTCTCTCATTCCCCCTCTCTCTCACTCCCTCTCATTCCCCCTCTCTCTCACTCTCTCTCATTCCCCCCTCACACACTCTCTCTCATTCCCCCTCTCTCTCTCTCTCATTCCCCCTCTCACACACACTCTCAGTGACTTTCCCTCCCTCTCCCTCTCTATCACACTCACAGACACTCTCTCTAAATAACTCGTACACCCTCTCTCACTCACACTTTTTCTCTCTCTCTCTTTCAATTACTCTCTCACTTCCCCTCTCTCGTACACTCTTTCTCTCCTCTTGCGCTCTTCCCCATCTCTCAATCACTCTCTCAATTACTCTGTCTGACTCCCGTGCTCTCACACATACCCTCGCACATTCACTCTTTCCCTCTCTTTTTCTCCACCTCTCCCTCATGCTCTCTTTCTCTCTCCTTCTCTGTCAATCACTCTGTGTGTCGCTCTCTCTTCCCCCTCACTCTCTCAATCACTCTCTTCCCTCTCTCTTCCTCTCCCCATCTCTCACTGGCATTCTCAAACACACATTCTGTCTCACGCCTCTCACTCTCTCAGTCACTCCCAAACACATTCTCTCAAATCTCACCTTTCACTGACAAAAACAAACTCTCCTCTCAATCACTTTCTCTCTCTTCCCCCCCTCCCACCCGCTCCCTCGCTCCGAATCGCTCTCTCTCTCCCAATCACTCTCACTCTTTCTCTCAATCGGCCAAGAACTTTGACAGTGGGAGCGGCTTCTGTCTGGTTGCGCGACACACTGCACCAACGGCTGCCATTATTCCCACTCATTTATTATTGTTATCATTATTACTGTGTCCTCACATGAGGGAGGAAGGGGCTGACAGCATAGATTCGCTGTTCGTGTAGCCACGGATTTTTTTGCTTCTGAAGCTGAGATTGTAGATTGTAGCCTGTGGCGGACATAAAAAAAAGTTTTGCTCACAAAATATACAGTCAATTCACTTTACAGTAATTGTGATTTACTTCAATTCACCCAAAGCAACGTGAAGCGCTTTGAGACGTCTCAAGGACGTGATAAGTTGCTGTATCAAATGCAAGGATTATTATTATTATAACATATCCTTTCAGGCACTGCCTCCTCCTTCCCTTCAAAACTGCTGTCATAATAAAAGCAGCTTGCACTGCATATAGCACTGTTCATGCAGGCTTGTGCCTCAGAGCGCTTAACAGTGGCGGCGCCTAACACTGAGCCAGGGAGATTGGGGAGATGACTAGTTGAAGAGGAGGGTCTTCAGTTGTGATCTAAAAGAAGAGAAAGAAGCGGCAAGGTGGAGGGATTGCAGGAGAGAGTTCCAAAGCTTCGGGGCGTAGTGGTTGAAAGCGGGCCACCGATGGTGGAGCAGAGGGGACAAGAGACGAGCAAGAGGCCAGTGACAGCCAAGCAGAGGCAGCAGGTAGTGGAGTGGGGTGAAAGCAGGTCGTAAAGGTGGCAGGGTGTGAAGGGATTGGTAGATGAGTGAGAGAATCTTGAAATTGATCCGCTCAGTGATAGGGAGTCAGTGGAGCCTGGTGAGAGGGTGTGTGATGGTAGTTTAGAGTTTAGTGTGGGTGAGTATGTGGGAGGCGGAGTTCTGAATCAGTTGTAGTGGGAGGGCAGTGGAGCTGGGGAAACTGGTGAGGAAGGCATTAGAATAGTTGAGACGGGAGGTGACAAAGGAGTGGATGAGAGTTTTGGTGGGTGTGAGATATGGTCGGAGGTGGGCAATGTGACGGGGGTGGAGGAAAGTTGTCTTCATTAGGGACCAGATGTGGAGGAGGAAGGATAACTGGTGGGGGTCGAATCTGACGCCTAGATTCCGTACGAATTCGGTAAATCTTAGGGAAAGCCTGCAGCAGTTGAGGTCAGAGCCGCGGAGGGAAGACGTTAACGGAAACGAAGGAGTATGACTTCCATCTTGTTCATGTTCAGCTGCAGGAAGTTTGCGCTCATCCAGGCCTTGATGTCTGACAGACAAGCTGACAGGACATCAGCGGTCTGGGAGTCGCAGCTGTTGAGGAGGAGTAGATTTGTGTGTCATCAGCATACATGTGGAGGTTTACCCTGTGTCTGCAGATGACATCGCCGAGAGGGAGCGTGTAAATTAGTTAAACAAGGAGACCAAGGAAGGAGCCTTGGGGTATGCCGCAGGTGATTGTGCCAGGGCAGGAGGAAAAAATGTTTGTGGAGACGAAGAGATGGCGGTTGGTTAAGTAGGACTCGGCCCAGGCGAGTTACTGTAAGCTATAGATTAGAAACTATATTTTGTAGACACCAATTTGTGCTCAGCAATATTCCAATATAGACATGAAGTGAATGACCAATTTTATTGATTGTTGGTCAGGTCACTGGAGAAATGTCCTTCTCTTTTATGTTGTGGGATCTTCAATATTCAACTGAACAGGCAGAGAGGAACCTCAGTTTAGCATCTCATCCGAGAGATGGCACCTCCAACAATGGAGCACCCAACTAGCACTACACTGGAGCGTCAGCCCAAACCGTGTGAGTTCAAAGCGCTTACCTGGGTCTTGAATCCACAAGCTTTTGACTTAGAGGGGAGAGTGCTACCAACTAAGCCATCTGACAACTCATTGTATTGACATGGCGTTGACCACATCTATCATTACTGTCTTACAGGTTGGAAACTATCTGCGCATGTTCAGGGGCTCTCTGTACAAGAGATATCCATCACTATGTAGACGGCTTGCCACAGTTGAAGAAAGGAAGAAAATCGTAGCATCATCACATGGTGGGTACAAAGACTTGACCTTTAACTGGGAATATTTTTAACTTGAAATTCTTGCTGTTCTATTGAATATACTCAAATCATATAGAGATGGAATCAAATGGTTAGATGTTCATCAGCATTTTGTGTCAGGATATTTCAGACTGCTGTTTGAACCTTTTTTTTGCTTTGGGAAGGAGAGGTGGGAAACAAATTCTGCGCTGAATTAAGCAACCAACTACTTGTTGGTTGACAAAGTAGTCAATGCAAATAAATTCCATCACAATGACTGATATTGTTGGTGATCCAACTAGTTCTGAGTTACTGCAGAATTTTATTGATGGATATAATTATGGGTTTATATTTTTATAATCCCTTTTTTCCCTTTTTCTTGTCAGCGAGCTATGCTCTTGCACAGTCTGTTGTTTTACTTCATTCCTGCACACACCAAGCCTTTATTCTGATGAAGTACTTTCGTTTATAACCCTACTGAGATCTAGTTTGAATTTGTCTTCTGCCTCTGCAAAAATCACCAACCTGTTCAAACAACAATTCAATAGAATTTAGCATTGATAAGAGTTCATGGAGCCTCAGCTAAACAATTCTTGGGTACTGGGAACATATTGCAGATCCTGATCCAAAACAATATGGTAAATTTTAAAAGGAAACTTAACAAAATCAAAGTATTTGAATACGGTGCGTTTGGAGATTGATGTGTGTTCTGTACTTGAGCACTGCCTTATGGGCATTTTTGTCCGTGGGTCGTCAGACATGAGGCACTTAGCAGAAGTTTGAGATACTGCTCTCTCCGAGCAGCTACTTCACAGTGCAATTAAAGTTGCAGATCTGACTTGAGTGGAAACAGTTAGTATTTTGTATTCTCTTGCCAGACGGCACAGTTGTGAATACTACAGGTCAGGAGAAGGGCAAAAGCAGTTGAGCTTTTGAGATCTTCCTAAATTAGTGAAAAATCCCTTAACAATTAGTGCTTCAATCATTTTATTTAAAATTTTTCAAATTTCAAGTATTTGTTTTTTTTTAATTGACCAGATCATGGTTATACCACTTTAGCTACCAGCGTGACACTTCTTAAAGCTGCGGAGGTGGAGGAGATTCTCGAGGGAAATGATGAAAAGTACAAGGCCGTTTCCATCAGCACTGAGCCACCAGCGTACCTCAGGTAATAATAACAACTTGCTCAATATAGCACCTTTCAGGTGGGGAAGTGTCTTGGAGCGCTTAACAGTGACGGAGCTTGATGCCGAGTGGGGAAGAGGATGGAGGTGACTGTAGGCACGTTCGAAGAGGAAGGTGTTCAGGTGCAATATGAAGATGGGGAAAGAGGAAGCAAGGTGGAGGGATTGAATAATATATTTTTAAAAAAAACTGTGTGTAAGCATGCACCACCATTTCATTAGGTTTTCTTTCTCAATGTGTCTTGTTGCCTATTCTATTACAGCATGTTAGCTTTTGTAATCGGGATGTAATTCTGCAGAACCTTCCTTTAGGAGATTAAATGTCTGGGTTACATTTTATGTAGTTTATGGAAGAAGGAGTGAATGCATTGCAATTTCCCACAAACAGCCATGAAGTGAATAACCACTTAGGGGATTGTTGTCTGGGATACTGGGAGAAACTCCCTTCTCTTTTCAAAAGGTACCACAGGATCTTTAACATCCACCTGAACAGGCAGGCGGGTCTTGGATTTAACATCTCATCCGAAGGACAGCATCTCCCAATAATGCATATCAACCCAGTACTGCATTTGGTGTGTCAGCATGATTTCCAAGTTCTGACTTGGACTTGAACCCACAACCTTTGGATTTAAATGCAAGAGTGCTTTCAGCTGAGCCAGGCTTGTCTTTAGTAATTGCAGGCGCCGACACCATCAGCATCCAAGGCTGCACTCTCCACCTCTCAAAGCCAGTCAGGAACCTCGGCGTTTTGTTCGACCCTGAGCTGTCCTTTCTCCCTCACATCCGCACCACAACTGGCACCGCCTTCCATCACCTCCGGAACATCGCCAGACTACGGCACTACCTCACCCCTCACGCTGCTGAAACCCTGGTTCACGCCTTTGTCACCTCAAGGCTGGACTATGGGAACTCTCGCCGGCCTTCCCGCCACCTCCCTCCACAAACTACAGGTCATTCAGAACTCTGCAGCTCGTGTACTGTCCCGCACCAGACACCGCGACCACATCACTCCCACCCTCGCTCGCCTCCACTGGCTCCCCATCCCCAAGAGGATTGATTTCAAGATCCTCATCCTCACCTACAAGGCCATTCACGGCCTTGCTCCCTCCTACCTCTCCAACCTACTATCCCCTACCTACCTGCCCGTACCCTCCGTTCCTCTGGCTCCGGTCTGCTCCACGTCCCCCGCCCCAACCGCCCTACCATCGGTGGTCGGGCCTTCAGTCTCTCAGCCCCGAGGCTCTGGAACTCTATCCCCCAGTGCCTTCGCCGCTTCCTCCCTTTCCTCCTTCAAGGCCGGTCTCAAGACCTTTCTCTTCGACCATGCCTTCAGCTCTCCTCTCGACTCTCTTCCCCCTCCTCGCTCCCTCCCTTCTCTCCTCTCACCCTGACCATTTCCCCCCTCCTCGCTCCCTCCCTTCCCTCCCCTCACCCTGACCATTTCCCCCCTCCTCGCTCCCTCCCTTCCCTCCCCTCACCCTGACCATTTCCCCCCTGCTCGGGTCATGACCCAACTGTTCAGCGCCTTGGGACGTCCTCCTGACGTGAAAGGCGCTTTATAAATGGAATCTTGTTGTTGTTGTTGTTGCAGTGGAAGGTCCTTAGCTCACATTGAAGTAAAGTAGACAGGGAGACACAAGGAAAGTGGTGCTGCTTGACCTGCATCTCAGGTTGCAAACTGGAAAATAGAGCGTAGTATGCCAGAATAGGAAACTAAATTCTCAATACAACCTTACCTTAGTTCAATTAGGTCTCTCAGGAATCTAGCCATTTTACAGACCAAATGCACATTTCTGCAATTACAAAATGAACTTTGGTGACTCCACGAGATCACAAAAATGGTTTGGATGAAGAAACCATTTGGCTTGTTTGATCTCATCCTTCAAGAATATCCTTCCTATCATCCACACTCTTGGTGACTTGTTCCAGTTGTTAATTACTCTCCTGGTAAACAAATACTTCTCAGTCTCTGTTCTGAAATGGATCTTTGAATCCCTCAACCTGTGTCCTCTTGTTCTGCTGTCTAACTGGTGCATCCAAAAGTATGAATGGCAGGTCTGTATTCTGAAATTGTTTTCTTATTCTGAAATCATCCTCTGTTTAAACTGAACAAACACTGAACTGTTGGGCATGTGTTGCAGCCAAACATTTTCCTCACAGATGTTCTTTTCACAGAGAACAAAAAGCTAAGCGGAACAGTCAGTGGGTGCCAACGCTACCAAACAGCTCCCATCATCTAGATGCAGTACCATGTTCCACAACCATCAATAGAAACCGTATGAGCAGAGACAAAAAAAGAACCTTTCCTCTATGGTAAGTGGTTTGGAAATTCACAATGCATTTGGTTATGTGATTAAATTGAGCAGGGCTCTCCATTTATACACCTAATATACTTAGCTTCGTTAAATAATCTTGGAGTGAGGAGGAAAAATGGGCATAAGGATTGTAGGGTAATATTCAAAGTCCTAGCTGAAACGTTATGAGGCTCACTGCAGTTGAACAGGTGGTCACATTTTAATACAAAATGGTGTGCAGATTTGGATATAAATTGAGAATTAACTGATGTCACAGCTTTAAGGATCTTAGTGCAGCCTTTACTAAAAGTGCTGCCTTACTTCAGAAATTGCTCCTCTTTTCGCTATTGTAATTAATCATTTCAAGGCTTTAGAAATGTGGAAATGTGTTGGTCATATTGAACTCGGTGGATTTTGGTGAAGGCAGCTCATTTCTGCAAAGAGAATATTTAATGACAACAAGAAATTGCATTTATATAACGCCTTTCACATTGGGAGAATATCCCAAAGCACTGGACAGTCAAAGGTTTGCACCCGAGCTGCAGGCTGGAGTCAAGAGGGGTGCAGGGCAGGGGGTGGGGGAAGGTCACTAGCGCCTTTCACGTCGGGAGGACGTCCCAAGGCGCTGTACAGTTGGGTCAGTCAGAGACTATGGTCTTGAGGCAAGGCAAGGAGCTCCTGGGTGGCGTTTCAGAGTGTAGGTGCAGAAAGGCTAAAGGCCTGACCTCTGATGGTGGAGTGGGCAGGGTGGGAGACGTAGTGCAGACCAGTGCCCACTGACCAAATGGAGCAGGCAGATTGGTAGAGTTTTAGGTTACAGAGGTTGGGAGAAGCAAGACCGTGGAGGTCTTTAAAAGTGAGGACAAGGATTTTAAGCTCAATCTTCTAGGGGATGGGGAGCCAGTGAAGCCGGGCAAGGATGGGGGTAATTAGCTCATGGAGCGTAGTCTAAAAGATGCTATGCAAAACATGCACACAAAATAGATATATACAGTAATATCCACTTTACAGTACATTCTGTGAAGCGTTTTGAGATGATTCAATGATGTGACAACAACAACTTGCATTTATATAGCACCCTTCACGTGGGTTAGTGTCCCAGGGCACTTGATAAGGCACTATATCAAATGCAAGGATTATTATTGTACAATATTATATCTGATACTGCATGGCAGAAGTGGACTGTAAACATGTTACAATCCCAGCACTAATCCCAACCTTCCACTTCATAACAGAACAATCCCCTGATCTGTATGGATTAAATTTCCAATGAGTTATTTTCTATGAAATTATGGAAATTTCATTTGCTTTTATAACTACTGTATTTTGTTTTACTTTACCTAAAGTTCAAAAATAAGTAAATGGTAGTCCACCTACCTCCAATATGGGAGTACTCCTTCAATTGGACAAGAGGAACGGTATGCGAGGAACGGGAGAAAGTTTGTGGAATTGGGATTAGGATGGATAGCTTCTTGGAGGAGCAGGCAACCACGTGGAAAATAGACCAAATGGCCTCCTATCATGCCATATGGTTTAATGGTCAGTATTTGGAGAGGACGAACAAAAGAAATTTGCAGCTTAGAAAAAGGCATTGTGTCTGTGCTACCTGTGAAAGAGCAATCGATTCAGTCACATTTTTCCTTTTACCCTTGCAAATTATCTGATTATCTAGTTCCCTCTTGAAAGCAAACCTGTCAGGACACATCCCCAAAACTCTATTTAAAAAAAATCCTCCCAATTTGCTTTTTTACTCCTTTTTAACTATCGTAAATTGATGCCCTTCAATCACTTACATAATTGATGAGAATATTTGATCTTCATTTCTACTCTGTCAAATTCCTCATTATTTTAACAACAACAACAACAATAAGATTCCATTTATAGAGCGCCTTTCACGTCGGGAGGACGTCCCAGGGCGCTGTACAGTTGGGTCAGGACCTGAGCAGGGGGGGAAATGGTCAGGGTGAGGGGAGGGAAGGGAGGGGGCGAGGAGGGGGTAGAGAGTCGAGAGGGGAGCTGAAGGCTGAAGGTCAAAGAGAAAGGTCTTGAGACCGGCCTTGAAGGAGGAAAAGGAGGAAGTGGTGAAGGCACTGGGGATGGAGTTCCAGAGCCTCGGGGCTGAGAGGCTGAAGGCCACCGATGGTCGGGCGGTTGGGGCGGGGGATGGGGGGCAGACCGGAGCCGGAGGAACGGAGGGTACGGGCGGGTAGGTAGGGGGATAGTAGGTCGGAGAGGTAGGAGGGAGCGAGGCCGTGAATGGCCTTGTAGGTGAGGATGAGGATCTTGAATTCGATCCTCTGGGGGATGGGGAGCCAGTGGAGGCGAGCGAGGGTGAGGGTGAAGGCGAGGGTGGGAGTGAGGGCGAGGGTGAGGGTGAGGGTGGGAGTGATGTGGTCCCGAAGTCTGGTGCGGGACAGTACACGAGCTGCAGAGTTCTGGATGACCTGCAGTGTGGAGGGAGGTGGCGGGAAGGCCGACGAGGAGAGAGTTCCCATAGTCCAGCCTTGAGGTGATAAAGGTGTGGACCAGAGTTTCAGCCGCGTGAGGGGTGAGGTAGTGCCGTAGTCTGGCGACATTCCGGAGGTGATGGAAGGCGGTGCCAGTTGTGATGCGGATATGAGGGAGAAAGGACAGCTCAGGGTCGAACAGAACCCCGAGGTTCCTGATGGCTTTGAGAGGTGGAGAGTGCGGCCTTGGATGCTGATGCTGTCAGCGCCTGAGGTGCGGAGGCGCTGACGTGAGCCAATCAGGAGGGCCTCAGTTTTTCGCACATTGAGCTGAAGAAAGTTGTCTCTCGTCCAGGACTCGATGTCGGACAGACAGCTGTCAGGACATCGGGGGTCGTGGAGTTGAGGATAGAGGAGGAAAGGTAGAGTTGGGTGTCATCCGCATACATGTGGAAGTTAACCCCATGTCTGTGGATGATGTCACCACAGGGGGAGCACATAGAGGGTGAAGAGGAGGGGACCGAGGACAGAGCCCTGAAGGACACCGCACGAGACAGTGCGGGGGGTGGAGGGAAAGCCGTTCGTGGAAACAAAATGAAGACGGTGGGAGAGGTACGACCTAAACCACTCAAGGACAGGGCCTTGAAGGTTGATGTGGGAGGACAAGCGGTGGAGGAGGATAGAGTGGTCTCTATCCAGTTTTGGTCACCCAATTTTAGGAAGAATGCTGAAGTCGTAGATTGAAGCGCTTTGAGACTTCTCGAAGAGATGATAAGGCATTATATCAAATGCAAAGATTATTATTATTATTAGGATATCCTCTGAGATTATACCAAGATTGAGTGGTTTGACTTCCAGCACTGCGAATCCTTACGGGGAGAGTGTGCATGTACGGCTGGTATGGTTTGGGTACTCTTAAACATGGTGATGAATTTCCATTTGTGTTCAGACAAGCAGCTGCCCACCCCCCAAAAAAAATAAAGACTTCTATCAGGTCTTCTCTCCCCTTCTTCTCCCCACCCACCCCAATCTTCTCTGTTCTCGGGAAAATGGGCCCAGTTTGATTTAAATTCAATACGTCTTGTACTGTCTGAAATCCTGTTATTTTTAATTCATACTGAGCTCTGAATGAAATCTTTCACTTGTGTATGATAACATGCTGAGATGAAACAAATACAAGAATGGATTATAGACAGCATCTCATTTTTTTAAAGAAATTACTATTATTTTTCTGCCTTTTAGCTTTGATGACCATGACCCAGCTGTGATCCATGAGAATGCCTCACAGCCTGAAGTGCTGGTTCCTATTCGACTCGACATGGAAATAGATGGCCAGAAATTGAGAGATGCCTTTACATGGAACATGAATGGTAAGCAAGTCATCAACATTTACACATCTCAGTTTTGTGAACACTTAATAAGTCGTTGCAATTGCTTTGCTGTTCCTCTGCTGACACTGGACATGCTTCTTGCTACAGATTATGTCTCATGTTCCTACCCCCACATTCGGTCCATGAGCAGGGATGCTTTTCTCTAGGTCGGCCACATCGCTCATCTCCAATTCTATCTCACCCTAAAAGGCACTGAAACCCTCCTCCACACTGTTGTCACCTCCTGCTTCGATTTCTCAAACCCACTCTCCTTGGTCTTCTCAATTCCACCATCCACAAAGTTCAATTCCTGCAAAACTCAACTACTCATGTCCTCTCTCGCACCAGGCTCTGTGACCCTTCATCCCAATCCCTGCCTTTCTCCACTGGCTCCCAATCACCCAGAGGATAGAGTTCAAAATCCTCGTTGTTGCCTTCAAAGCCCTTCATGGCCTTGCTCCTCCCTATCTCTGTGACCTGCTAACCCCATAACCTGTCGCTCTCCCCTCTCAGCAGGCTCTGGCCTGCTCCACGTCCCCCACCCGGCTAACCACACTATCGATGTTCGGACCTTCAGTCTCCACCCTTTGGAACTCCATTCTATAGTCCCTTTGCCTTGCTCCTTCCCTTGCTTCCTTCAAGGCCTGTCTCAAGACCCTCCTATTCGACCGTGCCTTTGGTCACCCTCCTATCCCTACCCTTCAAGCTCTCCTTCCCTCCAGCTCGAGTCCAAATCCCTGACTGTCCAGCGCCTTGGGAGATCCTCCTGATGTGAAAGGCACTGTACATTTGTAGGCACTACATAAATATAATTTGTTGTTGTTTACTAAAATCCAAGTGACATCAGTGAAAATGGACTGTTTCCTGTCTTGACTGTTGGATGATTTGGAAGCCAAACATGTTACAGTAAAGCTCACAACAGTCGTATCAGTTGGGACCATAGCATTTAATATGACAAAGTATGAGTTATGGCAAACATGCATAAGTCGGATTATATGTGACTTATAATAATAATAATCCTTGCATTTGATATAGTGCCTTATCATTGTCTTCAAGAGCTTCATAGAATATGCTGTAAAGTGTAGTGACTGTATATTTGTGGGCAGAATGCGACGGCCAGTTGTGCACAGCATGTCCCACAAACAGTCGTGGATTGAGTGACCAAATTATTATTGTTTTTTTTTCCTTGAGGGATTATTATTAGGCTCTGTGTGGAGTAAGGAAACTTGCCCAAGGTTTCCCTGCCGGGAATTGAACCCAGGATTTCTCACTTGCAAGGCGAGTGCTCTAACCACTGAGCTACAGGACTCCACAACAAAGTTGCATATAAGTCAAATTTTATTTGATTAACGCATAACAAATATTCAAGCACTGTACTGGCTACTACTATACTGGCTCGCTCTCTCTCTCTCTCTCTCTCTCTCTCTCAGGCCCCTCTCCCTCATGCGCTTGCGTTCTCTCACTCTCTTTCCCTCTATCTCAATCATTCTTCCCTCTCTCCTCTCTCTTCCCCTCTCTGTTTCTCTCTTCGTTTCTCTTGTTCCCCCCTCTGTCAATCACTCTCCCCTCTCTCCTTTGTTTTTCTCATACTCCCATGTGCACCCTGTCCACACACTCTTTCTCCTCCTCTCTCACACACACTCTCAATTACTTATTCCCTCTCTCTCACACTCTCTCTCTCTCTTCCCTCACATTCTCTTGCTCTCCCCTCTCTCCCTAAATCGCTTTCTCTCCCCCTTGCTTTCTCAATCAACCACGTGGCTCATTATCTGGCAGCGACAGAAGCCGGCGGTTGGGAAGGAGCCTCTCTTGCCTTCTCCTCAGCTCCAGAGGGACTTCCTGACGCAATGCAGCAACAGCCGGGATTTCCACTCCCTGCAGCTCAATGCTCTGCAGCATGTCAGGAGTTCTTTCGAGCTGAGGGGAATCCATCCTCCCCACCTGCCCCCGCTCACCATGTGTTTAAGTGCTGCTCTTTCCCCCCACCCCCGGCTGCCATGCACAGTGACATAGATGTTACGCCCCCTTGGCGGATGTTGAGGTACGTATTTTGTGCTGTTCCGGTAAGGCAGAGAAACAAATTTATCTCTGCTCTGTTAAGAAATTTACCGTAACTTATCTAATGCACTTTATTTTATTCCTTAAACGAACCATCAACATCTTAAAATCCATTGTGGGCCAATCTGCTGTCTCCTAACCCGTTTGGTTAATTTATTTCTAACACATTGACGTGTTTTCCTCTAATGATGTATAAGGGCATCTGATGACAGATCATACCTAAATCATTAACTTCTTTCTCTTTTGGATGTTGATTAACTAGCTATTGTGATTTCAGATTATTCTTGTTGGGGGGGGCGGGGGAAGTAAAATGGGTCTCTTCCACCGGGACCTTGGGACATCCGCCCCGATGTGAACTACACTGTACAAATCTCATTTGTATTGTACTTCCACATCACCCAGGATTAAATCTTGTACAGATTTAACATTTCCATTCTTGGTAATCTAGTTCTAGAGCCAGGCAGGTCTGCAGTACTCCAGGGCTCAATGGCAGGACTTGGAAGGGCTTCATCCCACTAAGATCCTGTTAATCCTGCTATCCAAAACCCTAACATGTAGAGTGATCCTAGATGGGCAAGCAACCAGAAACTTGCCACGCTTTGCTTTCAATGTATTTTAGTTGAGTGAACTCCAGCAGTACATCAACAAACATGCTAGAGTCCCCTGGCCTTGGCTTTTGACAACCATATTCTCTGGATTTAAGTAAACAGGATGCTCAGGGAGAGAATACGCATTCCATTCCAGACACAAGGAAATGTCTGTCTGTAAGTCGGATAATTATGTATAACTCTTTCTGTTTTAACAACGACAACATCAACTTGTATTTATATAGTCGCTTCGAGCGGGTAGTGTTTCAGAGCACTTAACAGCGGTATGGTTTGATGCTGAGCTGGAAAGAGAGGAGAGGTGACTGAAGGCATGGTTCGTAGAGGTTAAGTGTGATTTAAGTGCTGAAGGGCACTACATAAATGCAAGTTCTTTTTGTGATTTGAAGATGGACAAAGAGGGGGCACAGATTGAGAGATTGAGGCAAGGCATTCCAGAGATTCAGGGCATAGTGGAGCGGAGGGGACGAGGTACATGCAGAAGATCCGAACCAGCTGAACGAGGCACTTGAGGAGTGGGGTGTGAGCAGATCGGAGAGGTAGGGAGGTAGTAAGGCTGAAGAGATTTTAAAGTGCTAAGGAGGATCTTGAAATCGATCCATTCTGCAACAGGGAACCAATGGAGCCAGGAATGGATGGGGAAGTGGGCAGTAGAGTTTTGAATCATTGGGATCTTGAAGAGACTGGTGAGGAGTGCATTGGAAAAATCGAGACAGGAGGTGACAAAACCGTGATTGAAAGTTTCAGCAGCTTTTGAGGTTTGTAGGCAGGTAATGTGGTGGAGGAAGGCAGTCCTGGTCAGAGACCAGATGTGGGGTCGGAAGGATAACTCGGGATCAAACCTGACGTCAAAATTGTATAAAAGTTTGAGTCTGAGGGATAGGCTGGGAAGGTTAAGGAGTTCAGAGCTGCAGGTGAGAAGCCATTGATGAAAGCCAAGGAGGATGGCTTCCGTCTTGTCCGTGTTCAGCTGCAGAAAGTTGGCGTTCATCCAGGCTTCAATATCAGACATGCAGGGAGTCAGAACATCAGTAGGACTTGAATCCCAACTAGAAGAGGAGAAATTGATTTGAGCGTCATCATGCCTGACACATGTGGAAACCTATCGCTGTGCTTAAGGGTATCCAAACCCAACTGAGAGTTCCATTCATCTCACCTACACATGGAAATTCCCTGAGATGCTTTTTGGAATGGAATGTTTGAATGGAATCTCTTTTCTTTTTCTTTCTTTTGCCACACAACACACAAAACTCTCAATAATTTATTTCTGTCTGTTATGTTCATCTGCTTTGCTATCAGTGTTTCATTTCTCACTTTCTGTCAGTCTCTGTATGTCACTGTCTGTCTTTCTTATTCTCTCACTCTCTATATTTGATTTCCTTTCTCCCTCGCCAATGTCCTTTGCTCAGTTTCTCTATGAATGTACATCTATCTCACTCTCTGTATCTCTCTCTCTCTCTCTCTCTCTCTCCCCCCCTCTGTTTTTGCCACTAACTCTTTTTAAGATCCCCTTTTTACTCTCTATATATAATCACCATCAACACCCTCACTAATCCCCTCTCCGTGGCTGCTGCCTGTCCGCTCTGCCAGCTGCCATTGTCAATCCCTTGATGTCAGGCTGCTATGTTGCTGAGGTAGACGAGGAGAGAGGTGAGTCAGTGACTGGCTCGGGGAAAGGTTGTTGTGCAACACTGGCGGTCTTGGCTGAGTTCCCTGGCATTTTTTCCGAGGCATGATTTAGCACGTCAGGATCCCGAGATTTGGGGTATTAAATCACAGGATTCAGACAACTCACTGGGAGTGTAATTCCTTGTTGGGGTAACTGCTGGAGTCTAAGCGTCTAAAACGGCATAGAGTGCACACAGTCTGGCGACCTTTCCTGCTGCTAAGATCATCCTCCCTGTTAGGGCTTTGGCTGCAGGGTTAACAGGAGCTGAGTGGGATGACTCCCTGACCTCAGTAACTGGTCTGCCCCTCCCAAGTTCTGCCGATAATCCAGGCTGGGCTGTGCTGGAATACAGCAGTGCCTTGGAATACTGTAGACATGTCTGGCTTAGGAACTGGACTACCAAGACCACCACAGGGATCTCAGTAGTCCAGCTCAATTCTGACATTGACTCCATGTCTGCAAGTACTCTTAAGCATGGCAATGAGTTTCTGTGTTTGGCTTATCAAAAACTAATTTCAAATTCTATCCTCATTTACACTGTTGCTAAGATTGTTTATGGAATTTTGGAATATGATACCAAGAAAAACACTTCTCCTATTCCTGTGTCCCATTATTGGGAAGAGCTTTAATGGGCAAAAAAATGTTTCAATCTTGGCTTTTATGTTGTCATTGATACCAGGCCTTTAATCCCATTGTTACACTGTTCCTACAATAACTGGAATTTGTAAGCAACACTTTTCCTATTTACCATTGGTTTGCAGAAAAGTTAATGACCCCGGAGATGTTTGCAGAGATTTTGTGCGATGACCTGGATTTGAATCCCTTAACCTTTGTCCCTGCCATTGCCTCGGCGATTCGCCAACAGATAGACTCCTACCCTATGGACAGTATTCTAGAGGATCAGTCTGATCAGAGAGTTATCATTAAGGTGAGTACCTCAAAATCCTGTATAAAGGGAAAAGCATCATTGTAATAATGCAAATCTATAATATAAAAGACAATCTCTGTGTTCAACACTTACTTAAAAATTCTGCTGCTAAATAATCCCATCCTATAGTGGTATGTTTTTGGCAGTTTTAAATCGATGTAATAAGATGAAAATGCTTTAACTTTGTGCAGCTAAATATCCACGTTGGTAACATCTCCCTGGTTGACCAGTTTGAGTGGGACATGTCTGAGAAAGAGAATTCCCCAGAGAAGTTTGCCCTGAAGCTGTGCTCTGAGTTGGGTCTCGGAGGAGAGTTTGTCACCACAATTGCTTACAGCATCAGGGGGCAACTGAGCTGGCATCAGAGGACGTACGCATTCAGGTAAACGTGCCC
Source organism: Callorhinchus milii (assembly GCF_018977255.1). Classification (NCBI taxonomy): domain Eukaryota; kingdom Metazoa; phylum Chordata; class Chondrichthyes; order Chimaeriformes; family Callorhinchidae; genus Callorhinchus; species Callorhinchus milii. Next base: position 402,268 of record NW_024704749.1, on the reverse strand, counting down.
TTAAACAGAAAGGGCTGCTTTTGAGTTATCTGGAATATTATTTTGAAATACTCTGCCAATCCCTACCCCCACAGGTTCTGATTTCCCTCATATATGAGTCAATGGCGTTAAGTTTCCCATCACCCCTCTACTACCTCAGCTGAGATAGCAAACTCACCTTCCTGGTCTGTGCGGTTTAATTTACCAACTGAACCAATCCTAGAAGATCCTGTCTCAACTGATCACCTCAGGGGTGACCTCCAATGGGAGATTCTGCTCAATTGGAACAGTAGTCATGAGCTGAGATATCCTTGCAGTTCTCCAAACTGATTTGCATATTGATGTTTTGTTCAAAAATTATTTTACCTTTTAAGTGGATATAACTGTGGAAGTGACCAAGTACTGGTGAAATTGTTTATCCGCCCCACCATTGGCAGTCAGGCCTTCAGCTTTTCTGCCCCCATCCTCTGGAACTCCATCCCTGAATCCCTCTGCATCGCCCCTCCTTAGCCTCCTTCAAGGCCCATCTCAAGACTGTGCTTTCGGCCACACTCGCACCCCCATCCACCTACCCTCCACCCTTCTTGATTCCAACCTCCAGTTTGAGTGCAAACCCTTAACTGTCCAGTTTCTTGGGACATCCTTCTGACGTGAAAGGCACTATATAAATGTAATTTGCTGTTCTATAGTTAGACTGTTATAACCAAAATTATCGAAGAAACGTTTAGTAGAAATAATTGCTAAATTCAGATGAGTTGGAAGAGTGAAACACTTCTGCTCTATAAAATGTGTATTGATCACTGAGAAATGTTTCTAGTGCAAATAGGTGCACTTTACTGTGAGAAATTTCTATAATGTTTTATTTTCCTTCAATCACAGTGAGAACCCACTGCCTACAGTGGAAATTGCAATTCGCAACACAGGAGATGCTGATCAGTGGTGTCCCCTTCTGGAGACACTAACCGATGCCGAGATGGAGAAGAAGATTCGGGATCAGGATAGGAATACCAGGTATATACCCTCAATTTTAAAATGCACCCATTTGTTCAAAGAATTGCTGATTTGGCATACTTTTTAAAATTCTTCCTAGTTAATGGGACCCTCAGCAAAATCAGACTTGTTCCAAAATGCAAAACAAATTCCATATGATTTGTATTTATACAGTGGCTTTCACACCAGGAAGACATCTCAAAAATACTTAACTATAATCTCAAAATGAAAATTTAAAACCTATCTTTAATTGCAAATTAGAATCAAGCCGGTGTGGCAGGGAAGGGCATTGCTCACTGTTTCACTGCTTGTGAGTTTGTTTGTGTAGTTGCTGTGAGGTTACAGGATTTGGCTTTGGGTTGATGGTGAATAGTGGTGAAACACCTTCAGTTGAATCTTTTTTTAAAGTTGTTTTTGAGGTGCCAACTGTGCAACCAAATTCTTGAAGTTGATCTTTTTTTAAATGAAAAATATTTTAGTGCCAGTAATGCTGTTGTCTCAGGTCAAATCTAAATGGGGAACCATAGAAATTTACAGCACAGAAAAAGGCCATTCTTCAAAGCATTCATTGCAGTAATGATTTCTGTCCCATTTACCTGCCCTTTCCAGAGTATGGGATGTCCTCCCGATGCTATACAAATGTAATTGTGTATTGTATGGACCCCTGGAGCTAAGTCATGAAGTTCTAGTTCCCTCTTGACAACCAAGATGGATTCTGCCTCAACCAATGCTCCTGCCAGGATATCCCAACAATAACATTTCTCCTGACCTCCCCAGACTCAACAAACGGGAAATAATTTCTCCCTATTGATTCTGAAAAAAAGTAAATGTAGCTAATTATTCAGAGTATTGAGTGATGGGGTGATTTTTGCTGTGGACCTTTCCCTTGGTGTGTAATGTAAAACTACTGTTTTATGCTAACAGTATTCAATAAGATTTCTGCTTTTAAATATGGCGTTCTTCCCCCTGTTCCTCTATCTGAGAAAGGTTTAGGTTGGGTTTGTGCTTAGCCCCTGCACCATCTCATGACCCCAAGATATCCTACAACTCTCACTGTAAATGCCTTTAAGTGTCTTAATATGTACAAGTAGAGAAGGTGAACTCTTTCAAATTTGTTTTACAGGCGTATGAGACGTCTCGCAAACACTGCACCAGCCTGGTAACTGGCTGCAGCTTATCCTGATCCTGACCCAGGAAAGGAGCAAATCCTCCAGCAACTTACAACTGATAGTCCTGAGAGACGGACAAACAGACATTCCCTGTAACGGCAGTCCACGCTGCTGTGTCACAGACCCCCAACACTGTGTATATAAACACTGATGCAGTCATGTCATTTGCCTCAGAAGACTTCCTCCTAGTATCCAGTCCCCACAGACAGTGTACAGGATTTTTGCCTTAAAACTTTTTTGTATAGGTGCCATTGCACTTCTAGAACAGTTCTTTAAAATAAAGTTCCTAATTTTAATTATAGTGGTTTTATTTTCTAATCTATAATCTGATGTAATCTACTGTGAGCTGTTTGTTGGTTGGGGAACATATTCATATACAGGTAAACCCCAATAGCCGGACTAATGGAGGAGGGGTATTGGGGGTGGGGGAGAGATCCGCTCTGGCCGGTATTGGCATTTATAGGCATTTTTCCGCGTTTCCAGTGTTGTTTTTTAACACGTGAGTATGCTATCTTCTACTTGCGGGATTCAAACAATCTGAGTCAAAGTCAATATCCCTGGCCACTGCGAAAGGTAGTAAGGTGCTGAGGCAGGAAAAGCTCATGGACTATTCAGAGTTGTGCTGGTGTGAATCTACACCCTAGGTTCAAATTCCGGATAGCCAGAGTCCAGTAAACTGGGGGTTACATAGAAATCTACAGTGAAAAGTGGCCCATCAATAATCAATTTGTGGGACACTGCTGTACGCAATTGGCTACCACGTTTCGGCCACAAAATACACAGTCAATTCACTTTACAGTATATCCTGTGAAGCGCTTTTGAGATGTCTCAAAGATGTGATAAGGTGCTATATCAAATGCAAGGATTATTATCACAGCATGGAGATCACTTCAATCCCACCACTACTCTGCCTTATCCCCTTACCCCTTCAAGCCCCTCTTTCATATGACTCAATTTCCTGGTTATTACCAACTCTTGAAAGCTATAATGGTCCGCCCTCAGCAGGCCATTCCACATCACAACTCTCTGGGTGGAAATATGCCTCTTCAGTTCTCTTCTGGCTATCTTATAGTTATGGTCCCCGGTTACTGACTCCCCTATATTGGAAATGACATCTCTCTATCTACATATCAATCAGGTCCCCCCTCAACCTTCTCTGCTCCAATGAAAAAAGGCACAGTCTCTCCATCTCTCAAGGGAGAGCGTGACAAAAAAGAATACAAAGAGGTCAGGAAATTAGTCAAAAAAAACAAGAAGACAGAGGAATTATGAAATTAAATTATCAAGGAATATAAAAAGAAATAGTAAAATATTCTACAGACATAAATAAAACAAAATAGGAATTTGGCCACTATGGGATGGACAAGATAAACCCACAGGCCATAACAGTGAAATGGCAGAAATATTGAACAATGACTTTGCCTCAGTATTCATCAGGGAGATGGATCAGGTGGACATGACAGTGGAAGAAATCGAAAATAATATAAATACGTTTAAGATACCTTTGTATCTTGGGAGATATAATCAAAAAACTAACGAAACTCAGAGGATAAAACCCCTGATCCAGATGGATTGTATCGTGTGTATTAAAAGAATTGAGGGAAGAGATAGCAGAGGCACTATCACACATATATAATCACTCATTAGAAAAGGGACTAGTGCCAGAGGACTGGAGGATAGCTAATGTTATACCTATATTGGTTAGGCTTCACCAGGAATATTACTAGCTCGAGCCACAAAAGGTTCTCAATAAGGTACCACATAAGCTCAGACCGGGGAAACATAGCAGAATGGATAGCAAGCTGGGGACAAAATAGAAAACAGAGAGTAGGGTAAAGGGCAGCTACTCAGACTGGCAGGGGGTGGGCAATGGTGTTCCACAAGGATCGGTATTGGGAACCCACTGTTGTTCACAATATACATTAATGATTTGGTCTCTGGGATCAGTTGGACAATTTCAAAATTTGCGGATGATACCAAATTGGGGGAATAGTTAATACAGAGGAGGACGTCAACAAATTACAGCAAGACATTAATAAACTTGCTGAGTGGGCATTTGAGTCCTGTAGCTCAGTGGTTAGAGCACTCGCTTTGCAAGCGAGAGACCTGAGTTCAATTCCAGGCGAAACCTTGGGCAAGTTTCCTTACTCCACACAGAGCCTAATAATAATCCCTCCAAAAAAAAAACCCCAAACGATAATAAATTGGTCATTTTCAATCCACGACTGTTTGTGGGACATTGCTGTGCGCAATTGGCTGCCGCGTTCGCCCACAAATATACAGTCAATTCACTTTACAGTGTGTTCTGTGAAGCGCTTTGGGACGTCCTCCCGACGTGAAAAGCGCTATATCAAATGCAAGGATTATTATTATTATAAATGGCAAATGCATTTCAATGTAGAAGAGTGTGAGGTGGTACATTTTGGTAGAAGGAATAAGGAGGTCACATACATCCTGGAAAATAAAAACCTAAATGGGGTAGAGGAGCAAAGGGATCCAGGGGTACGCATACACAATTCACTAAAAGTACCAACGCAGGTTAATAAGGCCATAAAAAAGGCAAACCAGGCATTGGGTTCATTTCTAGAGGGATAGAAATGAAAAGCAGGGAAGTTCTGGTGAACTTCTATAGAACCTTGGTTAGACCACACTTAGATACTGTGTGCAGTTCTGGTCCACATGTAGAGACCCTGGAGAGGGTGCAAAGGAGATTCTCAAAGATGATCCCAGAACTGAGAGGTTATACCTATCAGGAAGGACTGAACATACTTTTTCTCTTGAAAACAGGAGGGTAAGGGTTGACCTGATAGAGGTCTTTAAAATGAGGAAAGGTTTGGATTGGGTAGACATAGGGAAGATGTTTTCACTTGTGTGAGACCAAAACCAGAGGCCATCAATATAAAATAGTCCTAAATAGATCAAATAGGGAAGTTAGAAGACATTTCTTCACACAGAGAGCAGTGGGAATGTGGAAGATGCTACTGCAAGGAGTAGTTGAGGCAAATAGCAAAGATGTATTTAAGGGAAGCTGGAGAGGTACACGAGGGAGAAAGGAATAGAAGGTTTTGCTCGAGGCTTAGTTGAGGAAGGGCAGGAGGAGGCTCATGTGGAGCATAAACACCGGCGTAGACCAGTTGGGCTGAGTAGCCTGTTTCTGTGTTGTATATTCTAATGTATTCTTCTCATAATGGTAGCCCTTCATCCCCAGAATAGTTCTCGTTCCTGAAGTGAGGTGGCTAGAGCTAGTAATATTCCTGGTGAAGCCTAACCAATGATTTATGCAAACTTAGCATAATTTCTTTACTGTTGTACTATATGCCCTATGTATAAAACTCAGCATATTATTAGCCTCCTTTATAGCCTTTGTCACTTGCAATGCCACTTTCAATGATCTGCGTACAGTAAAACCTGCATAAGTATGATCTGCATAAATCATATAATTGCTTAAGTCATACATTTGCCCAAGACCCGTTGAATTTACTATTAAATATATTTAAATGTATCTGCTCAAGTCGTATTAACAACTTGTAACGTTGATACCACATTTGCCATTGCCGAATTTACCAGGGGCCGGGTCAAAACTTTGTTTCCCGCACCTTCCTCAAACAGACACCGAACATACACACCCCAACACTCCCCGTGCCTTCCCTCCTGGGGCACAACATCAACGTCATCGCATACAGTAGCCGGGGACGGGGTTCGGGGGACAACGACTGAGGAGAGAGTGTCACCTGATCACGCGGTGAGTGAGCGGGTGAGGAATGTCAGATCACATTGAGAGCAATGGGGACCCTTCACCACATGCACAGTTACCAGCCTTGAAACAGCAAACACAGGAACCCAAGTCCTGACCCCTCAGTGCAGTTACCAACTGTAATGCCAGGACCACATGTGCAGCACAGAACAGTCAACAGGTACAGAGGACAAGGTTTTGACCAGCCATCATGTTATCAGGCAATGCAGATAAGATACCCCAATTAAACACAGAATAGTGACAAGGACCTATTCAGGAGAAGTACCAGATTCTCCAATTTTGTGAGCCAAATCCTAAAATGAAAAGCCTCTGTCTTCAAGTTTCAATTGAATGATTATTTAGTTAATTTCGAACATTGTATTCCAAGTTGAAATTAGTTGTGGAGTCCTGTAGCGTATTGGGTTAGAGCACTTGCCTCACAAGCAAGAGACCTGAGTTTGATTCCTGGGCAGGGCAAAATGTTAGGCAAGTTTTCTTACTCCACACACCTCTGTTTACCCAACAGCAAGTGCTCCGGGACGCTGTCCAGCATGAAGGGTGCTATATAAATGTAAGTCATTGCTGTAAGAAGGAACCCAGTTGTTAGTTAATTAGCGGATCACTTCTCAATTCAGTTTAGATTATATTCTGTGAAGCACTTTGAGATAAAAACATTAAAAGGTGTCAAATGCAAGGATTATTATTATCACCTCAAGAACAAGAAAATGTATCATCCTTCATAGAATATATTGTAAAGTGAATCGACTGTATTATCTGTGGGCGAAACGCAGCAGCCAATTGTGCACAACAGTGTCCCACAAAGAGTCGTGGATTGAGTGACAAAATTATTTATGAAGGGATTATTATCCCCGAAAGTGATCCATCAATCAACTAACAACCGGGTTCCTATTTACTGCTGGTAAACAGAGGCGTGTGGCAACAGGAAACTTACCTAAGGTTTTGCTGTGCCCGGGAATTGAAACTCTTCCTTGAGAGGCGAGTGCTCTAACCACTACGCTACAGGACTCCACATAATCCTGCCTCAGGGCTCAGGATGTGTGTATTGTAAGGGACTTTGTAGACTACTTCCTACAATGTGCCAGTGGAGGGGGATGTGCCCACATGGACCTGCCCCACCAACCTGCCCTCACTAGCCTGCCCCACCAGCCTGCCCCACCAGCCTGCTCCACCAACCTGCCCCACCAACCTGCCCCACCAGCCTGTCCTCACTAGCCTGCCCCACCAACCTGCCCCACCAGCCTGCCCCACCAACCTGCCCCACCAGCCTGCTCCACTAATCTATCCCACCAACCTGCCTCACCAACCTGCCCCACCAGCCTGCATCACCAAGCTGCCCCACCAACCTGCCGCCACTAGCCTGCTCCACCAACCTGCCTCACCAACCTGCCCCACCAACCTATCCCCACCAGCCTGCCCCACCAACCTGTCCCCACTAGCCTGCCACACTAGCCTGCCCCACCAGCCTGCTCCACCAACCTGCCCTACCAGCCTGCTCCACCAACCTGCACCACCAGCCTTCTCCACCAGACTGCTCCACCAACCTGCCCTCACCAACATGCTCCAACAGCCCCCACTAGCCTGCTCCACCAATCTACCCCACCAATTTACCCCACCAGCCTGCCTTACCAAGCTGTCCCCATTAGCCTGCCCCACCAGTTTGCCCCACCAACCTGCCCCACCAGCCTGCCCCACCAGCCTGCTCCACTAATCTATCCCACCAGCCTGCTCCACCAACCTGCCCCACCAACCTGCCCCACCAGCCTGCCCCACCAACCTGCCCCACCAGCCTGCTCCACCAACCTGCCCCACCAGCCTTCTCCACCAGACTGCCCCACCAATCTACCCCACCAGCCTGCCCCACCAGCCTGCCCCACCAATCTGCCCGCACCAGCTTGCCTCACCCTCCTGCCCCACCAGTGAGGGTCACAGCACAGCCCAGAAAGCGAGTATTTGGTTAATCCGCAGCAATCAATGCCCTTCACTCTGCCAACCCCATCCATTTACACACAACAGTTCAGCTGTCAATCAATTGTGATAGTCCCTCCCTTGTTCTGCCCTCTTCCTTTGCCCCCTTCTCTGATTGACAGCCCAACTCCAGCCACTTGTGAATTGTCCGCTGTCAATTGCAATTTGTCTCCTCCCATTGATATCCTGGACGGAAGCCCTTGTGGCTGAAGGTTTGACACACAGAAGCCAGACTGAGTACATTCAGCAATGACCAGTGCAGCATTTTGCCCAGAGTTACCAGACTTTTGTCCGAATTAACTGGCATATTTAAAACAGGTGAGAATACAAATGAATCGGGGCCGGGTGTTTTGTTTGATTTACCTGGTGTCCAAGGCTATCCGGCTTCCAGCTAAAGCGGATCCCACTCTATATATGGAAAAAAGAGAGGCCCCCAGCAAACTCCGTGTACATCACTAACTACCACTAACTGCTACTGGAAAAACAACCTTTTAGCCCCACTCAGTGCTTTCTGTCCTTCTATTCCAAACTACCATGTTTCCCCCTATTCCATATGCCTTGAGTTTCTTTACCAATCTTGGAATCCAAATACTTTATCAGAAACATTTTCACTGTTTTTACTATTTATTGACAGTAAATTTCTGGTAAATCATCACCCTGCAGGAATAGAGCTAGAATGCTAATATTCATGTCTAAAATGCTAATGTTTACGCAGTCATCACGCCCCTATCCTCAAGAAACCTTCCCTAGACCTATCTCTCTTCTCTAACTACAGTCCCATTTTCAACCTCCCTTTTCACTCCAAGGTCCTGCAATGAGTCGTTGCTTCCCAGCTTCACTCCTTCCTCTCTCGCCACCTCCTGTATGAGGCAGAGGGCGAAACCTTGGGCAAGTTTCCTTACTCCACACAGAGCCTAATAATAATCCCTCCAAAACAATAATAAATTGGTCATTTTCAATCTACGACTGTTTGTGGGACATTGCTGTGCGCAATTGGCTGCCGCGTTCGCCCACAAATATACAGTCAATTCACTTTACAGTGTGTTCTGTGAAGCGCTTTGGGACGTCCTCCCGACGTGAAAAGCGCTATATCAAATGCAAGGATTATTATTATTATTATAACCCCTCCAATCGAGTTTCTGTGCTGCCCATAGTAGCTGCCCAGAGACAGCCTTACTCAAAGTTACAAATAACATCTCTGTGTCCTCATCCTTCTCAATCTCTCCACTGCCTTCGAGACTGTCAACCACTCTATTCTTCTCCACAGCCTCTTTCCTATACCCTTCCTCTGTAAAAAGGGCATATGGGATACTGGGCTTTATAAATAGGGGCATAGAGTACAAGAGTCAGGAGGTTATGATTAACCCATATAAACACTGGTTAGGCCTCAGTTAGAATACTGCGCCCAGTTCTGGGCACCTCACTATAGGAAGGATGTTAAGGCATTGGAAAGGGCGCAGAGGAGATTTACGAGGATGGTACCAGGAATGAGGGACCGTGATGATGAGGAAAGGCGAGAGAGGCTGCGATTATTCTCATTGGAGCAGAGAAGGTTACGAGGACCTGATAGAGGTCTTCAAAATCATTAGGGATTTGATGGGTTAGAAAGGGAAAAACTGTTCCCGCTGGTGGGTGTGTCGGTGACTCGAGGTCATAGATTCAAAATAGTCTCTAAAAGAAGCCGAGGGGAGAGGTGAGAAGACATTGTTTCACGAAGCGAGTTGTTCGAATCTGGAACACTGCCTGAAAGGGCGGTGGAGGCCGATTCGATAACTACTTTTAGAAACGCGGTGGACGGGTATTTGAGGAGGACGGGTTTGCAGGTTATGGGGAAAGGGCTGTGGAGTGGGATTGACATTAATTGCTCTATTCAAAGAGCCGCACAGACTCGATGGGCCGAATGGCCTCTTTTTGTGCTGTACAATTCTATGATTCTATGAATATTTCCGTGAAGCCCTTTGAGATGTAATAATAATATTAATCAAATGCAAGGATTAATATTATTATTCTTGGAGTACCTGTGTTTCCTATTCTTGCATCCTAGACATGGTGCCTTGCATGTGTCAGTATTGAACTTCATTTGCCAGTTATCAGCCCATGTGATATACCATGAAACCCTTTTTGATTCCACAGTTCCCCCAATCTTTCACTGGGTCTGAGAATCCATATTGACTTCTTCACACTATGTTTTTTGCCCACAAATATGCGGTCAATTCACTTTACACTCTATTCTGTGAAGCGCTTTGAGACATCGGGAAGACGTGAAAAGCGCTATATCAAATGCAAGGATTATTATATATTATTATTACTACACAAATCTCCTGCTTTGTCCCTTGAGGTTCTGTAAGGTAATGCAGAAGTGAGAGTGTTGCCACCATCAACTTACATCATCAACAAATAATACTTAGGGTCTTGGTGATGACCCTTTCTCAGGCCTAAGCTTTACATTTGCAAAACCAGGTTTTCAGTTTTTTTTTGTTTTGGTATTGATATAGTATTCATTTTAAAAACTATCAACAACAACAAATTACATTTATATAGCAGCTTTCATGTCAGGAGGCGCTGGACAGTCAGGGATCCACACTTGAGCTGAAAAATGTTAATGGCTAACTGAAATGTGGAGCAATGTTTCAGGGCTGTATTTCAGAGGCTTTCTAACCAGAGTTAAGATGTTATGGTTAACCTCCCTGGAAAAGGGTACAAAGGTCTGGTTTAAGAGGACAGAGTATTCCAAAAATGTCATCTATTATTCATAAAATTTGGAGTTCAAATAAAACATTAGTGTAAGTGACGCAGATTCTCCACAGTTTCCCTCGTTAGGAACAAGAGGTGCTGGCAGACAGCAGATTGACCTCACTGTGATGTGATTGCTGGAGGTGCTGTGCTCACTGGGGACAGACCATTTCACACCATGATTATGATTGACAGAATGTTGAAGTTTCATCGTTTTTTAGGCGAAGAATTTGTGCTACGTTTTAAACTTGATTCGGGTCATCTTAACAGCACAATAGCTAAGGACCTCTGAAGTCTCTCAATCTCTTCAAGGTCTCCTCTGTGATCATTGCGTCATTCGCTGATTTTTGAGAATAAATTGGTGAATGTGCATTGGGTGGGGGGGGAGAGGGGTGCTGTATGTCATTATGTCATTATATTGTCCAATTTGGCTCAGAGATTGCGCCAATTGCAATGCAACTTTGCTTTATCTGATTTATAATTTATCTTAACATTCAGTTTCACTTATTGCAAAAGGTAGAATTGCTATATTAGCAGTTTCTCAATTTTTTTTAGCATTTTTTAACTGGTTGCAATTTCAGAGTTAAATATTCACACACCCATCAGCGCAGTGACTAGGTCTTATGTTTAAAAGACATCAACAGCAAACTCTGTCACATCAGCTTTGGTCTGTTTAAATCACAGAAACAACAAGGCCACAAAGCAATCATTAAACATATCCATTCGTGGATGACTGAACATTAATCGTTTATTTCTTCAAAATACACCTTTTTCTCCCAATGTTAGGATGTTATACAAATGTAATTTTGTTGTTGTTGTTGTTGTTATCCTCATTTTCGCCAATGTTGTAGTAAGTAGTGGAGCTGCTCGTAGCCACAGGATCACCAGGTGGGATTAGTAAGCTTGGCAGCAACATCCTGTGGGGCCTGTGAAGCAAATGTCCCAGTCACAAGAGAGGAGACCTCAGAGAAGTCCTCTCTGCCCTTCTCCCAGTGCAGGGAGCGGCACAGCACAGCCTTCAGCACAGCTTATACACTGGGCAGGTTCCCCGCCTAAATAAATGGAATTCAGATTCACTGGGAGACTAACATACAGTATTTACAAGTGTTTCAACACAGTTCAATTTATTAAAAGTTCTCGGTTTGGGGCAGCGCGTTGGTGTAGTGGGTAAATCTACGGCTGAATATTTTGCTGCGTTGGTTTTGTCACGGTTACCCTATTCTTGCAGTCCATAGTAATGTGTAAATAATATACATATCCATATAATATTATTTAAGGGAAATGGGGAGGCCTGCTCCTTTAAATGGATTTAACTGCAGAGGTTTTTTTGCAAAAGACTTAGCAAACAACATACATGAGTACCCGAGTTGCCACCATGTATAGGTTTGATTGACAGTCAGTTAACAAGCAGCCTGGAGAGTAAAAGAATACGTGGGCGCTAGAGCGGGAAATAGCCCTCGCATTCGCATCATACGGTGGGGGGAGCCCATTGCTATGAAAAGCAATGCTCGTCACTCCTTGCGGTCGCTAACTAACAGTTGTCATCCAGTACGTGCTGACGTGTACAGAACCACTGTACAGTCAAGGCTGGTTTAAATCTATTTTTACTAATATTGTATTGTGCTGCCATATAGTTTGTGTGATAGTTATATTTGATCTCATTGTTGTACGTTTTAAATTGTTGTATTCATTATATGCAAAGTAGCCTAGGGTTGTTAGGTCTTAATAAAGATGCTGTTGTTTTTACTGACTGTATCGAGTCTGTAATATTCTAAAACAAGATAAGGAGTAAGCACTTTGGAGAATAGCTGTCGACATTGGAGTTCTGGTAGTGCGAGCAGACTCTGATTAGACATCCCAGTTACCGGACACTGGAGTTGACTGGGAATACCAGTCTGAATGTGTAATTCTGACTCGGTTGAGTCACCTTTGAAACAGGGACTCACACTGATAGAGAACTGAGGCTACTTAGTACAAAAGCATTACTAAAATTTGCACATACGTCAAAGAGTGAGAACCGTCGCAGTTTGCTGCTCTCGGCTGAAGCTCTCAAGCAAGTGGATCTCTTTCACTCACATAAGAAACTTTCTTTCTCTCCAGCAGTCTGTTTTTTTCTACAATCTTTGGAGTCCAGTTCATTATACTCCTCTCACTATCCATTGTTTCAAGTCAGAAATCCAAGGCCTAGTTGCACCCTCTAGAATCTATTGGATCACAGATGCGAATATGAAAATATTAACATACATTTTTTCATGGAAACAAAATGTAAAATAACTTACAATAAATTGAGGCATTAAGGGGTATGGCAAAAATGCTAGCACCTCCCTACCTTCTTTCTTACCACTTGTACCCTACTTAACTGTCTGCCCCCTTAGTTCAGCAAACTGAGGCCCTTTGCTTCTGTATATTCTAGCATTTCAAATTCAAAAACTTTCGCTATATATTCCACCACAAAGTAATTTCTTTTATAAAGAAACAAGTTTGTTCTTTATTTTCTCCATGGCTACTGTGGGATTTTGTGTACGTTTGGCGAGTGAGGTTAGGTTCCACTCACCCCCCACTATACCAAATTAAGCTGAATCCTTTTCAACAAATAAGAACACAGGGTATTTCCCAGAAAACTCTGTCCTTCCCTCGTCTGGGTCCCAAATGTCAAGGGATGTCACAGACCTGATTTCTCCTGAGTAAGTCACCTGCAAGCCTGGCCTCAGCCTAGTCACCAAGGGCTCAAGGTAGATCTGTATTCCACTTTCTCTGCTCCTTTTCTGGGAGGGCAGATCCCACTCCTTTCATGGTCACCTCTTATGTTTTCTATGCCTAGCTCTTGTTTAAATATATTGAGTTGCGCTTTAAATACATTTTTTATGTAATTAACGTTTTTGATACTTATGGTGCCATCAAGTCTAACTCTAGAGTCAATTGTAATAATTTGGCAGGTAACTGACTATCTATAATCTGCATAAATGGATAGGAAGGTGCACTGTTTCCCTATTGGGTCACTTAAAGGATTATTTTGATTGGATCATAAGAAAGGCACCAATTAATTGGTGCTAAGCCATTACCATTGAGGTAATTATCCTAATTCGGGGAGGGGCTCAATGCCCATAAAAGAACGAGCACCATGTGCTTGTGGTCGCTATTTTTCTACCTAATAACAACAAAGCCACGTGCTCTGACTATTGATGAGTAGTAGTCAGAGGTTGGTTGGTTCTTCGTGCACTTTTACATTAACTTCATTCAATGAGCTAACTTAACCGTGCTTAACTCAAGCTTTCTGTATAAATCAAAGGAGGGATTTTACAAACAGGTTCAGCCTAGGTCACCGAGGTGTAAAATAAACCTCTGATTGACTGAAGCTTCCCAGTTTGCTTTAATTTAAATGACAATTGGTAGTACATGTTGTCATGGAAGAACTCATTAGTCAAGTTACACCTAGTTGTATTCATTAGTGAGGAATAAACACAGAGGCCACCCAGTACACTCTGTGAGGGAGAGTGAGCCATGTTGTGGGTGTATAAGGATGACAGAACTATCTCACTCCTCAGATTGAGCCTCTGACTTCACAATCCCGGCCAAAGGTGTAGCTCTCCTGACATAAATAAATCATGGTGAGGTTCAGATCAAGGCATCTCTGAAAAACTGAGCTTCAAAATGAGCGCAGCTCCAGGCACTCAGCCCGAGGAGTAACTGATAAGAACAGCTATTACACTTGATCTTAGCCCACTCTGGGATTTTGTAATGCACAAGTGTTTCCCTTTCCTGCTACTATCTACAGAGAAAACTGTCAGCTTTGTCACATGAAAGCCTTTTTGTTCAGGTCTGTTTGACTTTTCTAACCCCTGCTTTTGCTCATAAGCCCATTGAAACTCATTCTGTTTCTTTAATAATGCTCTCATCAGCTCCACCATCATGGACATGTTTGGTATAAATTTATCAAACATGTCGGTAAAAATTGTCCTAAAATCCTTTTCACTCCTATCTTGTCTGTTGGTTCTGGTATTCCCTGTTTCTCTGTGAATGTGACTTTATGTGGATATGGCCTTACCCCCCCTCGTGTGACATACTGTATTCATACTGTTACACTTCTGTTCTTCCTAACACACACTTTGGTCTGTTTAATTTTGTGTTCCCCTTTAATTAAATGCATTTCCCTGAACACCTTGTGATTTTTTTTATCATCCTCTCCTTTTGTTCTTCCCTTGTTGCCAACTTCACATCTATTATTGATCCTAATATTGACTCTGCGTTACATTTTACAATATAGAATTCTATCAAGTATAAGTTCTCTTTTCCCTATATAGCTAGTATTACCTTATTTCTTGTGGCTATCCTTTCCCCATATGGGATTAGCTACATTTTTTTTCTATTTCCACCAAGGTTCCCCTAACTTTTGATGTAATTTATTAAACATTACATTTCCCTGAGGTCCTGCAAGAGCTATTTGTGCCTGCTTCTATGCTGCTGTCATTTTCATTCTGTTCTAAGGAATCAATGCTATCTCACTTTGTTCCTTTTTAATATATTTCCCCATATTACTCCCCCTTGAATAAACCTCTTGTGTGTCTTATTTCCTTTATTCTCCACCTTCTAAGGTGGGTGGCCTTGAATCTTTGCTGGTTGGGCTGCATAGTGAGATTGAAGCCCCACAGTCTGTATTATATTTCTACTGTAAGGACAATTTCTATTGCTTGCTCTGATGTTTGTTTAACGGTTACACAGTTAATCCCTGATGAAGGATTCCTATAACCAGTTTATCCCTCACATGTCAGTCCCTTAATTGCCTGTACTCAATGGAACAGCCAGCCAGCCCGGGGCACTCAGTAATAGTTGAGGTTTTCATGCCTTGTTTTTCATCTTATTCCAAACTTAAATCTTTCAACAATTATATTTTTCTCATAATGGAGCCCTGTAGCTCAGTGGTTGCCTCGCTTCGCAAGCGAGAGACCTGGGTTTGATTCCCGGCAGGGCGAAACGTTGGGCAAGTTTTCTTACTCCACACGCCTCTGTTTATGTATCAGTAAGTAGGAACCCGTTTGTTAGTTGATTGGTGGATTGCTTTTCCGGAGGTAACTCCTTCAAAAAAAATAATAATTTGGTCACTCAATCCACGATTGTTTATGGGACATTGATATGCACAATTGGTTGCCGTGTTTCGCCCACAAAATAGACACTTTACAGTATATTCGGTGAAGCCCTTTGAGACGTCTCAAAGTGCTTCTCAGAATATACTGTAAAGTGAATTGACTTTCACAACAATTGTTTTGTCATTGTTCTGAGCTTGGGTAAGTTTCCAGCTATCATATAGTTCTATTGCCTCTGTCCCATCAATGTACTGCTATCTGCTGACAAGTTAGTTTTTGTTGCAATTCTGTTGCATAAGAAAATAATAATTTGCTGGCAAAAGAAGACCAAGGTCCATCTAGTTCCCCTTCCACTGTCCTGGCAGTTGCTTGACATGTCATCTCCCAAACTATGTACTGTATCCTGAGATATTATTTTCTAGCAGAAATCTATCTCATTTGATATTGAAACAAACAACACTTTGGGCTTCCACCGTCTTCCTAGGGAGCCTGTTCTAGAAGTTTACTACTCACTCAATGAAGTAGTATCTCTACAGATTTGCTTTGAATTTGCCTCCTTCAATCACAGGCCATGTCCTCTGGATCTACTGTTTAGTACAAGACAGCTTATCATGGTCTACATTATCTAGTCCCTTCAGAATCTTAAAGACCATAATCATATCACCTCTCAACCTACTCTTCTCCAGTGTGAACATGCCCAGTTTATTTAATTGCCTCATCATAGACCAGTCCCTACAGCCTCTCAATCATTTTGGTTGCTCTCCTCTGTATCCTCTCAATTGTTGCAATATCCTTTTTATATTGTGGTGAACAGAACTACATACAGTATTCCAAGTGCGGTTGCACCAATGATTTATAAAGTGGCAGGATTGCCTCACTATTTTGTCTCAATATTGCCCTTTTAATACAGCCCAGTATCTTGGTTAGTCTTATTCACTGCTACTGTCCTCCCCATATAATTATCTACTTCTCGCTTATCGAATCGGCTTCCACCACCTTTTCAGACAATGCACTCCAGATCCGAACAACTCCTTTTCATTTTCCATACAGATTATTTTCTTCTAATTTCAATAATCATCCACTTTCTTGGATTTTTTCTCCCCATGTGAAGCACTTTGCATTTCTCTACGTTGAATTTCATTTGCCATCAATCTGCCCAATTCCTAAGAACGTTCAGGTCCTCCTGTAACCTGTCCTGTTCAGCTTTGCAGTCTACCACCTTCATTAGCTTTGTGTCCTTGCTCCATATCGTTTATGAAGAAGTCAGTCAATTATGCATCCATTGTAAGATACTTAAGATACTGGAGGGTTGCAAATGTTACTCCAATGTACAACAAGGGGCAGAAGGATAAACTGGGAGCTACCGGCCAGTGCCTAACGTCAATAGTGGGAAAACTCCTGGAGACTATAATCCGGGACAAAATAAATTTTCACTTAGAAAAATATGGGTTAATAAAGGACAGTCAACACGGGTTTGTTAAAAGCAAATCATGTCTAACAAACCTGATAGAGTTTTTTGATGCAGTAACGGAGAGGATGGATGAAGGCAGTGCAGGTGATGTAGTTTATAAGGATTTTCAAAAGGCATTTGATAAAGTACCACATAAGAGACTTGTAGCAAAATCGAAGCCCCCGGTATTAAAGGGACAGTGGCAGCGGATACAGAACTGTCTGGGAGACAGAGAGCAGAGAGTGTGGGGAACAGTTGTTCTTCTGACTGGAGGGAAGTGCAGTGGTATTGGTATTGGGACCACTGCTGGTTTTGATCTATATAAATGACCCGGACTTGGGTACAGGGAGGACAATTTCCAAACTTACCGATGATACTAAGATAGGAAAACACGTGGCAGATGAAATTTAATACGAAGAAATGTGAAGTGATGCATTTGTGATGAAGAATGAGGAGAGGCAATATAAGATGATGGTACAATCTTAAGGGGGTGAAGGGACAGAGAGACCTGGGGGTCATATAGTAAATGTTTGAAGGTGGCCGGACAGGCAGATAACACTGTTGAAAAAAGCATCCGGGATACTAGGCTTTATAAATAGGGGCATAGAATACACAAGTCAGGAAGTTATGGTGAACCTTTATATAAAACACTGGTTAGGCCTCAGCGAGAGACTGTGTTCAGTTCTGGGCCCCACACTTTAGGAAGGATGTCAAGGCATTGGAGAGGGCGCAAAGGAGACTGACCAGGATGGTACCAGGAATGAGGGCCTTCAGTTATCAGGAGAGGCAGAGAAGTGAGGATTATTCTCCTTGGAGCAGAGAAGGTTAAGAGGAGACTTAATAGAAGTTTTCAAAATGATGAGGGGATTCGATAGGGTGAACAGGAGAAACTATTCCCACTGGCGGGTGGGTCGGTAACCCCAGGACACCGATTTAAAATAGTTGTTAAAATAAACAGAGGGGAGGGGAGGAGAAATGTTTTCACACAGTGAGTTGTTGGGATCTGGAATGCATTGCCTGAAAGGCCGGTGGGGACCGATTCAATAACAAGTTTTAAGAGAGAAGTAGATAATTATTTGATTTATTTAATTTTCACGTCGGGAGGACGTCCCAAAGCGCTTCACAGAACACACTGTAAAATGAATTGACTGTATATTTGTGGGCGAAACGCGGCAGCCAATTGCGCACAGCAATGTCCCACAAACAGTCGTGGATTGAAAATGACCATTTATTATTGTTTTTGTTTTGGAGGATTATTATTAGGCTCTGTGTGGAGTAAGGAAACTTGCCTGAGGTTTCGCCCTCTGCCTGGAATTGAACTCAGGTTTCTCGCTTGCAAGTTCTGTTGATGACTTTAGTCAAAAGCAGAAAGGATGTCTAGGTTAATTAAATTCTCTTAAATTACTATTGAAGTCTTAATCTGAGCATTGCCCATGCACATTTACACAACGTAATGCATATTTGACAATGGTTAATGAATTTTAAATCACATACTCCACTACAAGTCCATTAAATGACGTTTAATAATTACTCTAATTATTTCTTTTGTAATCACCCTGTAAATTGGTAGGTTTCTTGTTATCATGCGACAGTAAGAATGTAAATCTAGCTCATTTTATCAATGAAAAACTTCCTACCAAATATTTCATAAAACAGAACTTGACGTGAAATGTACATCCATTATCTGTAATTATCTGTACATAATAATCTGTACATTATCTGTGCCTCTATTACCCCAGTGCTTGTCAAACTCCATTGGCTCCCCGTCACAGAGCAGATTGATTTCAAGATCCTCACTCTTGTATTTAAATCCCTTCATGCCCTGGTACCCCACTATCTCTCCAACCTACCCTCTCGTTACACTGCTACCCGACTGGCTCTGGCCTCCTCCTTGTCCCCCAAACCCTCCGCCCCACTGTTGGAGGCCGTGTTTTCAGCCACTATGCCCTGAAGCTGTGGAACTCTCTCCCTCAATCCCTTAACCTTACCCCCTCTCTCCCCATTTTCAGGTCGAGCTTGAAGACCTTCCTCTTTGACTCCGCCTGCAGTCACCTCCCCCTCCCCCTGGCTCAGCATCAGGCTGTAAAGTGCACCACGATGCAATCCAGTGGTATGGCTGCTCTATAAATACAAGTTATTGTTGTTAAATATATTGTATCCTGCAATATTTAATTGCCAATCATTTCCAAGTTCTAACCATGTTTCTGTTAATGTAATTATATGCAATTCCTCACTTTTGTTTACTGACCCCAGGTCTCCCATGTTGTTCTTGGTGCTCTGTGTGTAACTGTACAAGCAGTGCAACACACACTTGCTGTCTTTCCATGTCTTCTTGCTATTTTTCACTAATGCCTCCTTTTCAGTTTTACTCACAACTCTTCCCTGAGTATTTCACATCCCCTGCCTCGCCAGCCTCACATTGGCTGTGGGGCCTTCAGCCACTCTGGCTTCACCCTCTGGAACTCCATCCCGCAGTCCTTCTGCCTCTTCCCTTCCTTTGCCTCCTTGAAGACCCATCTCAAGACCCTCCTCTTCGACCATGCTTTCAATTACCCTCCTTCCCCACTGCCCTCCACCCTCCACCCTCCCCGATCCAGCGCCTTGGGATGTCCTCCTGATGTGAAAGGCACTATACACATTGTTGTTGTTGAGTATTTAAATTCTACTCACCTCTTCTCTCCTCTACCAATCATTATCTGAAGGTTATTTTGTTTTCTGCATATCCGTATCCCCTCACTCTTCCTCCATATCAAATCATGTTTGTTCTCACCCACTCCCACCCTGCCATATTAGTTAAATCCTCTGCTGAGGTCCCAGTTATTTTCCTAGCCTTGTTCATGTATTCAGCCCATCCATTATGTACAGTGCACAACTGCCCCACAACTAGTCCCCACAATGTCCTCACAATCTAAACCCTTCCCTGCTACACCATCTCTCAAGCCATGCATTTACTTGTCGATCTTATTGCTCCTATGCTGACTAGCACATGGCACAGTGAGTAATCCTGAAATTAGAACCCCCAACACCTCACCTCAGATAGCTATGTCGTAATTCCTGGAACTCGCTCTGCAGGACCTGAAACCTATACTTTACTGTCGATGGTTCCTACATGAACCACAAATATTGGAGATTCTCCTTCCTTCTCTAAACTGTTCAGAACCTGCTTACACTAGCACCTGGGATGCAAAGGAGTTTAGGCAAAAGATATCAAAACCACGGAAACATTGATTCACTAGCATGATCAGATGCATTGATGATGAGGCTCAGAAAACCTGAATTGCATTCACTCAAGCAGAGAAAGTTCAAGCATGGACCCTGTGTACTGACATCATCATTTTAACAGCAGAGGTTACACAAAGAGTTCAATCTATTTAAAGTTTAATGTTAAACTTTATTTGTGACGCAGAGAATCTAATGAAAACATAGCCCTGCAGGCAGGGTTAATAGACCGTGGATGCACCGGCTCTTTGCACAAAGAAGTTAATAAATTAGACTCAAGTTAAAAAAACCAGCAATACACATCTTAAGCTCTATTGCTTCACATTTCTGTTCAGCCTTAAATATCTCAGTGTCATTTCTGTAAGAGTCAAACCCCACAACAGTTAGAATAGAGATTTGGTGCTGGACACATCGACAGGACAAGATGCTGAAGAAGCTGGTAGGTTCTCTCATCGTGTGTAATGTCTCGTCTGCACTAATTTACATTTTTACTCTTGTTTATTTCATTTTTGGTGGAGTTTCTGGGCATTTATTATTAATAATAATCCTCCTCTTTGACCGTACTTTCAATCTCCTTGCTTCCCACACCCTCCCCCACCCCGACCCCCAGCTCAGGTCCGTAACTGTCTGTCCAGTGCCTTCGGACGTCCTCCCAATGTGAAAGGCGCTTCACAATTGTAATTTTGTTGTTGTTGTTGTAATATTATTATTATTATTAATATTATCTAACTGAAGAACAGATCCTTGTGCTGCTTCTGCTAGTGTGCTGTGGAAATAAATTGAAATGGTTTCTATTTTATTCCTAATGAAATAGTCAGTACCAGGTCAGTCAGGACTGACTGCACAACACAGTACCAAGTGGTTGTTGGTGCCAAGTTGAAATTCATACTCTGAGAGATCATACAATATTGGTAAATGGAAGTAAGATTCTAGTCCGTATGATCCAAGGTTAGAGACATTACTGAGACTTCACAGTGGGAACGTTGCTCTGTATATAACCCTTGCTAGAACTTACATAAGAATGCTTGACAGAAGCATGTAAAGGAAGTTTGCTCTGCATATAACCCTCGTAGGATCTGATTTAAGAGTGCTTGATGCAACAGTATGAAAGGAATTTTACTTTGTAACTAACCGGTGCGGTAGATAACCTGAGAATGATTGGTTCTGTCACTGCTCAATAATAAATCATCCTTACAATAAATAGAGAGAAACTGCTTTCATCCCATCAGTTTGGACTGAATTCAAATCCACCCCCTGCTTGACCCAGGCCTTTCTACTAATATTGGCAACGGGGGGTGCAAGCTGTAATGCTACAGCAATTCCTTCAACTCTGTGTGCATTTACATGATTTATTTAGACTCCATTATCTCCACCCTGACTTCCCTCAGTAACCTGGGATGCATCCCCGTCTGGACCGGGT
The DNA here is from genome assembly GCF_018977255.1 of Callorhinchus milii. NCBI lineage: Eukaryota > Metazoa > Chordata > Chondrichthyes > Chimaeriformes > Callorhinchidae > Callorhinchus > Callorhinchus milii. The sequence continues at coordinate 380,508 of NW_024704749.1, read as the reverse complement.
GACTTATCTACCTTGAGCACTGACAGCCTTGTTAGAATCTCCTCTCGGTTTATTCTTATCCAATTTCTCTACCCTCTCCTCCGATACTGTGGCATTGGCTGCGTCCTCTTCTTTTGTCAAGACATATGAAAAGTACTCATTCAGTACGTCAGCCTCTGCCGCCACAGGAAGATTTCCTCTTTGGTCCCTTATTGGACCCACCCGACCTTTGACTAACCTTTTATTCTGTATCTGCTTATAAAATACCTTAGGATTCCCTTTTATGTTACCCCCTAATCTTTTCTCATACAATATCTTTGCCCCTCTTATTTCCTTTCTCTGTACTTTCTATATTCTATTTGATTACCTTCTGTATTTTGGACCCGACATGTATCATAAATCTCCTTTTTCTGTTTTATTTTAATCCCAATTTCCTTATTCATTCAGGGAGTTTTGGATGCCCTCCTTTCCCCTTCGTGGGAATGTACTTGTTCTGCTTTATACTTTTATTCCTTCCCTATCCCTCCTGAATCCATTGTAGCCAGGAATATTCAGCTCCCATTCCTGCTCTTGTTTGAGCCAGGTCTCTGTTATTGCCACCACATCATAACCCCATGTGGCAACTTGAGCCGCAGCTCACCAATATTATCTGTCACACTCCGTGCATTTATGCACATGCACTCCAAGACCAACTGAGTCTGCTCTGAATTTCTCCCCCATCTAATCCCTCCTTTTTCTGGATTACTCCTGATCACATTGCTATTTGTCTCTCCCAGCCCTCTATGTAACTTGTACGTCCTCTCTAATGCTACATCCTGATTCCCTTCCCCCCTCAAAATTAGTTTAAACCCTTCTCCACAGCACTTGTTAACCTCCCTGTGAGGACATTGGTCCCAGCCCTGTTCAGGTATAACCCATCCACCTTGTACAGGTCCCACCTGCCCCACAACTTGTCCCAGTGATCCAAGAACCTGAAGCCCTCCTTTCTGCACCATTTCTCCAGCCATATATTCATGTGTTTGATTCTGCTGTTTTGATAGTCACTTGCATGAGGCACTGGGAGTAATCCAGAGATTACTTTGAGGTCCTTTGAGGTCCTACTCTTTAGCTTTTTCCCTGGCTTCTGATACTCTCCCTGTAGGATCTCAGCTCTTTGTTTCCCTACATCATGGATCCCAACATGACTTCTGTATGTTCCCCTTCTCCCTGTAGAATATTTTGCACCCATTCCATGATAAGACGTTAAACAGAGGTCCTGTCTGCCTGTCAGGTGGACGTTAAAGATCCCTTGGCATTATTCAAAAAGAGTAGGAAGCTTTTGGCCAACAAATCCCTCAAATAAAAATGATCTTTCTCTCCATGGCTGTCTGTGGAGCATTCAGTACACAAATTGGCTGCTGCATTTCACCCACAAAAAATGCACAATCAATACACTTCACAAAATATCCTGTGATGCACTCTGAGACGTCTCGATGATGATCAAGGTGCTATATCAAAAGCAAAGATTATTATATATATATATGATCGGTCTGTTATTTTTTCTGAAGTTTTGTTTATTGAGCCTGTAATGGGTCAGATGGGTTGAAATGTGACTCATGCTTCCTTTTGTTGTAGTTGCAGGGACATCTGCTTTTCCCATTGATCCTGGTGGCTGGAATTGGAGGAAGCTTCCAATATGGATTCAATGTTTCTTCCATCAATGCAAACTCAGCTGTAAGCAATGTAGCCTTATGCACTTTCCATAACATTCTGTCAATAGGACAGAGAAAAAACTTCAAACAAACTTAGCAGCCAAGGCGAGGATCAAATGACTTGTTACCAAATGGCTTATTGTCAAATAGCTTGGATTATTATTACAGTGACTTGGTATACAGGTTGAGTTCCAATCTAACCCTTCATTGAATTACTCACCTTGTATGTGCCAATCATTGCCTTGTGCACCTTGCTTACATGCCTTGTACATACCTTTTGATGGGACAAATGAAATCTTGGGGGTTAAACTTGCCTGTTTCTTTCCCTATTTTAAGGAACAAGGTTAAAATATGTTGAATAATCTAGCATCCAAACCTGGGAAAAGGCCTGGGTTCTGTCGTCTTTATTGTGGGGGGATCATTTTCAAATGCATCAAATGACCTTCTTAAATTTATGCACGAGACACAGGACACTCATGTATATTGTGTTCTGAGTTAGTGCCGTATCCCATGAATATTCCTGAAGAGACAATTTTCTGTGCTTACAAATGACAAGAGGCCCAATGGACTGAAGAGTTGTGACAGTGCTGTACAGTTTGTGATGTGAGAGAAACAAAGTCACTTACAACCAACCTCCGCTCCAATAAATTAAAACATTATTAAATGATTACAATAAATTATCAGCTTGTGGAAGTGCTCAGAGCCCCACACTCTCATGTTTCTGATTATGTGTGCAGCTACTTATCATATTTTGCTAAATAATCTCAATTATATATTTAGCAAATTAATTTTAATTTTGATTCATTTTACACAGATTTTCAGTTTTTAATACAGACTTATTTCAATCGGTGTTTACAGTATATTAAGCTTTTTATTGCTGAGACGTGGGCTGAGCGTTTTGGCACCAAACTGGAGGACACGACAGTCAAACTTATTTGGTCCTTAGTTGTTTCCATCTATCCTATTGGAGGCTTGCTGGGAACACTGAACGCCGGGCATCTAGCAGTGAAGTACGGAAGGTAGGAGCGCTGAAAATATGCACATAAATATCTTTCTATGAATTCTTTTTTGTATGGATTTAACAGCAACAGTTCCAGATAATTTAGGGCTCTTTGGACTATTAGATCTCTTTATGGAGTCCTGTAGCTCAGTGGTTAGAGCACTCACCTCGCAAGTGAGAAACCTGGGTTTGATTCCCGGCCGAGTAAAATGTTGGGCAAATTTCCTTATTCCACTCGCCTCTGTTTATCTCGCAGTAAGTAGGAACCCGATTGTTGGTCGATTGGTGGATCATCTTTCTGGGGGTAATAATTCCTTCAAAAAAATAAATAAAAATTGGTCACTCAATCCACGACTGTTTGTGGGACACTGCTGTACGCAATTGGCTGCCACGTTTCAACCACAAAATATACAGTGTATTCTGTAAAGTGCTTTGCCATGTCTTACAGATGTAATGAGGCTCTATATCAAATGCAAGGATTATTATTATTATTAATACACCATGCAACAGGTTATTCCCATTAGAGCAGAGAAGGGGACCTGATAGAGGTCTTCAAGATCATGAAAGGTTTCGACAGGCGAGATAGGAAAAAGCTGTTTCCGCTGGTAGGTGTGTCTGTGACTCGCGGTCACAGTCTTAAGATATCACCAAAAGAAGCAGAGGGGAGGTTAGAAGAAATGTTTTCACTCAGCGAGTTGTTTGGATTTGGATTGATCCGCCCGAAAGGGCAGTGAAGTCCGATTCGATAACAGCTTTTAAGAGAGAACTGGATAGGTATCGGGGGAAGACTGGTTTGTGGGGTTATGGGGAGAAAGCTGGTGAGTGGGGTTAATAAAAGTCAGTTGCTCTGTCAAAGAGCCACACAGACTCGATGGGCTGAATGGCCTCCTTCTGTGCCGTAACATTCTATGATTCTATGATTCTATCAGGAAGGGTGGTTGTGGCCAGGTCACTGGTCTCACTTACGAAACAGCTTGATGCTGTAATGGGAAACAGGTAGGAATGAATTCTGGAAGGATTAGATCAAATGGGTTGTAGTGTTTATTTTTTTGAAATATGCAGATTTCTGCTCAAACTGTAATATTTGCTCTATCCCCCTTATACATCAACAGTTTACATTTATATTAGATGTGTCACCTCTGAGTCAGAAGGTTGTGGGTTCAAGTCCCATGTCAGAACTTGAAATCACACAGTCTAAGGGCAAGCTGACAGTCCAGTGCAGTGCTGGGTATGTGCTGTGTTGTCGGAGACACTGTTCTTTGGATCAGACTTTAAACTGAGGTCCTGTCTGTCCAAGTAGATGTGAAAGATTCCATGGCACTATATCAAAAGAGAAGGGAGCTTCTCCTGGTGTTCTGGCCAACAATACCCCAAATTAGTCACTTACGACATGATTGTGGGACATTGCTGTGTGCAAACTGGCTGCCATGTTTCACCCACAAAATACACAGTCGTATGAAGCGCATTGAGATGTTTCCACAACGTGATAAGGTGCTTTATCAAATGCAATGATTATTATTATAATCTTATATCATTATTATCTCGAATTCAAGATCCTCATCCTCGCCTACAAGGCCATTCACGGCCTCGCTCCCTCCTACCTCTCCGACCTACTATCCCCCTATCTACCACCCCGTACCCTCCGTTCCTCTGGCTCCGGTCTGCTCCACATTCTCTGCCCCAACCGCCCGACCATCGGTGGCCTTCAGCCTCTCAGCCCCGAGGCTCTGGAACTCCATCCCCAGTGCCTTCGCCGCTTCCTCCCTTTCCTCCTTCAAGGCCGGTCTCAAGACCTTTCTCTTTGACTGTGCCTTCACCCCCCCCTCTCGACTCTCTACCCCCTCCTCGCTCCCTCCCTTCCCTCCCCTCACCCTGACCATCTCCCCCCTCCTCGCTCCTCCCTTCCCTCCCCTCACCATGACCATTTCCCCCCTCCTCGCTCCCTTCCTTCCCTCCCCTCACCCTGACCATTTCCCCCCTCCTCGCCCCTCCCTTCCCTCCCCTCCCCCTGACCATTTCCCCCCTCCTCGCCCCCTCCCTTCCCTCCCCTCACCCTGACCATTTCCCCCTCCTCGCCCCCTCCCTTCCCTCCCCTCACCCTGACCATTTCCCCCCTCCTCGCCCCCTCCCTTCCCTCCCCTCACCCTGACCATTTCCCCCCTCCTCGCCCCCTCCCTCCCCTCCCCTCACCCTGACCATTTCCCCCCTCCTCACCACCTCCCTTCCCTACCTTCCCTGACCATTTCCCCCCTCCTCGCCCCCTCCCTTCCCTCCCCTCACCCTGACCATTTCCCCTCTCCTCGCCCCCTCCCTCCCTCCTCTCCCCTCACCCTGACCATCTCCCCCCTCCTCGCCCCCTCCCTTCCCTCCCCTCACCCTGACCATTTCCCCCCTCCTCGCCCCCTCCTTTCCCTCCCCTCACCCTGACCATTTCCCCCCTCCTCACCCCCTCCCTTCCCTCCCCGCACCCTGACCATTTCCCCCCTCCTCGCCCCCTCCCTCCCCTCCCCCTGACCATTTCCCCCCTTCTCGCCCCTCCCTTCCCTCCCCTCACCCTGACCATTTCCCCCCTCCTCACCCCCTCCCTTCCCTCCCCTCCCCCTGACCATTTCCCCCCTTCTCGCCCCCTCCCTTCCCTCCCCTCACCCTGACCATTTCCCCCCTCCTCGCTCCCTCCCTTCCCTCCCCTCACCCTGACCATTTCCCCCTCCTCGCTCCCCCCCTTCCCTCCCCTCACCCTGACCATTTCCCCACTGCTCGGGTCCTGACCCAACTGTCCAGTGCTTTGGTACGTCCTCCCGACGTGAAAGGCGCTCTATAAATGGAATCTTGTTGTTGTTGTATTATTATTATAATATCATACCTTTCACATTGGGAAAAGTCTCAAGTGCTTCACACAATGACGGTGTGTCCAAACTGTGGGGTGGGAGTGGAAAGCTGAGAAGGGGAAATACAATGCAGGATTAGATCTAACCTTATTATTTTGTATTTCAGAAAGAAAGTCCTGCTGTTCAATAATCTGGTGGATATTCTAGCAGCTACAATAATGCTGCTCAGCAGGATGGCTCGATCTTTTGAGATGATTATGGTGGGACGCTTCTTGTATGGAATCAATGCAGGTATATGGCTGCTTCACACATTTGTTAGGATCAGTTCTGAATTTTTAAAGGGTGCGATTTATTTAACCTCTGAATGTGGTGCTGCACTTTGTGCATTTCACCTCAGAGATGGAGAGGAGAGACAAGGGACAAGCTATTGGTCTGCAGAGAGAAGTCTAGAGTCCATAATAATAATCCTTGCATTTCATATAGCTCCGTATCACGTCTTTGAGACGTCTCAAAGCGCTTCACAGGATATACTGTGAAGTGAATTGACAGCAATGTCCCACAGCCAGTTGTGGATTGAGTGACCGATTTATTATTTTTTTTGAAGGAATTATTACCCCCGGAAAAGTGATCTAAAGAATGAGAGAGTGCATGTGGAGGTCGCTGTTTATTGAGACATATTTTGCATCAGAGAGGAATCTAAACCAAGCCAAGATGAGGCCAAGGAACTCCTCATGATCATTAATTACACACATGTAATAGAGAACTGTACATCACAAAGACCTATTGACCAGTATTCACAACACACTTGGCTGCAAAATTCTTACATCATTGTTGCTTTAATAGTGTTTTCAGGCAACTTGGAGTCACTCAGGCTGCACAGTGCTCTCGTCAGACCTCACCTGTGCGGTTCTGGTTCTGCGACATAAGGCCCTGGAGGCCATGGCCCCAGTGTTAAAGGAATGAGTGGTGAGCAACGATTAGACAAGCTCAGGCTCTTCAATCCTGAGTGAAGATGGCTCACAGGGGACCGCAGAGAAGTGTATAACATTTTAAATAGGATTAACAAAGAGAAGCCAAGATCAATACTTTTGGATGCAACAGGACAGTAGAACAAGAGGACATGGGCTTAGAATTGTAAAGGGCAATTTCAGGAAAGATCTCAGAGTTTTTCTTTACACAGAGGGTCATCGATAACTGGTACAGGTTGCCAGGTAAGTGGGACAGTCCAAGACACTTGACTCATTTAAAAAGCAGCTTGATGCTGTGATGGGGAGTTAGTTTCTGGAAGGATGAGATCGGATGGGCCTAAGGGCTTTCTTCACCCAAACCAATCTAATGTACTGACAAACCTTGGACACAGCGCAGAATGTTTGACGAGCAGAAGATCCTCAGCATCAACTGATTTATGCTTCAATTCCTGGCTGATCAATCTGCTATCAATTATGTTTGCGACAAAACAGGCGCTATATGTCATAGCAGTGATTGGGAAGTAAACACTCTCTGTTTGTTAATGTGTGTTACTCTGAATGTGTTAGTGCTGACAACTGTGTGTGTGCGTGTGTGTGCTGGTGACTCTGTGTACGTGTGTGTGTGTGTGTGTGCATGGGTGACTGTGTGTACGTGTGTGTGTGTGTGTGTATGCCATGACAGTGTGTGTGTATGTGTACATGGGTGACTGTGTGTACGTGTGTGTGTGTGTGTGTATGCCATGACAGTGTGTGTGTATGTGTACATGGGTGACTGTGTGTACGTGTGTGTGTGTGTGTGTATGCCATGACAGTGTGTGTGTATGTGTACATGGGTGACTGTGTGTACGTGTGTGTGTGTGTATGCCATGATAGTGTGTGTGTATGTGTACATGGGTGACTGTGTGTACGTGTGTGTGTGTGTACATTGTGTGCTGGGACGTCCTCCCGATGTGAAAGGCGCTCTATAAATGGAATCTTGTTGTTGTTGTTGTTGTGTGTGTGAGTTAGGGTGTTTGCTGATAACTATGTGTGTGGGTGTGTGTGTGCTGGTGACTGTGTGTACACACATGTGTGTTTGTGTACAGGTGATTCTGTATGTGTGTGTGTGCTGATGACTCTGTTTCTTGGTGACTGTATGTGAGTTGGTGACTATGTGCGTGTCTGTGCCGGTGACTGTGTGTGTGCTGATGTCTGTGTATGTGTGTGTGTGTGCTGGTGACGATGTGTGTGCTGGTGACTGTGTGTGTGTGTGCTGATGTCTGTGTGTGTGTGCTGATGTCTGTGTGTGTGTGCTGGTGACTGTGTGTGCTGGTGACTGTGTGTATGTGTGTGTACTGATGTCTGTGTGTATGCTGCTGACGGTGTGTGTGCGTGTGCTGATGACTGTGTGTGTGCGTGTGCTGATGTCTGTGCGTGTGCTGTGACTGTGTGTGTGTGTGCTGATGTCTGTGCGTGTGTGCTGGTAACTGTGCGTGTGTGCTGGTGACTGTGTGTGCTGATGTCTATGTGTGTGCTGGTGACTGTTTGTGTGCTGGTGACTGTGTGTGTGTGTGTGTGCTGATGACTGTGTGTGCGCTGGTGACTGTGTGTGTGTGTGCTGGTGACTGTGTCTATGTGTGTGCTAGTGACTGTGTGTGTGCTGATGTCTGTATGTGTGTGTGCTGATGACTGTGTGTGTGTGTGTGTGTGTGCGTGTTGATGTCTATGTGTGTGTGCTGGTGATTGTGTGTGTGTGTGCTGATGTCTGTGTGTGTGTGTGCGTGCTGATGTCTGTGTGTGTGCTGGTGACTGTGTGGTGTGTGTGTGTGCTGGTGACTGTGTGTGTGCTGGTGACTGTGTGTGTGTGTGCTGATGTCTGTGTGTGTGTGTGTGTGTGCTGGTGACTGTGTGTGTGTGTGTGTGTGTGTGTGCTGATGTCTGTGTGTGTGCTGGTGACTGTGTGTGTGTGCGTTGATGTCTATGTGTGTGCTGGTGACTGTGTGTGTGTGTGTGCTGATGTCTGTATGTGTGTGTGCTGATGACTGTGTGTGTGTGTGTGTGCGTGTTGATGTCTATGTGTGTGTGCTGGTGATTGTGTGTATGTGTGCTGGTGATTGTGTGTATGTGTGCTGATGTCTGTGTGTGTGTGTGCTGATGTCTGTGTGTGTGCTGGTGACTGTGTGTGTGTGTGTGTGCTGATGTGTGTGTGTGCTGGTGACTGTGTGTGTGTGTGCTGGTGACTGTGTGTGTGTGTGCTGGTGACTGAGTGTGTGTGTGTGTGCTGATGTCTGTGTGTGTGTATGCGCTGGTGACTGTGTGTGTGTGTGCTGATGTCTGTGTGTGTGTTGTGTGCTGGTGACGGTGTGTGAGATGAATGCTGTACTGTACTGTCAGATGACACCCTCAGTCCAGAATTAGTGCAGATTGAATGGCAGCAGCAAAAGTAATAACAATGGGAATAAAACAAATGGAACATGAGGGCCCCCAAATGGTTTCGAGGCGGAGCAGTGTGTCCTGGGATTCGACAGTGTTAATGAACTAATCAGCTTTTACCCTTAACAGTATTTGAAGTGTCTCATACCCAGCTTGATGTGCCCACAAGTTGTGGAGCAGTCGATGGGACTCCAAATATGTTCAGATTCCCTCAAGAATCCAAACTATACACCGCACTGAGAATGGCTTGAGTCTGGACAATGCCATCACAACGAGATGCTCAGTAAATAACTTACTTGTTCTCCCTTGTTTATTTGAAGGGATTGGCCTCAATGTTCAGAGTATGTACCTTGGAGAAAGTTCACCAATCAAACTTCGAGGAGTTGTGTCTTTGACCCGAGCCATGTTTGTTGCCTTTGGCAAAGTGACAGGACAGACCATTGGACTCAGGTAAATGTGATCGTGCCCTTGACATTTGGACATATTCCTGTCTGCGGAATGCGGTGATATTTTACAACAACAAATTGCATTGATCTAGTGCCTCTCAGCAGGACATTCCAATGAGCTGGACAGTCAAGGGTTTGCGTCCGAGCTGTGGGCTGGAGTCAAGAGTGGTGGAAGGCAAGAGGGGTGGTGGTGGGAAAATGACCAAAGACGTGCCATTGAGGAAGGTTTTGAGATGGGCCTTGAAGGAGGCAAGAGAGTAGGCAAGCCGGAGGGGCTCCGGGATGGAGTTCCAAAGGGTGGGTGCAGAAAGGCTAAGGGCTTGACCGACCTGGAGTGGGCAGGATGGGGGAGGCGGAGCAGGCCAGTACCCACCAAGTGGAGACAGCAACTCGGTTGGTATGGTTTAGGAGGCAGAGCTACCTCTGACACAGAGTTGCACCCAATGACAATTTTAGTTTGTTATTGGGTGCAACTAAATCCAGTTTTCCAATTCATCATGTGATTGACAGTTGAAGGAAGTGATGGCAGAATGAAGCTGTTGCCATGCAACTATTGCATCTCTGACTTTCTTGCTCATATCCTTTGTTTTGGTCGGCTGAGTGTCTGATACATTGCGGAAACTCTTCACCTTGCATAAGTGTATCCAAACTAGACTGTGAGAGTTCCACACATTGCATGAAAATTCCCCTTTATCTGGAATGGAATGTGCACTCTCTTTCCTGAGAGATGATCCTGATCACCTAAACCTGGAAAGTATTAGATGCAGGTTGGTGGGAAACAAGGCTTTGGTACCCCAGAGATATTGCTGGAGTTTACCCAATTAAAACTGCTTGTTGTTGCAAAATCTGTCTGACAAGCACCACACTGCTTGTCTGATTAGGATGACCCTATCCATTAGGGCTTGCGCTTGCAGAGTTAACAAGTGCCAAGTGAGAGCATCAGCTCAATTCCAAGATTGACTGGTTCTTCATTAGATCTCAGACAAGTGCAGATTTGAGCCCCTGCTAAGTCGATAGCTGCTACCAGACGCACCTGACAGATGACACGGTGAGCAGCAACAACTCAACCTCAAATGTATAAGTGCAATGTTACCATCCTCCTCTGAGCAGTGGTTTCACCAGTTGGAACAGGAACAGATCTCTGCCAACCAATCAAGACAAATATCAAGTTTGAATATAGGAACATGTTTCACAAATCTGGACTCCACATAATGCATTCCAGGAGCTGTGGCCCCAAACCTGGCAGGTCCCACACTGCATTCTAAGGCAGTGCTGGGAGAATTGTATCAACCAACTGTCCTCCGATGAGACATTAAACCGAGGTCTTTCAGATAGTGCTAATATCCTCCAAAAAGACTTCTAGTTCGGCTTTAATAATTCACGATTTTACATAATAGCTCTCCTTCCCTTTTACAGTTACTCTGAAAAGATCCTGCTCAGTGGATGAGTGGCTTGAGCTGCCTTCAGTTTGTTTATCACTTGAGCTGCAGAAACAAGAAAGTCACTGGCTACATCGTTTTCTCATTGAGTACATATTGTTAGCCATCAGCCAGACTCCATCCCAGGCTTAATGGTCAGCAATATCCTTCGTGTACGGAGTACCTCGGCACAATCACTCATAGCACAAAGAATGGATAGATAACACTGCAACCCCTCAGCACAGGATGAATACGTTGTCAAAGACATTCAACAGCTGTCTTCTTAGAATCATAGAACTATTAAAATTTACAGCGTTGGAAAGGCCAAAGAGCTGTGCTGGCTCTTTGAAAAAAGCAATTAATATCGTCTCATTAACCTGCCTTTTCCCCATAGCCTTTAAATTATTCTTTTTTAAATATCTTTCTTGTTCCCTCTTAAAAGCTAATTTGGATTATGCCCCAACCCCCGCACCCAGCACAGCTTTCCACATCCTAACAATTCTGCGTAAAAAACATTCCTTCTAATCTCCTGACACAGGTGGTCTGAAGTAACATCGAACAATACAATTGTTACTCATAATAACAATAATAATCTCATGATCAATTGCTGTGTCACGCTGACTCTGATGTCATCTAATTGGCAAAACTCAGAAAGGAAGCAGAGAATTTCTGAAGGAATTTGCTCCACCTTTGAAGTCTTGACATATTCGAATCTTCCCGAAAGCGAAAACGTTGACTTACTTGCAAACGTTCACTCGCTCAGGAAGAGCATTTTACTGAGAGCTCGTTCCGTCTGGAACAATCTTTCTCGTGCAGCCTGGTTACCCAGGACCACAGGCTTCAGGTCCACACTTTTGGTCATCAATGTCATTGCTGTTGATGGGACATTGCAAATCGGTTGCTGGTTTACCTACAAATACATACTAAACTTTGTGGTGAATCCTGTGCAGCATTTTGAGATCACCTCCTGACTTGACGATAACAGTTACAAGGATTATTATATTTATTAATATTCTGACAATTATTAATAATCATAATCTTTGCATTTGATATAGTGCCCTATCACGTCATTTGAGACGTTTCAAAGCATCTCAATTCCTTTTGGTTAGGGTGTCAGTGGATTCATTGTTGAGCTGATTGTAGTCTCACCAACCCCTTCCCCCAGTGCAGGGCTGGACGGTTTTTGTGAGGGGCTACTTCTGACCATTGTCTTCCTTGAATAACGGTGGTTGTTAGGCATGATGCCATCTTATTGAGCAGTGGCTTTAGCTGCTTCTCCATAACTCCTGCTCCCCCCAAACCATGTTGATACAAAGTGACCAGATGTCTATGCCATAGCCTCTCATATTGATGTGTTTCCTTTTTGTTTCCCAGAGAAGTGTTGGGCACTGAACATAGATGGCATTTCCTGTTGGCCTTCAGTGGGCTGCCTGCCCTGATTCAGCTCATCAGCTTGCCTTGGTTCCCAGACAGCCCCAGGTACCTGTTGATTGACAGACAGGACAAGGTCTTGTGCTTGGATGGTAAGTCAACACACTGCTCATAATTTTGACGAATTTACTGTATTGTTTGCAGTATGAAATATTCATTGCATTGCTCAATACAGATTCTGTCTCGTCTCGAACCCTCCCCCACATTGACTAAATGGTCACATTAACAATGTTTGGCTCATTTGGAATTGCTCCCACTTCTGAGTCAAAAGGTTTTAGGTTCACGCTTCGTGTCATGATTTTGAGTTCATAGTCCAGGCTGACACTAATGAAGTGCTGGGAAACTTCTCCTCAAATAAGACATTAAACTGGGGTCCCGTTGGCCTGTTTAGTGGGCATTAAAGGTCCTATGACACTAACCTAAAAGAGAGGGAATTGGTCCTATGCAATAATCCTCCAGCTAAAAATTGGTTATTCACTTCATGTCTGTTTGTGGGACATTGCTGTGCATACGTTGGTTGCTGGTTTACGTACAAATACATAGCCATTAGACTCTATAACAAACTGTGCGAAGTGCTTTGATATGTTTGAATGTGATAAGGTACTATCTCAAATGCATGGATTATAATACTGACTTTTCATATAACCCCTTACATTGAATCCTCTGATCGCTTTGCATAATGGATTACTTTGATGTAAAGTAAAGGATATATATAGCAAACAATGCAACTAATCTGCACACAAATAGTAATGAGATGATCAAATGTAATATTTTTTCAGTGATGGAGGAATATTCGCTAGGATCAATAACAATAATCCTTGCATTTGATATAGCGCCTTATCACGTCTTCGAGATGTCTCAAAGAGCTTCACAGAATATACTGTAAAGTGAATTGACTGTATAATTTGTGGGTGAAATAGACAGGTTCAATTGGATTGTTCTTAGCCGATATTCCTCCCTCACTAAAAAAAAGGGACACGATGGGTAGCTGGGGGAAAGGAAACAGTTGCATTCATCTGGTGTCTGGCAGCTGAAGTTGGAGTAGAACTTCAACAAAAGTGAAGTGGGTTCCATGAGGAAAGTAAACACTGGCAGAATCAATATGTTGCCTTGACTACTCCAACTCCCTCCTTGTCAGCCTTCCCAACTCTTCCCTCCACAAACTGCAGATCATCCAGAACTTTGGAGCTCGTGTTCTCTCCTGAACGAGGCTCCGTGACCCCATCACCCCCACCCTCGCCCAACTCCATTGGCTCCTCATCCCCCAGAGGATCGAGTTCAAAATTCTTGTCCTCACCTTCAAGGCCATCCATGGCCTTGCCCCCTCCTGCCTCTCTGACCTGCTAACCCCTTATCAAGCTGTCCACTCCATCCACTCAGCAGGCTCCGGCCTGCTCCAGGTCTCCTGCCCGCCCGGCCCGCCCCACCATTGACCTCCTTCAGCCTCTCTGCTCCAACCCTCTGGAACTCCATCCCACATTCCCTTTGCCACACTCCCTCTCTTAAGGCATGCCTCAAGATCCTCCTCTTTGACCGTGCCCTCAGCCACCCTCCTACTCTCTCTGCCCTCCACCCTCCCTGATCCCAAAGCTCCCCCACCACTCAGGTCCTAATCCCTGACTGTTCAGCACCTTGAGATGTTCTGTCGACGTGAAAGGCGCGTTACAAATGTAATTTTGTATTGTATCCAGGAGATACTGGGGCTGTTCCACAGCTTGTGCCTCAGTCAGCTCCAGCAGATGGCAGGGTAAGCTGGGAGCACTGGGACCACAGTGTAGCCATGTAGCCCGAGTGATTCTGAACAGTTAGAAGGAAAGTTTCTATCTGCTTAGAGTGTAATTATTCTTTCTGTTGCCTCCAGCAAGAAGCCACCACATCCATAAATAGGATTTCGTTGTCATTGTGTTATTATTACAGGTATTTTGATCAGAATTATGTCAAAAGAGAATATTTATTCTGGTCTTTTCTGGAGGTGTACAGATACTTTCTCAATGCTCAAGCTGACCTTCAGAATTATTACTTTCACAGTTATTAGTTCAAAACAAAACTTAGCATATTCCGCTCTCCCAGAATAATCTAGCAAATTCTTTGCTATAGAACAAATCTGTTCCTACTTTTGTCCAGGCTTGGTGTGTTTTCTCATTCCACATGATTGGCTCATGTCTCTCCTGGTTTTTAGTCTTTTTTTTAGGTTTGTAGTCTATTTGTTGTTGTTTGTTGTTATTGTTGTTGTTTGTTGATGCTGGGCCAAAACATGACTTAGGAACATAGGAACAGGAGTAGGCCATTCAGCCCGTTGAGCCTGTTCCACCATTTAATTAGATCATAGCTGATCTTCTCTTGCTTTTCACTTGCCTTTCCATTCCCTATTGTCCCTCATGGATGTTCTTCATAAATTTCATTCTCAACTCCTTTAGCATTACTATTCTCTTCGCTCGATATATACTTCTTGTTTGTTTAATTCATGTCTATATTTCCAATATGGGCTAACTGCCTCTGAGTAACCTGCTTGTTTTCAGGCTATCCATTTTGTACCATGTTATTAATGGTAGCACTTACTCCATCTCTTCTGGTGACTTCCTTTATTTTGTTTATTTTGTTTCTTTTGCTATCCCCCACATCTTTACATCTAGGTTTTGCACTTAGCAAAAGTAACACCACTAACCCAACAAGCTGCAGTCCATGTCCCCCGCACCCCAGCAGGCTCACAGAAAGATCTGTTCCACTGCATTCATCCCCTACATTCCTCCAAATTCCCTAACATTTTTCTTCTATTTCTTTTCTCTATACCTCTCACATTCATCAAAGCCAGCTCCCATCCCGTAGGAATTTTTAAAAAAACTTCTTGACTCCCTTAACTCCCCTAAACCTTTTTCTTTGTTACTTTCCTATGTTTTACCTATGCTCCCCTCTCACGAGATGTTTTGAGACCTACCACCCTTAAGAACTCGTTTCTCAACACTTTTTCAAAATACCCAGCACTTTCCACCCCAAATGTAGAGGGATTCTCCTCCTCCCTACTGTCTGAGATCTCTTCAGATTACCCCCCTCTATCTTTCTCCCAATCTCTCTCCTTCACCCTCTTCTCCAGGCTTCACTTCATGTTTCCTTTTGTCCTTTGTCTCCTGTTCCAGCTTCTGTTCCTCTGTTCTCTGTCTCCTGTTCAACCCTCTGTTCTTCTCCTGAGCTCCCCTTACCTCACTTTCCAACACAAACCCCAAACCTTCCATCATTAGTGGAAACTCTCCCACCACAGTCTCCCTGAATTCCAGGGATCCTTTAACTTCCCCTTCCCCTCTCCTTCTCCTCCCACCATCTCCTCCTGGGGAATCACCACCACCTTGCTTGGATCCTGCTGAAAACTTCTCTCTCCCTATGAATTGTCTTTTCCCACTTTCCTTCTCGCTTCTTCTCTCCTTTACTACCACCCTTACCTTTAAATTTTATTTCCCTTTGTTCACTATAGGAAGACATTAGCATCTCCAGCGGCCTTTTTACCATTCTCTTTCACTTCCTTACTGTCCTCTTTCCTCCTGCTACCCTTTTCTCCTCCATGAATTTCTTGCTGAGTTCCCTCTTCCTTGTTTGCCATCTCCAGCATGAACATCCTCCTTCAACAAGGTGGAAGAATCTTTACAGACAATTTGTGACTTGCCAGCCACCTGGATGTTGTTGAGGTCTAAGTGCAACACCAAGATCACTCAGCACCAGTTGCTTAATCCAGGTTATCACATGAGGGAAATCCATATTCCTGTGAAGCAACTCTGCCTACAGTAAGGTTCCCAATCCTACCTGCTGCTCATTTCACCATGATGTTTCCGAGGGCAGCAGGCTGTAGCTAGTCAACGCCTAAACCAACTAGTCATTACCACTGGTATTAAACACCTGAGAAAAGATGGGAATTGCTGCTTTGAACCCCACCCATTAATGAGGACCAAGTAACGATTATACTCCTATAATGTGCTAATGTTTATGCCACTATAAAAGACCTACGGAATTTGCTGTGTACTTTAACAAAATATGTCTTATGTTTTCCCCCAAAATCTTGTTGATACAAAATTGCACAGAATTTCTATTCTTCCAGCCTCAGTCTCTGGAAAGCAATCGTCAGCCCTGAGGATCCTAGCTTTCTCCTTCCTAACCCAGGGGCACTGAGGCTAATTGTAGTGCCCCAAATTCCCGCTCTGGCTGGGATAAGATAACCAAGCACAAATTAGGATTTTAACCTGATCTGTAAAGTGTAGGCCTGAGGGCTCTATCCTTGGCCTCCTCCTATTCCTCATCTATATACTCTCTCTTGGCATGTCATCCGCAGACATGGGGTAAACTTCCACAGGTTTGTGGATGACATGCAAATCTACTTCTCCTCCAGGTACAACTCCAAGTCCAACCGTACCTTACCCACTACGCAGTCGAAACACTCATCCATGTGTTTGTCACCTCCCGACTTGACTTTTCAAATGCCGTCTTTGCCGGGGCTCCACCAAACACAGGATCCAGCTGATTCCAAACTCTGCCTCCCTAATACTAACCCTCACTAAACTCCATACCACCATCACACCAGCTCTAGCCGAGCTCCACTGGCTCCCTATCGCCAAACGGATGAATTTCAAGATCCTCTCAATCGTCTTTAAATCCTTTCATGCCCTGGCACCTCTCTACCTCTCTGACCTGCTTACTCACCAACCTATTACCCACTGCCTCTGCTCGACTGGCTCCTGCCTTCCCGTGCCCTCCGTTCCACCATTGTTGGCCATGCTTTCAGCCACTACACCCCTAATCTCTGGAACAGTTTTCCTCTATCCCTCCACCTTGCCCCTTCCTTCCCCATCTTCAGATCATGCCTGAAGACCTTCCTCTTTGGCTGTGACTCCTTGGTGTCATGCTCCGACACTGTCAAGCACTCTGCAACGCTATCCCACATGCAGGGCGGTATATAATTGCAAGTTGTTGTTGTTGTTGTGTGGGTGAAGCTGCTACTCATGAAGCCATTGTGGAGCTGCTAGGTTAGAAGACTTGAAGCAGGTGTAACATTCAGAGGTGCTGACTTCATACAGTTAGGAATAGGACTGAGCATGCAGCTCTTTAAGACAAGATAGCGTCACTGGCATATGAGCTTCAGTTGTCTTTTACCGGGCTATACCTCAAACAACAATTCTCTATCAAAATATAATTCAAATGTAATGGAACTTAGGAGAAAATGTAATGCATATTTTGTTAAAATACATACCATTTTTTGAGGAACAAACATAGCCAGTTATTGTCTCTCCAGTAATTAAAACAGAAGTTGCTGGGAACACTCAGCAGGTCAGCCAGCATCTTTGGAGAGAAGAGAGTGAGTAAACGTTTCAGGTCAGGACTTTTTGACCTGAAATGCACGTTCCAATCTCTCCCCTTCTAAAAAATAACCCGCTCTACTGTTTTTTCTACCCAGGTGGATGACTTTGCACTTCCCTACATTATACTTCATCTGCCACCTACCTGCCCAATCACCTAACCTATCTATGTCGCGCTGCATTTTTTTAATGTCGTCCTCTGTGTTGACACTTCCTCCTAGTTTTGTGTCATCTGTGAATTTAGATATATTAACTGCGATGTCCTCATCTTGATCGTTGATGTAGATGGTAAATAGCTGAGGCCCAATGACTGATCCTTGTGGCACTCCACTAGTCACATCCCACCAATCTGAAATGGACCCGTTTATCCCTACTCTTTGTTTCCTACCCATTAACCATTCCCCAATCCACAGTAATATGCTCCCCCCCAATTCCATGGGCCCTTATCTTTTGGACTAACCTTTTATGCAGCACCTTATTGAACGCCTCTGGAAGTCCAAATAGACCACATCCACTGATTCACCCTTATCTACTTTACTGGAAATATCCTCAAAAAGCTCTTTGAGGTTTGTCAAACATGACTTCCCTTTTGTAAAGCCGTGTTGACTCGGCCTAATTATATTGTGCCCTAAATACCACACTACCACATCCTTAATCAACGATTCTAAAATTGTTCCTATCACTGATGTGAGACTAACTGACTATAGTTCCCCATCTTTTCCTTTCCACCTTTTTTAAATAGTGGTGTGACATTTGCGATCTTCCAATCCATGGGGACTGTTCCAGAATCCAAGGAATTTTGGAAGATCAGACACAAGGCCTCCACTATCTCATAAGCTCCTCTTTTAAAACCCTGGGATGCAGACCATCCGGACCAGGGGATTTGTCACTTTTTAGTGCTAACAGTTTCCCGAGCACCAATTCTCTACTAATGAAAATTTCCCTAAGTTGCTCCCTGTCCTCATCCCTTTGGTGCATCTCTATTGTTGGTAGACTGGTTGTGTCTTCTACGGTGAAGACAGATGCAAAGTACCCATTTAGGGCCTCTGCCGTGTCCTTATCCCCCATTACAACTTCTCCCGTCTCTGACTGAAGTGGACCTACATTTACCCTCACAGCCTATTCCTCTTAATATATTTGTAAAATTTGTAAAAGCTTTTACAATCAGACTTAGTGTTCCCAGCGAACTTACCCTCATACTCCTTTGAAATCACCCACTATTATCGCTTTACCTTTCCTACATGCTCCACTGATTTCTTGATGGATACCCTGTGTTATATTGTGATCGCTGTCTGGGGGTCTATAAACCACTCCCATTAATATTTTCTGCCCTTTATTATTTTTTATTTCCACCCATATTGTCTCGACCTCCTGGTCATCGGATTTCAGATCCTTCCTCTCCACTGCTTTTATTTCATCCCTAATTAACAGGGGTGTCCCGTCCCACCCCCCCCCCCACCTCGTTTCCCACAGTGCCTGTCTTTCCTGTAAACTGAGAACCCTGGAGTATTTAACTCCCACCCTCGATCTCCTTGTAACCATGTTTCAGTGATGGCCACTCGATCGTACCCATATATGTCTATCTGTGCTTTTAAATCATCAGTTTTATTCCGAATGCTTCGCGCATTCAGATATAACATTTGTAATTTCCTACAATTTCCTCTACTCTCTGATTCCTTATCTGTTTGCCAAAGCTTCTTACCCCTCGTTAACATATTCCTATTATCTGCCTGCTATTCTGCACTGTCATCTTTACTTTTTCTGATGCTAATTTATGGTTTCTCTTACCTATATATTCCTCCCCTTTACTAGTTTAAATTCGTATTTATTTCCCTGTTAATTTGTTTAGCTCGGACATTTGTCCCAGCACGATTTAAATGTAGCCCATTTCTCCAAAAGAGCTCTCTTTTCCGCCAATATTCGTGCCAATGGCCCATAAAAAGAAACCCCTGAGTTCCGCACCATTCTTTTAGCCAAGCGTTCAAGTCGTTAATTTATTTGTTCCTGTACCAATTGTCGTACGGTACAGGCAGTTATCCCGATATCACCACCTTCGATGATCTTGACTTCAATTTGGACCCCAGCTCTTCAAGTTCCCTTCTCAAGTCATCTTGGCCAACTCTATCGATGTCATTGGTACCTATGTGAAGTACCACCAACGGATCCTTGCCTTCATATTTTAAATTACCCTCTAGCCCTGCCGAGACATCCTTCACCCTGGCCCCAGGGAGGCAGCAAAGCCTTCGGGTCTTCTGGTTGGTGTTGCAGATGATTGTGTCTGTCTGTCTAATA
This sequence comes from Callorhinchus milii, assembly GCF_018977255.1. Lineage (NCBI taxonomy): Eukaryota > Metazoa > Chordata > Chondrichthyes > Chimaeriformes > Callorhinchidae > Callorhinchus > Callorhinchus milii. The sequence goes on along the minus strand of NW_024704749.1, from coordinate 360,707 downwards.
GTCTCGTCCCCAATGACGACAACCATCCGCTCTTTTGCCCCAGTGTTAGAGGTAGTTTTTCCTACCCCCTCACCGGCTTCCTTGTCGATACAAGTTCCAAGGATCTCATATCTGTTGTTCAAGGTTAATGCCGGATTTACTACCACTCTTCCCGTTGTCCCCCCGACCTCCTGACTGTCCATTGACCTATTCTGACCATAACCAATGTTGACCATATATTCCCTCAGGGGAGTGACTGGCTCCAGGATGTCGCTATCCAGGAAGCACTCACTGTCTCTGATACTCCGCAGTGTCTGCACCTCGGACTCCAGCTCCGCCACTCTGACACTCTGAGCTGGAGCTGCCTCAGTTGCAGACATCTTCTGCAGATGTGGTCGCCCGGGGTCAGACTGCCCTCCGTCAGCTCCCACATGGCACACTCCTCACATAACACCTGCCTCGGCATTGTCACCTCTTCCAACTTGAGTTAGTCAGTTAGTTAACTTAAGTTAATTAAATTAAGTTAATTAGGTTAAGTGAATTAAGTTTTAATTTAATCAAGTTGATCCAATAAAGGTAAGTCGATCAAGTTAAGTTTGTGGTGTGTGATGTGTTGATAGTAGTTACTGTCAGTCTGTAGTTGGTGTTGATACTGACGTTGCTCTGACGTCACTTTTTAATTTTCTCACTGTTTTTATCCTCTGCTCCTGCTGCTCCCCTCGCCCCGCTCCTCGCCCCTCGCTCTACCCCTTGCCCTCGTCCTACTCCTCGCCCCTCACCCTACCCCTCGCCTCGCCCCTCGCCCTACCCTCGCCCTACCCCTCACCCTACCCCTCGCCCTGCCCCTCGCCCTACCCCTTGCCCCTCGCCCTACCCCTCGTCCCTCGCTTACCCCTTGCCTACCCCTCGCCCCACCCCTCATCCTGCCCCTCACCCCTCACCCTGCCCCTCGCCCCGCCCCTCACCCCTCACCCCGCCCCTCGCCCCACCCCTCGCCCCTTGCCCCCCCTCGCTCTCGTGCTGCTGACTGGCTAACTGTGCACAATTGGTTGCCACGTTTCGCCCACAAAATATACAGTCAATTCACTTTACAGTGTGAAGCGCTTTGAGACGTCTCAAAGACGTGATAAGGCGCTATGAAATGTAAGGATTATTATTATTATTTCCAGCATCTGAATTATTTTGCCTATTGTCTCCCCAGTCACCGGCTTCACTGTGTTTCCTTTAAACAGCATTACAAAGGCTCTGGGGGAAAGGTGACTTCAGTGAGGAGATTGCGGACATGGAGGCAGAGCAAGCGGTAATAAAGGGAGAAGGTGCTAGAACAGCCCGGGAGATGTTCAGAGACAGGTCAATTCGGTGGCAACTCATCACAAATGTCATGGTCACTGTTGCAATGCAGCTGTGTGGTATCAATGCTGTAAGTATCATTGTGTAAAGATCAGACAAGAACTCAGCCAGGACTGTCTGCAGTATCTGTACACCTCTGTATTTCACTAATTCTGTAGATCAGTCAAGCTCAGCATTGAATTGTTTTAGTCGGTCGGGTATCTGACACATGTGCAAACTTATCACCATGCTCAAGAGTATTTAAACCAACAACAACAAAATTACATGTGTATAGCGTCTTTCACGTTGGGAGGACATTCCAAGGTGCTGGACAGTCAGTGTTCCTGGGGTTGGGGTCGGGAAGGGTGGAGAGCAGGGGGGAAAGAGGGTGATCGAAGGCACGATCAAAGAGGAGGGTCTTGAGATGGATCTTGAAGGTGGCGAGGGAGGGGGCGAGGCAGAGGGACTGTGGGATAGAGTTCCAGTGGATGGGGGCAGAGTGGCAGAAGGCCCGCCCGCCATTGGTGGGGCAAGCGAGACGGGGGACATGAAGCAGGACAGAGCCCGCTGAGCGGAGGGAGCGGGCAGGATTGTTGGGGGTTAGAAGGTCACAGAGGTAGGGAGCGCAAGGCCATGGAGGGCTTTGAAGGTGAGGACCAGGATCTTGAACTGTATCCTCTGTGTGATGGGAAGCCGGTGGAGTCGGGCGAGGATGGGGGTGATAGGGTCACAGAGCCTGGTGCAGGGGAGCGGGCTGCAGTGTTCTGGATGATCTGCAGCCTGTGTAGGGAGGAGTTGGGGAGGCCGACAAGCAATGAGTTTGCATAGTCAAGCCTGGATGTAATGAATGCGTGTATGAGGATTTCGGCGGCCTGCGGTGTGAGATAGTGAGACTGAGAGTTACACATAGGTAGACCATCTACCTACACATAGGAAATGGCCCTATTTCAGGAATGGAATGTGCAATTTGTCTCTCCAGAGATGGACCTTGCTTACTTAATTCCAGGTTCAGGTTGGCAAGAGTTAACACCTGGGGACCTCAGATTGTGGATTGAAGTATTGCTGGAGTTTAACCAGCTAAAGCCATATAGTTTGTCATTGACAGCAGTATCTTGCTGCTTGTTCAGCTAGGACAACCCATAGGTTTTCAGCTTATAGGAGCTGAGGAGGAAAAATGTCTGCTCCCAGTGACTGGACTGCCCCTCAAAGTCCTGCGCATGAGCCAGCTAGCTTTTTTATCATCAGCAGTGCTCTAAAATACTGCAGATTCTCTAGGCTCCGGAAAGAGTCTACCAAGACTCTCACAAGAGGGTTGATCGATTCCAACATTCTGTTGCCAAGCATGACACTTTAGAGCTAGTTCAGACCCCTCTTACCAACTCTAGCCCCCCTCCCCTGGAGGACAGTCACTAGTTGCTCATTCAGCTTTGAAAGTTACAGGAATATAAAACAGATCATTTACAAATTCCCTTTCTCCTGCATTCGGGCCAATTTTGATGGAAAATGTATCCCATTGCAAATACTTTGACAGAGGCAGGGACTGAAGTTTTCAGTTTGGATTCAAATCAGATTTAAATAGGAATAATTAATTATATTCATTATATAATTATTACTCATTTTCAAATCCCTTCATGCCCTGGAACCTCCCTACCTCACTGCTCGACTGGCTCCGGCCTCCTTCATTTCCCTCATGCCCTCCATTCCACCATTGATGGCCACGCTTTCAGCCACTCCTCCCCAAACTCTGGAACGCTCTTCCTCTAGCCCTCCACCTGGTCCCTTCCTTCCAATCACGCCTGAAGACCTTCCTCTTCAACCGTGCCTACAGTCACCTCCTCCTCTCCTCAGGTCGGCATTGTGCTCCGCCACTGTCAAGCGCTCTGGGACGCTGCCCTGCGTGAGGGGTGCTATGTAAATGTAAATTGTTGTTGATAGCATTGAAGACAACTTGGCCTGAATTTGAATGTTACTAATCTAATGCAGTTGAAAGTGCTTTTTTATAGAAATGCTCTTGATGCTTAAAACAAGGATTAACCTATCCAGCAAAGATATTTTCCCAAATAATGAAATGCTCACAGTTTCTATCATGTGTAACTTCACTTCACATTTGAAATCAATCTCATGTTTGTCTGTCTACATAAATATCTTGGTGCAGTAAGATTGGTAAGTAGAGAGAAAGAGTAAAGATTACAGTGAATGTGAACTATTTCTATTCTATTGAAATAAGATAAGATTTCTGTTCCATTTTATCCCAGTCAATTCACTTTACAGTATATTCTGTGAAGCGCTTTGAGACGTCCAGAAGATGTGGAAAGCGCTATATCAAATGCAAGGATTATTATTATTATTTATTTTTTGTCAGATTTATTTCTATGCCTCTGAGGTTTTCCAAGAAGCGGGAATTCCATCATATTCAATCCCATATGTGGTACTTGGAGCAGGTGGAACACTCCTTTTCACCTCACTCACATGTGTAAGTACATGGAAGCAACCTGGAGGCCTATGGCGTAGCAACAACAACAAAATTACGTGTATAGCGCCTGTCACATTGGGAGTGCTTCCCAAGGCACTGGACCATCAGTGTTTTGGACCCAAGCTGGGAGTCGGAATCAGGGAGGGTGGAGGGCAGGGGGGAAAGGAGGGTGACCGAAGGCACGGTCGAAGCGGAGGGTTTTGAGATGGGTCTTGAAGGAGGCAAGGGAAGGGGCGAGGTAGAGGGACTGCGGGATAGAGTTCCAGAGGGTGGGGCAGAGTGACTGAAGGCCCACCTGACAACGCAAAATCTGCAGGTATGTAGGTATGCTTGATTAATGAGAAAATCGCTTGTGTTTTTAACTGAACAGGGATTCTTTATAGAACGAGATGGCAGGAAAGCATTACTTTGGAAAGGATACGGAATGATGACCGTGTGGGCAACCCTCTTGTGTGTCACTCTCCCTCTGCAGGTAAAGAACACTTTCCATTTTTAATTTGCTTTATTATACCAAACAACCAAAGCTGATTAATGTCAAGTGAAGTAGACAATTTGCAGACATTTGCAAGTAAGACTCTGCAAGCAGCCATGGTTTGCACTAAATATGGTACACACTACACAGGGAAGGCAATCCAAACAATTCCAATTTTCATTAATAGAGCCCCTTTCACATTAAAGCACTTAACACTGCTGGCTGGGCACCTGAGCTCGGGGTGGAACCTGAAGGAGTGGGGAGGGGAAATATGACTGAAAGTGCAATCAAAGAGATGCATTTTGAGATGGGCCTTGAATAGGGTGAGAGAGAGGGAGCAGGTCAGAAGGACACCAGGATAGAGGTCCAGAGAAAGGGGCTAAAATGATAGGCAGAGCCAGGGCAGTGATCACTGAGTGAAGGGAGTGGCAGGTCACAGAGGGAGGGTGAGGTCCGATATGTCATGGAATAAAGGTGAGAATGAAGATTTTGAACTTGATTTGCTGGGGGATGGGGAGCAGGTTGAGCTGACAGAACCTGGTGAGGGAGAGGGCAATGGGCTAAGAGTTCAAAATCTGATTAATAGATTGAAGTGAACAATTTATTATTGGTTTTTTTCCCTCAAAAAAATAATAATAAATTGGTCACTTCAAACCACGACTGTTTGTGGGACATTTCTGTGCACAATTGGCTGCAGTGTTTCGCCCACAAATATACAGTCAATTCACTTTACACTATATTCTGTGAAGCGCTTTGAGACGTCTCGAAGATGTAACAAGGTGCTGTGTCAAATGCAAAGATTATTATTATTATATAGAATAACAGATATTTGGTAGGTTACAAGCTGGAATCTAATTGTAGGTTAGGATGGTTTATATATAAATAATGCGGCACTGGGAGTGAATTATACACAACATTTTAATTGGAATTTTTGAAAAAGAAAAGCTCAGGTGTCTTACATTATAAAAGGTTTCTAATTAAAAATACACAGCCTGTTATTCCCTGTTCAGTTTTAATATTCACGGGATGTGTGTGTGGGGGGGGGGGGGGGGGGGGGGGGGGGAGTTGTGTGTGTGTGTGGGGGGAGTTTTGTGTGTGGGGGGGAGTTGTGTGTGTGTGGGGGAGTTGTGTGTGTGGGGGGGAGTTGTGTGTGTGTGGGGGGGTGGGGAGTTGTGTGTGTGTGTGGGGGGGGGGGGGGGGAGTTGTGTGTGTGTGTGGGGGGGGGAGTTGTGTGTGTGTGTGTGTGTGGGGGGGGGAGGTGGGAGTTGTGTGTGTGTGTGTGTGTGTGGGGGGAGTTGTGTGTGTGTGGGGGGAGTTGTGTGTGTGTGTGTGCGGGTGGGGTGGGGGGGGAGTTGTGTGTGTGTGCGGGTGGGGTGGGGGGAGTTGTGTGTGTGTGGGGTGGGGTGGGGGGGGAGTTGTGTGTGTGTGTGTGTGTGTGTGTGTGTGTGCGGGTGGGGTGGGGGGGGAGTTGTGTGTGTGTGTGTGTGTGTGTGTGTGGGGGAGTTGTGTGTGTGTGTGTGGGGTGGGGGTGGGGGGGGAGTTGTGTGTGTGCGGGTGGGGTGGGGGGGGAGTTGTGTGTGTGTGTGTGTGGGGGGGGGGAGTTGTGTGTGTGTGTGCGGGTGGGGTGGGGGGGAGTTGTGTGTGTGTGTGTGTGTGTGTGTGCGGGTGGGGTGGGGGGGGAGTTGTGTGTGTGTGTGTGTGTGTGTGTGTGTGTGGGGGGGGGGGTGGGTTAGCTGGCTATGTTGGCGTGTTGATGACACCCTGACGGTATTGGCGTGTCTCGGTGCCTGTACCTCAGGCTTGTACTTGTGTTGGCTGATTGTGAATTTGCCCTCACTCAGGCTCGCTTTACCTGGATGCCGTACTGCAGCATATTCCTCATCTTTGCTTATATCTTCAGCTATGGAATGGGCCCTGGTGTGTTGGATTACAGTAATTCATTGTTATGTGATTCGTATCTTTGCTTTCGGTTTTGTGTTATTTTCCCATTCTCCAAAATCTTTTAACCCAAATAATAGGAAAATAGGAAATGGACAGAATTGGAAAAGATATGGAGACATCTGTCACGTCCTAATGTGAAACAAATTTCATACATTATTTAATTTTCAATCCCCTTGACTGAATTAGTTGCTATATAGCTATCCAATTCTCTGTTAAATTTGCTTACACAATCTGCCCCCACCTTCCTGCCATCATCCATTCCATCTTTTCCCTAAATCCAACATTCCATTGCCAGACGTATCACCTTGGAGCCAGTTCAGTTCTAAGGAGACTCCTCCGTCCCAAGGATGATAGTCCCTACATATTCCAGGGTTGAATCCAATGTCTCTTCACTTGTTACCAGATACTCCAGGGTTAACCTATAGTGCAGACTGGAACCAAACAGGTCATGTCATGACTTTGGGCTGTGTAACACTTACAACACTGGTGTTGGGAAAGGTTGGTCAACCAAACTAAAGAAAACTTTAAAATACTGAGCATTTGACTGCTTCTGGAATTGGAATTACCTGAAGCACAAAGGACATCTTTCTCTTAACAGCTATTTGTTAAGTGACTGACATTCATACACACAGCAGATTACCATATTATGTTAACTATCTGGCAAAACAGATATCTGATTCCATCAATAGAGTCTAAATCTGTTACTTTAATTCTATTGATTGCAATTATTAAATCTATCTGGGAAGTCTGGAGTAAAATAAATAATGTCTTATTCTTTTTCTAGCTGGTGTTACTGCCATTATACCGTTTGAAATCTTCACTCAGTCCTGTCGTCCAGTTGCATACGCGATAAATGGCACTTTCCACTGGCTGGGCCTCTTTGTCATGGGAATGGTTTTCCCATTCATTGTCGTAAGTAAATTTGTAAATTATAGAAACATCATAAAGAAGTAACATGGTCAGTCAGAAACGTGGGTTTGTGTGAATTGCTTTCAATATCTGGGAAACAGGGCAATTGGATGAGCTTAGTGCACTGTGGAAAGGAGTCAAAGAAAATTGGAGGGATATGGGGTATGAATAATAAGCGGAATATAAAATTGATAAGTGGAAATGATTAGGACACTGTATTTACCTCAAAGATAGGGTTGGTATCCTGAAAGGATTAGAAATGGGCTTGACCTGGCTCAGTTGGTCGCACTCTTGCCTCTGAGTGAGAAGGTTCTCGCCCCATTTTGCGACATTGAGCTTATAGACTAGGGGACTGATACAGCGATGCTGGAGAAGTGTTGTGATAATAATAAGAACATTTCTTGCATTTTATATAGTGCCTTATCATGTCTTTGAGATGTCTCAAAGCGCTTCACAGGATATACTGCAGAGTGATTTGACTGTGTATTTTGTGGGCGAAACACAGCAGCCAATTGCGCACAGCAGTGTCCCACAAACTGTCGTGGTTTGAAGTGATCAATTTATTATTTTTTTTGAAGGAATTATTATTACCTCTAGAAAAGCGGCCTGCCAATCAACTAACTTCCGGGTTCCTAGTTACTGCTGGTAAACAGAGGCGTGTGGAGTAAGGAATCTTGCCTAACATTTTGCCCTAGTGGGTATCGAACCCAGTTCTCTGCTTGCGAGTCGAGTGCTCTAACCACTGTGTCGAGTCCTGTACAATATCCACACAGTGGAGTCCCCCACTCCAATATACAATTGGAGATGGATAAGTCTTTAAACTGAGATTCTGTCTGCCTGACCAAGTGGGTGTTAAAGATGTCCTGGCACTATTTGGAAGGAGTTTCTCCTGATGCTTTGGCCAACAATCCCCCAGACAAAAAAAGTGGTCCATCACTTCATGGCTGTAACTGGGACATTGCTGTTTACAAATTGACTACTATGTTTATCTACAAATACAGTCACTATACCTCACAGAAACATTCTGTGAGGTGCTTTGAGATGTAATGATGTGATAGAACGCTAAATCAAATGTAACTTTTGTAACCTGTCTTTGAACACTACACATTATTTCTTTAACTTCTGGGACATTTACCCATTGAAAGGTTAAAGGTACTACATAAACGTAAAAATGTATAGTATTGTATTGTAATTTGTATAAAACCTTGGTGAGACCATATTTGGAGTACTGTGTCCAATTCGGGTCACCAGGCTTATAAGAAGGATGTAGCAGCAGCAATGGAAAGCTTACTAAAATGATTACAGGGCTGGCAGGTTACTGCTATTAGTATAGAATTGATAAGTTAGCCTTTTTTACACATTTCGGAGTGTCTTATAGAGGTGTTTAAAATTAAATAGAAATTCAATATGTTGCATAAATAGGCTGCTCCCATTAGTTCAGGACAGTGTAACAAGTATAAGACAGTGACTAGGGGAATCTGAAAGAGAATTGAGGAGGTAACACTTCACGCATAGGGTGGTGAGATTGTGGAGCTCGCTGCCTGAAGCAGTAGTTGAATCACATAGTATAGATGCATTTAACAGGAAGTTAGACCTTCACATGAGGGAAAAGGGAATTGGGGGAAGTAAGGAAGGTGAAGATTCGTGGAGAATAAACATTGTTGTGTTTAGTTCGGCCAAGTGCCCTATTTCTGAGCTGTACATTCTTTGTAAATCTTTGTAACTTGGCTAATAATATACTCTCTGTCTCATAGGAGGGACTGGGCCCATTCTGTTTCCTGATATTCCTGGGAGACTGCCTTGTCATCGCGGTGTATGTGTTCATTATCCTGCCAGAAACCAAAGGGAAATCAATCCTTGAAATAACTGCAGAATTTCAGAAACTAAACCAAAGGAGAGCAGGACCTGTCACTTTGCTTGATGGTGTTAAATTCAAACAAAACAATCCTGAAATTTTCATTATAGCCACCAAACTGTGATGTGGAATTCTGCAGGAAAATGCCCAAAGAATGAGGCCTCACGACAGCACCCATCCCATTCCCGGGCAGTTCATCTTCCAACAATCAGACGGATCTTTTCTCACACTGCAACTTGATCATGTGACCAGAGTCTGGGCACTCGCCAGACATACAAGATTACAAACGAGGTTAGAATGAAGAAGTCCCTTTGGCTCAATTGATCATATCCTTCCAGAATAATGCTGGCATCCCATTATAGCATTAAGCTGTTCCTTAAATTACTCAAATGAACTGGCCTCAATCACCTTTCTTGGTAATAATCTGTTCCAAATCATTAATTACACTGCAGTTAAAGAATTATTTCCTGTCATCCTGAAATTGCCCTTTGCAACCATGAACCAATACCTTCTTATATTGCCGCCTTGCCGTATCTGAAAGTAGTCTGACCATTGATTTGCTATCATTATATGACCCAGATCTAGGCTGGTTCTTTCACTGTGAGGCATTCTGATTATTGTCATGGTCAATGCTCAATGAGCGATTATATGCCTGGATTAGCAATCATCAACGAAGACACTCTTTAGCAGGTCATTTTTAACATAGACAGTGGCCCACCAGGTCTGAGGAATTCCCCAGGAGTAGTTTCAAAATTCCCCGCCAGTAAATTGCTTTTGCATAATAATAATAATAATAATAATAATTATAATCAAGGTAACGGCGATTTAAATAGTAGTCGTCAAGTGGTCACTATTTAGATGGTGGTGGTGTCGAATCTGTAGCGAGTCCTCTCGTGATTAGTCACTTTGACGAGCGCTGTGGACAGGGTGGACTCAGACTGGAGGGGCTCGAGTAGGGAGTGGACGGAGAGGTGTGAGCAAAGTTGATTTGCAACAACACATTCCAGAACTTTAGCAAGGAAAGGCAAGTTGGAAATGGGCTGGTAGTTAGCAAGCTTCGAGGGATCGAGGGTAGGTTTGTTGGGGAGGGAAGTGATGACAGCAGTTTTGAGGGGGAGTGCGACGGAACCTGTGGAGATCATAGAATCATAGAATAGTACAGCACAAAAAGAGGCCATTCGATCCATCGAGTTTGTGCTGGCTCTTTGAATAGAGCAATGGACTGGTTGACAACACTCGTCAAAGTGACTAATCATGAGAGGACTCGCTACAGATTCAACACCATCACCATCTAAATAGTGACCACTTGGCGACTGCCAATGAAATCGCCATTACCTTGATTATTATTATTATTATGCAAAGATGCAAAGATGGACTGGTTGACTGTCAGCCAGCAGGGGGCAGAGGAAGTGTACCCCATGTCTGCGGATGACATCCCGAGGGAACATGTAGATCAGAAAGAGGAGGGGGCCAAGGATAGATCCTTGGGGTACCCCACAGGTGACCGGGTGAGAGCGGGAGGAGAAGCCGTTTGTGCAGATGTACTGCTGGCGGTTTGTGAAGTAGGACTCGAACCAGGTGAGTGAGGTCCCACTGAGGTGGATGACGGAGGAAAGGCGGTGGAGGAGGATGGTCGGATCGACTGTGTCGAACGCGGCGGAGAGGTCCAGGAGGACAAGGAGGCAGAGGGAGCCCTGGTCACAGATAGAGAGGATGTCGATTGTGACTTTCACAAGAGCAGTCTCTGTACTGTGGGCGGAAACCGGACTGGAGGGGTTCGAAGAGGGAGTGGGAGGAGAAGTGTGCGCGGAGTTGGTTGGCAACAACGCGTTCTAGAACTTTTGCGAGGAAGGGCAGGTTAGAAATGGGGCGATAGTGGCTGGGGTTTGAGGGATCCGGGGGGGGGGGTTTGAGGAGAGGGGTGATGACAGCCGTTTTGAGGGGGGCAGGGACTGATCCAGAGGAAAGGGACTGGTTGATGACATCAGCCAGTAGTGGGCAGAGGAGGGGGAGCTGGGTGACCAGCAAGTTGGTGGGGAGGGGGTGGAGCAGCAGATGGTGGGTTTGATGGAGGTGATGGTGGGTGAGAGGAAGGAGGGAGAGATGGGGAGGAAGGAATGTAGGATGGGGGTGGTGCTAGGAGCAGATGATGGGGAAGGTGAGGGGGACAGAGATGGGGTGGTGGTGGGTGACAAGAGGCAGGTGGATGAGGCTGCCTGGTGGATGTTATGTATTTTAGATGAAAAGTCCATGACCTCCTCGCACTTGGCATTTGATGTGAAGATTGAGGAGGCCTGAGGGGGGGCACGGAGAAGGTAGTGGGTGGTGGAAAAAAGGATTTTTGGGTTGTGTTTAGCCTCCAAGATGATGTTGGAGTAGAAGGCCATTTTTGCACGATTCAAAGAACGGCAGTAGCTGTGGAGATGCTCGAGCCTACAGTTTTCCGCCATCTGCGCTCGAGCAGATGGGTAACAACGTAGTTGAAGGGGTGGCCATTGTTGTGGGTGGGGGAGTGTATGTGGAGGGTGAGGTTTAGGGAGGAGAGGTGGGCAGCAAAATCATGGAGGATGGGGCAGGAGGAGTTTAGGTGAAGGTTGAAGCAGGAGTTCATTGGAGACACAGAGGGATGAGAGGAGGGAGAAGATGTCCGAAAGGAAAGAGCCAGGAATTTGTGGGAGCAGTAGGTGAGGAAGATTTTGAACGAAAGAAGGTAGGGATGGTACAGGGTGAGGTGCTCAAAGGAGGGGAAGGAGCCAGAGGAACAGGGAGATAAATCAAGAGAGGTTTGGGAGATAAGAACCACCCACCACCACTTTGGTTGGGGTGAGGAAGAAGTTGTAGCCAGATGGGAAGCTTCGATGAGCAGGGTGGGGTCAAGAATATCGATGTGCTCATCCAGGATGAGGTCGTGGATTGGATTGTGACAGCTTTGTTTGAGAGGGAGCGGACATTTTGGAGAGGAATGCAAATAGGGGAACTGGCGGGGGAGGGTGTAGGGTTGGCGGTTGTAGATTGTGGGGGGAAACGACTGTTGAGTATAAGTAGGGAGGAGAGCTGGGAAGGTTGTGGATGAGGGAAGGGGGGGTTTAACTGTTGGAGACGGGATGGGGGAGGCTGGCCTTACGGAGAAGGTGAGAGATGGGGCAGTTGGGGCGGCTGCTTTGGGACGTGCCCAGGCTGGGGCAGTGGGAAGGTGTGGGAGGTCCAGGAGAGAGAGGTGAGGAGAGCAGTAGGGGAATAAAGCCGAGTGAGAGTCGTGAAGGGGCAGGAAATAGAAGTGGGGGCATATAGTCAGCCCGCAGACATGGAGACAGTGGGGCAACCTGGTCAGGATAGAGGAACCAATTATTTTAATCATTCTAAGGTCTGGAACATATATGAAATATTGCTTCATCTGCAGAAATCTGTTTGTAATGTTTCTGGATGTGGATAAAAGTGCCCCTTTGAGTTCACTCCCCACAGTGACAATTCCTTAAAAAATGCCCAATTCTTTCAACTTAAATTTTAAAATAAAATTGTAAGGACACAATTGTAATTTTAGATACTGGAACATGTTCTCCTGCGAGGGAGGTCGAGCCTCATTGGAGCTGAATTGGCTCCAAGATGATGTGTATGGTAATGTTAATAGATTGTCAGGATCGAGCCAGCCTTCTTTTGCAATCTTGGTATTCCAGCTCCTCAGCCAAGCAGGTTGGCAATAGTCCAGGGCATTGCTGATGACAGACTCATCGGCAGGACTTGGAGGCAACAAACTGGGGATACAGCTTGCTATGGTGCTTTCAATGGCAAGTTTTACTTTTATTTGGTACTCATTTGATCTCATCCTTCTCGAGTACTGCAGCAGTACTCAAATGCACACTCCGGCCCCCAAGCCTTGACTCTTGCCAATTTAGACCCAATGCTGGATTAGGTCAACAAAGTGTGTCCCTGCACGGAGAGTCACGGGAATTTCCATGTGGCACGCATGGAACTGTATCTTATTGGATACTCTTAAGCATGGTGATAGATTTTTACATGATAGACACCCAGTTGACAAAAAAAATGAACAACCAATTTTATTAAGGGACCTATAAGAATGCAGACGGTTGTCCAATAGTAATTTCGGCTATGTATATTAAATGTATTAAATATTTATTTTATTCAAATTTGTTTGATGTTTTTCTAATTATTTTGTGTTATTGTGAATGTTATACTAATTTTCATTATCTCTGTCAAATTGTTACCTTTTTCCTTCAAATATGATTCCACGGACAATGTCAGCCTGGCTCAGTTGGTAACACCTTTGCCCCTGAGTCAGAAAGTCGTGGGGTATGGAACTCAAGTGGCTGATAGTCCCACAGTGCTGCATTGGGGCTGTCCTTCGGATAAGATGTTAAACTGAAACATTTGTTCAGGTGGATGTAAAGATCCCATGGCACTATTTGAAAAGAGAAGGAATTTCTGCTGCTGCCAACAATTATGCAGATAAAATTGGTCATTCAGTCCATGGCTGTTTTGGGGACAATATTCTGTGCAATAGGCTGTAGTGTTTGCCAACAAAATACACAGTCTTTAGAATACACAATGCTTGAGAATAAATCCTGTGAAGTGCTTTGAGATACTCTCCTAATTTGAAAAGAACTATATCAAATGCAAGAGGATGCTACCAACTAAAAGATCAGAAAATCACCGCTTAACAGAATTGGCCAGGAGAAGAACATAAAAATCTTAATGATCCTTATAATAAATAGTAACAATAATAATCGTGGCATTTGATGTAGCACCTTTTCATGTCATCGAGACGTTTCAAAGTGCTTCACAGGCTAAAATATGGTTCAGTTGATAGCATTTACTTGCAAATCAGGAGAACAAGTATACAGTCACTACACTGAACATAATATCCTTAAGGACATCCTCCTTTAAAGCACTGCACAGTATGTTATATTAATTGCAAGGATGATTATTATTTTTGTTACACTGCACCATTCCTCATTACACTGCACCATTCCTCACTGTAACATTCCTCATTACATTGCAGCAGACCCTTCATGGTTTGCATTGTTCCCCGACTTGAAGGCAATTTAAAGGTCGATTGAACATTACATAACTGTGCTGCTAATTAGTTATTGTTTTTGCTTTTTCTTGTGTATTTTTTTCTCAGTAAAAAAATGAGAAAAAAATACGAGAAAAAGCACAAAAAATGCAAAAAATGACGTGTAATTCTGCAGAAAGTGTAATTTTACTCATCATTTAGATTAAAACTACTTGAAATTTTATTTCACTCGACATTTTTATAGCAAACCTCCCCACCCCCGCCACCCCCCTTCCCCCCTGAAAAATGCTAAGAAAAAAAATGCAAAAATTCCCTGCTCTTCCTGATTTGTTTGTATCAACTGATATCTTTACTGGTGCATTTATACCTTAAAATTTTAAAACGGGCTTTTGTAACAGCCGAATGGATGTGTCTGCTCCCTCACCGGCTGCTGTGCTTTTTTCTCATATAAATTCCCTATCTGCCTTTACCAATTCCCTTATTGGTCCGATATTCCTGGTCACATTTGGTATAAGATGGGATAACCAGTTTACCATTCCTATTAGTCTTTTAACGCTTCTCCTGCCCTGAGGTGTCTCACATCTTTGTTTCAACCTTCTTTGGATCTATTTTTAACCCTTTATGTGTAATTATATTGCCTCTATATTTGACCTCTGTCACTCCCATTTTTAAATTTTCTCCATTTAACTTTGCAGTTTCATTTAAGCACTTTTTAATTTTTTTTCTAGACATTGTTTGTATTCAGCTCTTGCCCTTTCGAATATTAATATGTCATATATGTAATTTATTACATCTGGTATTCCTTCCAGTATTTGTGCTATTTTTTTTCTGGAATAGCTCCAGGGCTGATTTTATGCTAAATGTCATTCTCTGAAAACAGAATCTCCCAAATGATGTTAAGAACATTATTAAGTGCGCACTGCTCTTTGTCAATTTAACTTGCCATACCCTGAGGAACAACCTGGCGTTGACAAACGTGTTGCTCCATGTAACATGTATTGCATGTATGTGTTCAAGCAGAGATATTGTGTAATATTCTCTCTCGCCCTCCTCACTCACACAAACTCTCACTCCCCCTCTCACACTCTCTCTCTCTCTCACGCTCTCAATTGTTGAATACTCAATCAGGATTATTTGGACAAATGACGAGCAGCCAATGAGGGGCGTATAAAAGGACATTGGGAGAGGGACAAAGAGTGTGTGATGTACAAAGGTGTTTTATTGAGAGTTTGGAAAGACACAATAAAGAAGTTACAATCAACCCTGTGACTTGGATTGAGTCTTATTACATCAATCACTCTCAACTCCCCCTCTCTCTTTCTCATCACTCTCTCTGCTCCCTCCCTCCTTTCTTTCTTTCTTTCTTTCTTTCTTTCTTTCTTTCTTTCTTTCTTTCTTTCTTTCTTTCTTTCTTTCTTTCTTTCTTTCTTTCTTTCTTTCTTTCTTTCTTTCTTTCTTTCTTTTTCTTTCTTTCTTTCTTTCCCTCACATTCTCTTTCAAACTCACCTTCTTTCTCTCTCCCTCTCTCAATCATTCTCTCCTCCCTCTCTCACTCTTTCTCACTCTCTATTTCACATGCTCTCCCCCCTCTCACATTCGTTAACATTGCTGCATCTTTTTGGAGCAATCCTTTCACTCCCATTTACCTGTTATTTGTAGCTTACTTCTTCTTGGGTATTTATCTTGTCCCCTTTGGAAAGACAATATGCTTCATCCACTGCTCCCGGCAGGGCAGGGCATTCCATATCCTGTGTGTGAAAAGATTTCTCCTAATCTCCCCATTTGCTTGTTTATTAACTATGTTAAATTGATGCCATTTATTTACTGACTCACGACCGGTGGAAAAACTTTCTTCCAACTTATTCTATCAAAACCCTTCATAATTTTAAAGATCTCTATCAGGTCCCTTCAACCTCTTTGTTCTTCAATCCAATAGAAAAAGTCCTGTTGGAATAAAGAAAAGGCCGAAACCTGAACCCTGCTATCGTCCTTGTAAATCTCTTCTGCATTTTCTCTATCGCCTTGATGTTTTTCCTGAAGTGGGGATAACCAACATTGGACACTATATTCTAGTTGTGGTTTAATTAACAAGTTCTATCAATTTAGCATCACTTATTTGGTTTTATGTTCCGTACCATCTTTATAAAACCTAAGATTCAATTTGCTTTCTTGACAGTTTTGCTCAGATGCCTTTCTACCTTTAAGGATTTATGTACGTCGGGGGGTGGGAGGGGTCCAACCTGTTGGCTGCCGAGGGCCGGATTCCCTATTAGAGAAAGGGCCACAGGTTGCATAAGCAATATTTTGTGTTTCCTTTCCAGAAACACAGCAACATTTACACAGCACCTGTTTCACATGGGTAGGACGCCTCAAACTGCTCGATACTGCCGGCTGGGCACCCGAGCTGGTGGTGGGAGCTGAGCCAAGGCAGGTGGGATGGGGAGGGAAATGATGACCGAACGTGCGGTCAAAGAATTAGGTCCTGATGTGCTTTGAAAGAAGGGAGGGACTCCGGAATGGAGCTCCCAGAGAGCGGGGGCAAAATGGCAATGGTGGAGCAGATGGCGTGGGGGGACATGAAGCAAGCTGATGTTTGCTCGTAGGGTAGGTTGTGGTGAGGTGGGGGGGTGGGGGTGGAAATGAAGGACATAGAGGAGTTTCTCAATGGGGAAAGAGGGAGCTTTCCATGAGGAAACTGCATGGCCCGTCACTTGGGTGTCTGACCCTCACGTGTGGGGGGGCCAAGAACAAAGAAAGCTCCGATCGTTGTTCTGACAATGAACCACAAAACCTTACCAGACTTCATTGGTTTCCTATCTCTGAACAAATCAACTCACTATTTTAGAGTGATGCTTCACTACCTCAATCTTAGTTTGAGACCTCACAGTTTCTGTGTGATGTCCAACTTTCTACAAACGTCTCTATTTACTATAACCTCAGTGTGTTACCGCACAGTCTCAGTGTGATAATGATAATAATAATAATCCTTGCTTTGGTGTGGTGCCTTTCACGTCATCGAGATGTCTCAAAGCGCTTCACAGAATACACTGTAAAGTGAATCGACTATATTTTGTGGGTGAAATGCGGCAGCCAATTGCACACAGCAGTGTCCCACAAACAATCATGGATTGAATTAACTAATTTATTATTATTTTTGTACAGAGTAGAACTGAAAAAGAGGCAAAGAGAGCATATGAGAAATGATTAGTGGGAAACATAAAAGGGAACACTAAAGTCTTTTATAATTAAAAGATTAATTACATAAAGAGTAAAAGGACGGTCAAAGCAAAGTTAGGGCTGACTAGGGACCAAAAAGATAATCTTTTTGTGGAGGCAGAGGGCATGGCTGAGGTACTAAATGAATACTTTGCATCTGTCTTCACAAAAGAAGAGGATGCAGCCAATGCCACAGTAAAGGATGGCTTACTGATCAGTGAAATGCCTTATTGTTTCAATGTGATGCCAGTGTGAAAGATAAACGTATGACTAACTATGTCACTGCATGTGTAGACATCCAGATAACAAAAGCACCCAGACGACCAAAAGTTTCAATATGGTGTCTCACTGTCTCAGTGTGGGGATCACTGTATCAGTATCCGTATTACGGACCCGGCTAGCTCAGATTACTGTCCTGTAGTTTACTGGTTAGAGAACTTGCCTCGCAAGTGAGAGATTTGGGTTTGACTCCCAGCAGGACGAAATGTTGGGCAAGTTTCCTTACTCCGCATGTTCCTGTTTACCTAGCAGCAATAGGACCCTGGTTGTTAGTCGATTGGTGGATCGCTATTCAGGAAGTAATAATTCCTTCAAAAAAATAAGAAGAATAAATTTGTCACTTCAATCCACGACTGTTTGTGGAACACTGCTTGTGCGCAATTGGCTGCTGTGTTTTACCCACAAAATATACAGGGAATTCGCTTTACATTATATTCTGTGAAGCACCTGAAGACGTCTCAAAGACGTGATTAGGCTCTATATCAAATGCAAGGATCATTATTATTATTGAGATCACCACAAAAGATCTACTCAATTCAGTCAGTTCAGCTCCAAAATGTTTATCTTCTCCTTCATTCATGTAAAACATGCTCTGCTTCAATGGCTATTTGTATAAGGTATTGCACTTTCTAACAATTTTTTGTAAAAATTGGATTCAGAGATTGACATGATGGAGAGAATTACTGAGGTGAAATAGTTTTGAAAGTGAGTTCTTAAAGATGCAATGTGGTTCAGCCTCCGATAGTGGAGCAGGGGGATGAGTTACAGTAGAGTTGGAAAGTAGGACTGGAAAAAGTTGGACAGTAGAGTGGCTTGTGACTGAGAGGAGATTTGAAAACATCTCAACAACTTTGAGATTAATACAATGCAGAACAGGAAGTCAATTTAGTGATGAATACGAGTGATGAGAGTGCAGGATCTTGGTTGGAGTTTCTAGATCAGTTGATGTGATACAAAGTGGATAGTCAGGGAGGTAATAAGGAGAGTGTTAGAGATATCTATCCTAGAAATGAAACATGATACGGGTTTCACCAGTGGAGGTGGTAAGCAGGACATGTTCTGGAGGAGGTTCTGGCACTGGTTCAGATGTGGGGTATGAAAGGAATGCCCGGAGTTTCAAGAAACATCCACGTAGTGTATAGGGAGGGATACCTTTTGCAGCCAATAAGCTGCAGTCCTCCAATCCTCTTCATCCCTGTTTCCTTTTG
The DNA here is from genome assembly GCF_018977255.1 of Callorhinchus milii. Lineage (NCBI taxonomy): Eukaryota > Metazoa > Chordata > Chondrichthyes > Chimaeriformes > Callorhinchidae > Callorhinchus > Callorhinchus milii. The sequence continues at coordinate 342,014 of NW_024704749.1, read as the reverse complement.
AGATTTTGAGAAGCCGAGATGCCATCCTGTGTGAAGGGCACTATATAAATACAAGTTGTTGTTTATTTAAGAATAACTCCAGGTCCTCTTCTCCAACACAAACTAGCTCCTTTGTCCACCTTCCCATTCCTTGTCCATCCTCTCCTCCAACTCCAACTATGAGGAGTTGATAGACTTCATCTATCATTGATTTCTCTGCTGCCTCCTACGCTGTTGACCATTCTATCTTCTCCACCGCCTCTCCTCTCAGATTCACCTTCACAGTCCTGCCCTTGCCTGGTTTCATTTTTACCATTGTCTCCACTTTGTATCCACTGACGCCTTCTCCTCCAGCCCTTGCAACATTACAAGTGGTGTTCCCCAGGACTCTGTCCTTGGTCCTCACCTCTTTAATATTGATATGCTCCCTCTCTGTGATATGATTTGCATGAGGTTAACTTCCACATAAATGTGGATGACACCCAACTCTATCTCTATCTCCACCCTCAACTCCAGGACAACTGCTGAACTGACAGACATGAAGTCCTGGATGAGAGCTAACTTTCTCCAGTTGAATCAATAAGACCGAAGCCGTACTGCTTGGCTCCTGTCAGAGCCTCCTCACCTCGGGCACTGACAGTATCACTATTCATAGATGCACTCTGCATCTCACCGAGCCAGTATGAAAGTTTCATGTATTGTTCGATCCTCAACTGTCTTCTAAACCACACATCGGTGTCATGTTGTTATTATTATTATTATTATTATTATTATTATTATTATGAGCATGTTCCCCTAGCTCTGGAACATTGCCCGCCTCCACCACTACCTTTCCCCTCAGGCTGCCAGGACCCTCATACATACTTTCATCACATCCAGGCTATGCTAACTCCCTGCTGATCGGATATCCCATGAGGATGGTTTGCACCATGGAACACATGGGACTTGGATTTAAGGAAGTGGATGGAGGTGGTTATTGTACTGGGGAGTGGCAAGCAGGGAGATGGTTCTGGATTTCATTGGGGTGAGTGAGATTAAGGTGCAGTAGAGATGGTGGTTTAGCAGCTTGATTGCTGCATTAAGATCACCATGGATGAAATTCCAGAGAGAAAGAAATTCTGAGGATGAGAAAGTGTTAGTGATGGACTCAGGGGGAATGTATTTTCCAGGGATGGAAAGAGATAGAGGAAGGTTTGGTAGAGGGAAAGGGGATTGGAAAGAGAGGGCCATTATTGAGAACTCAGGCAGAGGGCGAAACCTTGGGCAAGTTTCTTATCAACAGAGATATGTCATTTTCTATCTACGATGTGATGGTGGCGTTTATATAGGTGGTGAGGCGCTTTGGGAGTGAGAAGGGCAGCAAAATCAGAGGAGATTGGGCAGGAGGAGTAGAATTGAAGGTTGAAATCACCCATTATGAACAGACAGAGGGATGAGCGGCGATGTCTGAGAGGAAGGAGATGGGTAGTTTGGGAGGATGGTGGACAAGGAAGATTTTGAAAGACAGGGAAAGTACAAGGTGAGTTGCTAAAAGGAGGGGGAAGTAGCCAGAGGAATAGGGGAATAGACTGAGGGAAGTGATATTATACATATGGATTAAAAGGATCAATCAATTTCACCCACAAAAATACACAGTCAATCCACTTTATCTCTCTTGTAACTCTTTGAGATGTCTCAATGCCATGATAAGGTGCAATATCAAATGTAAGAATTATTATCGTTATTATTAATTGCAAAGAAGTTTGCTGGCTGTTGGAGTTGGGGAGTCGCATTTTGCATCCGTCAGTACACAGATAATTTACAAAGATTTACAAAGTCTGTTCATCACATAAACAGGCCACTTGGCCCAAGCAGACATGCTGGTTTATACTCCACATGAATCTCCACCCATTCCTTATTCCCTCCCATATCCTTCTATTCCCCTCTCCCTCATGTGAAAGTCTAGTTTCCTCTTGAATGTACTCATCTAAACTATCTGATTCAACCACTACTTCAGGCAGCGAGTATCACAGTCTCTGCATGAAGTAGTTGCTCCTAAATTTTCTTTTGGACCACCTAATCGCTACCTTATACTTGTGTCCCCTGGTTACAACAACAACAACAACAAAATGACATTTATAGAGTGCCTTTCACGTCGGGAGGACGTCCCAAAGCGCTGAACAGGTGTCGGGGGCTGAGCATGGGGGAGGGGTGGGGTAGGGGTGATGGAAGGCAGAGAGGTGGGAGGGCGACCAAAGACACGGTCGAAGAGAAGGGTCTTGAGACCGACCTTGAAGGAGGCGAGGGAGGAAGTGAGTGGAAGGGACCGTGGGATGGAGTTCCAGAGTGTGGGGGCAGAGAGGCTGAAAGCTCGGCCACCGATGGTGGGGGGGGGTCGTGCGGGAGACATGGAGCAGGCCGGAGCCCGCTGGACGGAGGGAGCGGGCAGATTGGTAGAGAGTCAGCAGGTCAGAGAGGTAGGAGGGGGCAAAGCCATGGATGACCTTGAAGGTGAGGACAAGGATCTTGAATTCGATCCTCTGGGGGATGGGGGTGTCATCCGCATAAATGAAGTCGGGCGATGGTGGAGTCGGGCGAGGGTGGGAGTGATGGGGTCGCGGAGTCTGGTGCGTGAGAGTACACGAGCTGCAGAGTTTTGGATGATCTGCAGCTTGTGAAGGGAAGACTCCCCAACCAGTGGAAACAGCTTATCTTTGCTAACCTTATCGATCCCTTTTATAAATTTAAAATTAGGCTCCTCTTAAATACTTTTTCTCCAGTGAAAAATGGCCTAACCTATCCAATCTATCCTGATAGTAACCTACATAATGATAACAGTCCTGGTATCACCCTGGTAAAACTACACCTTACTGTTTCCATAGCTGCGAAATGTTTCTTATAGTGTGGAGACCAGAATTGGACACAATAGTCTAAATGTCGTCGAACCAGGGTTTTGTACAAATTCAAAATCACTTTTATACTCTATCTCTCTGGATATAAAGTCCAAACCCCTTGGGCTTTGTAGCCTTTTTTATACAGATAATCAACACTGTGCTTCCAAAGCAGAATAAATGACAGAGTGAATAAATCTGAGCTATTCTTTGCCACTGGGCACAATGTGGATAAATTCAGTAAAAATGTAAATTGTTGAATATGAGGCTGATTTTCATAAAAAATTTGGTAATTTATTGTATTATACAAACACTTCAGAGGCACATTCATCCTTTCCTAAAGCTCTACAAAATCTCACAGCACAAAGCAAAATCTGAAATTGGGGAAAAAATGTATGGCTGTGAAAAATATAAATGAGTGCAGAGAAGTTGAATTAAATTCAGAAACAGCTCCTCACACGCACAATCCATTCACAAGCCTTCAACTCACATCACTCCATCCAGTTCACAAAAACAAGAATTTGAAGTTGTAAGAACATTACTCCTTTTAAAATCTTACTATTTAATATATACAACCTCTCTCTATTCTTACAACATTTTTGTTGTAGAATTCCTCTGCTACCTGTCCCCTCTGCATCATTCTAAATAATGTCTGCTCCTTCATCAATAAAGCCCTCACCATCCACAACCTCATTGTCAAGGAAAATATTGATCTCCTCACCCTCACTGAAACCTGGACCACTCCAGGTAACACTTTCCCCTTCCACTGAGGCCACCCCACCAGGTTACACCTTCAATCATACCCCTTGACCCTATGGTCATGGCGGTGGTCTCCAGGTCTTCTCTGGGTTTTTCTTCTTACTCCTCCAGATCCTCCTTTGAGCACCTTACTCTTTATCATCCCTCCAGTTCTTTCCCTCAAAATTGTCCTGATTTAGTGTTCCCCCAAACCCTCCTCCACTTTCCTCACTGACATCTCTATCCTCCTATCTTCCTTCCACCTCCTCGTCTTGGGCGATTTCAATGTCCACTTCACCCCTACTTGCTCCACCTCTGCTGATTTTTCATCCCCCCCTCCTCTCACAACCTCTCCCTCCACCATTCACACCCATGGGCACCTCCTCGACCTGGTGATAACCTGGGGCCTCTTTATCTTGAACATCACCATCACCAATAAAGCCATTTTGAACATCTATTTCATCTCCCTGAACTCTTCCATCCGACTGCCTGCACCCAACCCACAACTCCTACTTACAGACATTGTGAATCTCTCTTTGTCTCCTAGCAATGTTCCCAATGTTGTGATCCCGCTTCATAACTGAGATTGTGAATATATGTTAACCCAAGTAGTCCAAAGAATTACCTTAATGAATGGTTACAAATGCTTATGATGATTAGGCAGCATTTTAATTAATGGTTAAAAATAATGATGTAACCAGAAAAATGTCAAGATAATTTGTTTAACATTGTTGAAGATGTTTGTCCATAACAAATTCACCTTTTAATTAAGTGTAGTGTTAAAGACGAGGTAGCTGAAGATGTCTTCCCATAACAAATTCATGTTTATGTTAAAGTGTTCTATAACAAATCTGCAGTGTAATAACAATTCCACAGATTGTATGTTATTATTCTTTTTATGTGAGATAATTGCTTCATGGATGTGAGAAAGGAAAAATTGTTTATTCTTATCCTGTCTGTGGAAAATCGATTACAAAAATGAACTGTACTTTGTTCAGCCTTGGACAGAGCATATCATGTGCCGTCCATACAAGAGCCATCTTTTCATGTGACAATATGAAGTGGTGTTGCCTTCGGGGTTAGACTCAGTCAGACTTAGACTATTCTATCTTTTCAACTTTCGTTAACTTCAGCAATTTCAGGAAGAAGGAAACTGCACAAATTCCACAACATCTGAAATCGATTGAAAGGTAACAGGAGAAGAAGAATAACAACGATTGAGAAGAATAACAACATATAACAACTGGCGATTAAAGTGCACAGTTCAGCTGTCCATCATCAACTTTGACTTTGTGATCAATATATCCAAGCAAGAGGTTTTGGGTCTGAAGCAAGAGACATTTCATCTGATGCAAGACTTTTGCTGCTGTTTGTGAATTTACCAACTGACTTTGATACAGACGTTTGTTTATGCTATTGACCTGTCTATTGTATTGTGATATTTGAACTAAAATTTTTGACACTGTTGACTACTCTATTCTTCACCACGGCCTCTCCTCTCAGCTCCACCTTCATGGTTCTGATTTGCCTAGTACCGTTCTTACCTTTCCCATCATCTCCACTCTGTTTCTATCAATGGCTTCTCTGCCAGCCCCAGAGCTCTGTCCTTGGTCCTCTCCTTTTTAACATCTACATGCTCCTGCTTGTGGATGTCATCTACAGGCAAGGGGTTAATTTCCACATGTATACGGATGACACCCAAGTCTATTTCTTTGCCTCCACCCTCGACTCTCCATCTCACCAATCCAGTATGGAACCTTGGTGTCTTATTCAACCCTCAACTGTCCTATAAATCCCACATCCATGCCATTACCCATTCTGTCTTCCCCCACCTCCGCAACATTGCCCGCCTCTGCCACTATCTCTCTCCTTAGACTGCTGAAACCTTCAGCCTTTCATTATGTCCCGGACTGACTATGCTAACTCTTCCCTCTGCAAGCTGCAGATTATTCAGAACTCAAATGCAAGGATTATTATACAACAGCAACAAAATGACATTTGTGAAGCTCCTTTCACATTGGGAGGACGTCCCAAGGGGCTTGACAGTCAGAGTTTCGGACCCGAGCATGGGGTTTGGGGTCGCGCAGGGTGGAGGGCAGGGGGGGGGAGCTGGGTGATCGAAAGCATGGTTGAAGAGGAGGGTCTTGAGACGAGGCGAGGGAGGGCGTGAGGCAGAGGGACTGCGGGATGGAGTTCCAGAGGGTGGGGGCAGAGTGGCTGAAGGCCCGCCCTCCAATGCTGGGGCTGGCGAGGTGGGAGACATGAAGCAGGCCGGAGCCCACTGAGCAGAAGGGGCAGTCGGGTTGGTAGGGGGTTGGGAGGTTGCAGAGGTAGGGGGGGAGCGAGACCATGGAGGGCTTTCAAGGTGAGGACCAGGATCTTGAATTGTATCATCTGAGCGATGGGAAGCCGGTGGAGTCAGGCGAGGATGGAGGTTACAGGATCACGAGTCTAGTGCAGGAGAGGACACGGGCTGCAGAGTTCTGGATGACCTGCAGCCTATGGAATGAGGAGTTGGGGAGGCCGACAAGCAAAGAGTTTGCATAGTCAAGCCTGGATGTTATGAATGCATGTATGAGGGTTTTGATAACCTGCGGTGTGAGACAGTGGTGAAGCCGGGTGATGTGGAGGTGGGGAAGGCAGAGCGGGTCATGGCGCAGATGTGGAGTAGAAAGGATAGTTGAGGGTCAAACAAGACCCCAAGGTTCCGGACTGGCTTAGCAAGGTGCAGTGAGCAGCCATGGATGGTGATGCTGTCAGCGCCTGAGGTGAGGAGGCGCTGATGGGAGACAATCAGGAGAGCCTTGGTTTTGTAGACATTCACTGAAGAAAATTAGCTCTCATCCAGGACTTGATGTCTGACAGCGGGTGGTGGAGTTGGTGGGGGGGTGGTAAGCAAATCAGAGAGGTAGGGACGTGCGAGGACATGAAGAGATTTGAAAACGAGTGAGAGGATCTAGAAGTCAATATGTCCGGTAATTGGAAGCCAGTGTAGCCTGGCAAGGACTGGTGGAATAGGGGTCTGGAATTTTGTGCGACGGAGTTCTGAATGAATTGAATTTTGTGTATGGTGGAACTGGGGAGACCAGCGAGGAGGGCATTTGAAAAGTACAGTCGGGAAGTGACAAGGCGTGGATGAGGGTTTACAAATCATGAACCTTTACAAATCATTGGTTAAGTCTCAGATGACTGGAAGGCCTTCTCCTGCACTGTAAGATTCCAAGAATCTATGAACCAACAGCCAGAATTCACTTTGTGACGGAATTTGCTCGTTGCAAACTTGCAGGCTATGTATTTTTTTAATTTCTTTTTCTGTATTCTCCTTCCTTTCCTTTCTAGTCCTCTCTTATTCCCTCTCTCTCTCTCTTTCTCTCTCTCTCTCTCTCTCTCTCTCCCCTCTGCAGTGTTTCCTCCAGCCTCCTCCATGCATACGGGTTGACTATGCCCGCTGATCCCTAGAGCACTCGGAAGCGAGAGACCTGGGTTCAATTCCTGGCAGGGCGAGTAAGTTCACCTAGCAGTGAGTAGGAATCCAGTTGTTAGTCGATTGGCGGATTGCTTTTCCGAGGGTAATAATCACTTCAATAAAATAAATAAATAATAACTTGGTCACTCAAACCACGACTGCTTGTGGGATGCCTCTGTAGGCAATTGGCTGCTGTGTTTCGCCAACAAAATATACAGTCAATTCACTTTACAGTGTATCCTGTGAAGCGCTTTGAGACGTCTCAAAGATGTAACAAGGTGCTATATCAAATGCGAGGATTATTATTATTATCCCTTTGCTTCTGGTCTCAGCCACCGTGACCCAAGCCACCTCATCTCAAACTGCCCTGCTTCTACTCTCCACCCTTAGCTACTCGCATTCAGTTCTTCTTATCTAGCTTGGAGGAGATAAGTGGAGTGTCCTTGTAGCTGAACTGACTCCAAGGTGACGTGCCTGGCAATGGAATATTGGAATCGAGCCAGCCCTCTTTGGTGCTCTCGGTAGTCCGGTTCCTGAGCCAGGCTGGTTCACAGTATTCCAGGGCACTGATGATGACAGCACAGCCAATCTGGCTCATCTTGGAAGGGCAGACCAGTCATTAAGGGCAGGCAGTCATCCCCCTCAGCTCCTGTTTACCCTGCAAGCCAGAGCCCTAATAGGTAGGGTGATCTCCTAGCTGGACAAGCAGCAGGAAAGCTTGGCCAGACAGCAATATCAATGGCAAGCTATGTGGTTTTAGCTGGTTAGACTCTAGTAGTTACCCCAATGCACACTCTGGGGTCCCCAAGTCTTGGCTCTTGCCACCCTGCGCCTTATACTTTCCGGAATTAGACAATCAGGATACACCTCTACAGGGAGAGAGTGAGCATTCCATTCCTACAATCTATCTCTGGACTTTTCATGTATAGGTGGAATACATGTAATAATAATAAATATAATAATAACTTCAATAATAAATATAATACAAATAATAATAATAAATATAATAAATATAATAATAATAAATATAATAATAATAAATGTCATAATAATAACTATAATAATAAATGTCATAATAACTATAATAATAATTATAATAATAATTATTATTTGTAAGCAATCCCAGAATTCTAGATTGCTTGAGTTGACCAAAGGGTTGACTAAAGAAAAATCATGGTGACTCATGGACTTGTTTTCTTCAGGAAAATTGTAGCTGTTTGACAGTGGAGACATGTGTACAGAACAAAGTTACTTCAAAATAATCGTGGGACAAAGACTCGTTTTGAAACCAATTAATCCAATGTGTGACCAAAAAGGTGCAAAGAAACAAAGATTATTTGGGGATTATATCAGAGAAGAGAGAATGGAGGAGCTAATCGCAACCCATCTCGAGGAAAGAGGACGATACTATAATCAATATGGATCAGTGCACGTTAACAAGCCGATTCCTCATCAAAGCCATCATGTTTGGTCTGATCAATTCATTGCAGTGAACTTTACTAGCCTGTCGTAAGCATTCATTTGATTTGATGAAATGGAGAACTTTCATATGTATTTTTTTACTAATCTTTTATAAAATTTTACTGCTTGAAAATTTGTGTCAGTTCATATTTCACTGCAGAGTCACGAGTTTAATTAACACTTACAATTGGCACCCAAACAGGGACGCTGTTGTGTTGAAGTTGGAGAAGTACAAATTTTAATATTGTTTAGAAATGGAGTATTTGTTTAAGTTGACCAGTTATGTTTAGTGAGTTGGTGGTTGATGGTTGGTGTGTGATCCAGTTGCACTGTGACATGGCACCTGTACTGATGTACAGCCAACAGCTATCGTCGCAGTGGCTGATTATTCTCAGGGGCTTCCTGGGCAAACATCCTCTGCCTCCCTCATTAACTCCGATTGAAAATAAAAGGAGGGAGAACTCGAACAAGGAGAAGGAAGAGTTAATTAAGAAATCTAAGGAAAAGGCTATCGAGGCAGAAGTCCAAGTAAGGGAACTTAAACTTCAGGATACCCTGGCTGAGAGAGATACAGAGATTCAATTTTACCGAGATACCATCAGTGAGCTTAGGGATACTATGGAAGAAGAGCAGGAGGAAAGAGACTGAATTTTGCGTCAAAAAAATACAGTTTAAATGTTCACACCAAATATTATCAGGTACAGCAATTGATGTTGTGAGGCAAGAGCAGGAATGCGGTGACAAGAAAAATGAATGGATGAGAAATCTGGAACAATTTAAACAACAGAACAGTAATTTAGAGTGCAAACAGCTCTGCCTAAATCAGCCAGAAAAGGGGATCCTGTGTCACACAGTGCCTGTTGAAAGGAAATAGAAAAGCTTGAAGCATAATTATCAGCAAAGCTAGATATCATTTGTCCTACGATAGATAAACAGAATGAGGATGATCCAGTGGACTGGGGGGAAATGAATAAGGACTTTACTAACCTGTCATAAGCATTAATTTGATTTGATGAAACGTATCATTTTGATATGCATTTCTTTACTTCTATTTAAATTTTAGTGCTTAAAAGGAAACTTGTGTCAGTTCATACTTCACCACAGAGTCATAAATTTAATTAAACCCTTGCATTTGATACAACGCCTTATCACGTCTTCGAGGCATCTTAAAGCGCTTCTCAGAATATACTGTAAAGTGAATTGATTGTACATTTGTGGGCAAAATGGAACAGCCAATAGCCTCCGGAAAAGCAATCCACCAATTGACCAATTGACCAATTGACTAACTTACTTACTGCTCAGTAAACAGGTGTGTGGAGTAAGGAAACTTGCCCAACGTTTAGCCTCGACATGGTCTAGATGGAATCTTTAACAGGAAGTTATCCAGGTTACAGCAAATATAATAATTTTAAAAATATTATAATAATAAATATAATAAGGAATTCTCAGTTTGGTTTGAATACTCTTAAGCATGATGATGTGTCAGACACCTGGCTGACTAAAAAATCTCATTATCAAACATGAACTTGACATGTCTGAGCTCTCCATGAAGGACAAGGCCATGTCTGAGCATTGCCTTATCTCTCTTTCTCCTCAAAACCCTTTTTCCTCCACCATCTCTTTTCACCGTTGGAAAAAGCTTCCCCTTAGAAATAATCTCTTATCCTTGGACCTTCTCCCCCTCTCTCCCTCCAGCCACGGTGACTTTACTCCCAGGCCATCCTGGACACCAAAAATAATCCCCAAAATAATCCTGTTCTCCACCACACATCACCTCCTCCTCCCGCCTTCATCAAACACCCTCGATCCTTATCCTCCAACACAACGCGAAGGGTCATGGACTTCTTTATATCTCAAAAAAAGGTAGATGATGCAGCCATGTGGATGTTGGCTGTAATGCAGCTGCAACCTCTACCGCAACCCCCAGGCCTCCATCCATGTCTTTCATATCCCCCAGATCATCTGCTACTGTCCCTTCCATTGCCCCCACCCGACACTCCTTTGCCCCACCTTCTTTCACAACCATCATCACCCATATGAAACCCACCATCTGCTGCCTTGATACGAACGCCCCCCCCACCCCACACACACACAAAATTGCTGACCACCCAACTGCCCCGCCTCTTCACTCTGCTGTCAGACACTGTTAACCAGTTCCTCTCCTCAGGCACTGTCCCACTCCTCTCAAAACCACTGTCATCAACCCCTCCTCAAAAACCAAACCTATCATTCAGTCTTTAAATTTCGCAAACTACCAGGCCATTTCAAATTTTCCTTCATCTCCCAAGTCTTACAATTTGTTGTTGCTAACCAACCCACCAGTCTGGTGTCTGCCCTTCCCATAATACTGAAAGTACAATTACATCGATCTTTCTCTGTGATCAGGGCTCTCTCTGCCTCCTTGTCCTCCTGGACTTCTCCGCTGCCTTCAATCCAATCAATCATGCTATTCTTCTTGACCACCACTCCTCTCTTATCCACCTCAGATGGATTGTACTCCCTGGATTGAGTCCTACTTGACCCATTGCCATAATTTCATCTCTGCCAACATTTTGGAGTCCTGTAGCTCAGTGGTTAGAGCGCTTACCTCACAAGCGAGAGACCTGGGTTTGATTGCTGGTAGGGCAAACCTTGGGCAAGTTTCCTTACTCCACACACCTGGTAATAATCCCTCAAGAAAAAAACACAATAATAATTTGGTCACTCAATCCACGACTGTTTGTGGGACACTGCTGTGTGCAATTGGCTGCCACTTTTTCCCATAAATATACAGTCAATTCACTTTACAGTATAACCTGTGAAGCGCTTTGAGACATCTTGAAGATGTGATAAGGCGCTATATCAAATACAAGGATTATTATTATAATATTATTTTCTCCTTCCCCCCCATATAGTCACCTGAACAATGCAGTGAGTGACGGCAAGAGGGGTGGAGTTGGAGCTATGACTCGTACCTCAGCTCCGTCCTTCTTCCCATCGCTCACTGTGCAACCTCATAGCAGAGAGTGACGGGAAGAGAGGCGTAGCCAGCAGGTAAAAGCGTCAATCATAACTGGGCCCCTCAGACCTTGGGGCCCTAAGTCATGCCTTACCTGGTTATTGGTTAATCCGGCCCTGCTTAACTGACCTCTTAGCCTGATAATATTCAGGCCTGAGGGGCTGACTGGCCTACTCCTGCTCCGATTTCTATTTCTTATTTCTTAGCTCAGATCAATAGATTGTTATATTGGAACACCTAGGAAGAGGTCCCGAGTGAACGTATATAAACAGAACATGGTGTGCTAGTGAGCTGATGGGAATTAGATGCTGATTAATCTATTTGCCCAATAAAGGAGTTCTGTAAACACAGGGAAATCTGAGTCACAGTTTGTAACACGGTGTCAGAAGTGTGAAAGAAGTAGAAAATGCTCAAAAAAAGAAGAGAGAAGCTCGGAAAGAAAAATACAGTCAATTGCAGAATTAGGCTGAGGGTGTGTGATCCCAACAATGACTCAGGAAGTGAGTCAGACAATGGAAACCAAGTAATGAGGACTGATACAATAAATATTTTAGTGGAATGTTTTAAGTTTGATGGAAGGGGACAGGGCTCTCAGGTGCATTCACCAACAAGCCGAGATACTTACATTTAAATAGAGCCACAAGGGAATGTTGGAGGCAGTTTAGATGCTCATTGAGACATTTTCAACAGGAACAGGCCTGCACAGCACCATCAGACAGAAGAGAAGCAAAGTCGCATGCAGTATGTTCCAACTTGGTAGGAGAGGACACAAATGATCTTTTCGAAAGTTGGGAATTGACACGAGCTGAGAGGACTGTATTAGAGTATGTAATGAACTTCTCCGAAGATTATTGCGGGTGATGAACAAATATTTTAATAGAATGTTTTAAGTTCAGTGCAAGGAGACAAGGCTCTAGGGAGTCTTTCAATCAATATCATCAGGTTTTGATACAATTGATTAGCTCATGTGCTTATGGGGCTCTGCGGAATGAATTAATAAGGGACAAATAGGTACTTGGATTGTACGATAATAAACTACAAAGAAAGTTCTTAACAGACTGTCTTAATGTGGGACAGAGTGTGGAAATTGCTGGAGCAGAGCAGCTGTCATTGTTTAATATTAAAACACTAAATGTACCAGAATATTTGCTGTTATAACATTTACACAGTGCCAGGAGAAGGCGACGTGTAAATGTTATAACAACAGGTACAACTCTCCTTAAGCAGGGATGTGTCCCAGAGTGCTTGACAGTGGCATACCAGTCAATAGAGAATAACAGCTTGAAATAATCACTTTGGAAAATCCAGTGAACTTTATAGTTGATGTCACCTTTAGCAGGTCCTATCAATTCTCAGGAGGAAAATGTTCCTGGGAAATCCAAGCTCCTCAGATGAAATCCAAACCCACATAATTCGAGTATTGTTTTTTCAAATTACCATCTGTAATAAAAATGCAAAACCTTTTCCAAAATCAAACACGCCTGACTGATGAGGGATTTGCAAATTTGGTTTAAGTACAAGAAGCTCATCTGCCCTTGGAGCTTGAGCAGAATTGTGATTATGTTGCTGTATCTGCAAATTAAACAGATGGTTTAAAATAAACCCTTTGTACATTCCAGCTAAGAAACACTGCAGTTCCTAAGCTCGAACATTACAGTATGACATTGACCTCACTCTGCATAAACCACACATGAGCTGTCAGAACCTTTTCCCTGGAACAGCTGCAATTTTGCATCTAATCAACACTGTGACTGTGACTGTCCAACAACAACAATTTACATTTATACAATATAATCCAAACCAGGAGGTTGCCCCAAAGTAATTATAATAATATTAATAATCCGATTTGATGCAGCGCCTTATCACATCTTCGAGACGTCTATAAGCACTTCACAGAATATACTGTAAATTGAATTGACTTTATATTTTGTGGGTGAAACATGGCAGCCAATTGTCACAGAAGTGTCCCACAAACAGATGAAGATTAAGTGACCAAATTTTTTTTGAAGGAATTATTACCCCCGGAGAAGAGATCCGCCAATCGACTAACAACTGGGTTTACTGCTAGGTAAACAGAGGCGTGTGGAGTAAGGAACCTTGTCCAACGTTTTGCCCTGCTGGGAATAGAACCCAGATCCTTTCGCTTGCGAGGCGAGTGCTCTAACCACTGAGCTACAGAACTCCACAAAGTAAATACTTCATACAGTTAATTGGGAGCATAGCTAAGGGGGAACTGGATTGGGTAAGGGAAAAAATGGCTGAAAATGCAGTCCCAAAGAAAAGTTTTAAAGTGGGTTTTGAACGTGATGAGCGAGGGGCCTTGGGGGAGGGACTCCAGGATGTAGTTGCAGAGAGTGGGACAGAATGACTGAAAGCTTGCACACCAATGGTGGGGCAGATTGGGCAGGAAGCTCCTTCAAGGCCGGTCTCAAGACCTTTCTCTTTGACCATGCCTTCAGCTCCCCTCTCGACTCTCTACCCCCTCCTCGCTCCCTCCCTTCCCTCCCCTCACCATTTCCCCCCTCCTCGCTCCCTCCCTTCCCTCCCCTCACCCTGACCATTTCCCCCCTCCTCGCTCCCTCCCTTCCCTCCCCTCACCCTGACCATTTCCCCCCTCCTCGCTCCCTCCCTTCCCTCCCCTCACCCTGACCATTTCCCCACTGCTCGGGTCCTGATCCAACTGTACAGCGCCTTGGGACATCCTCCCGATGTGAAAGGTGCTCTATAAATGAAATCTTGTTGTTGTAGCAGAAGTAGGAGCCCAGTTGCTAGTCTGTTGTTATATAATAATATAAAATAATCCTTTCATTTCATATAGTGCCTTATCATGTGTTTGAGATGTCCCAAAATGCTTCACAGAATATACTGTAAAGTAAATTGACTGTATATTTTGTGGGCAGTGTCCAACAAACAGCTGTGGATTGAGTGACCAAATTGTAATTTTTTTTAAGAATTATTACTCCCGAAAAACTATCCACCAATTGACTAACAACTGGGTTCCTACTTACTGCAAGGTAAACAGAGGCATGTATATCAAATGCAAGGATTATTATTATTGTTATTATTATATAAATGTGAGAATCATCCAAAATAAAATAGTGGAACTAGAGGCACTGATGCCAATGGGTAATTACAATATGTTAGAACTCACAGAGATATGGTTAAACCAGGCTAATGGAAGGGAATATAATTTACAAGGGTACAGGTGTTCAGGACAGATCAGAGTGATGAGAAAGGTGGAGGAGTTTCCGTGTATGTAAGGTACTCGTGGCAGGTTAAGGTAGTTGAGCCAACATCATAGAATAAATCATAATATGAAATTCTCTGCTTAGATGTGTTGATGAGCAAAAGGCTAGATTAACATTTGGGGTTTTCAATAAATTGCCAGAGCAAAGCAGTGAGAATCACTTAGCACTGTATGATATCAGGAGTGTATATGAAAAAGAAGGTAGTGCTGATGGGGACTTAAATCAGCCATAAACTGGTATTGGATATCAAGGCAACATTAAAAGTTTTTATAAATATATTAAGACAAAGAAAGTGGTAATGGGGAACATGGGCCCATTAAAGACAGATGTAGGTGAGACTATAATGGACAATAAGCAAATGGCAGACAATAAGGAAATGAATACTTTGCTTCTGTTTTCACAGTCGAGGTAAAGGACAAGATACAAGCGGTACAAGGGAACCTAAAAATAAGGGCAAAGAGAAGTACTCAATGGATTTAATATAAATTCAAATTTGGTAATGGAGAAAATAATGGGACTAAAGATAGACAAATTGATAGAATTCTAAAGATAGAATTGCAAATGTATTACTTAAGAAGGGAGGGAGGGAGAAACCATGTAACTACAGACCTGTCAGCTTCACTTCAGATCTGGGGAAGTTACTGGAATCTCTCATCAGGGACAGAGTGACTGAGCACTTGGACAAGTATGAGCTAATCAAAGAGATCCAGCATGGATTTGTAATGGGTAGGTCATGTTTGACAAGTCTAATTGAACTTTTTGAGGAGGTCACTAACATGGATAACATTTGATAAGGTTGCACACAAGAGATTATTAGCAAAACTAAAAGTGCATGGAATGGGAGGTAACCTTGCAATGCGGCTTGGTAATCAGTTGGAAGGCAGGAAACGGAGAGTAGGGATAAAAGGAATGTTCTCTGATTGGTAGGACATGACAAGTTCCCCAGAGGACTGTACTGTGGCCTCAGCTTTTCACCATATATATTATAAAATCATACAACACAGAAGGAGGCCATTCGGCCCATCGTGTCTGTGCGGGTCTTTGAAAAGAGCTTCCAAATCAACCCCACTCCCCCACTCTCTCTCCATAGCCCTGATCAACCCCACTCCCCCGCTCTCTCCCCATAGCCCTGCAAACTTGTCCTCCCCAAATAATTATCTACTTCTCTCTTAAAAGCTGTTATTGAATCGGTTCCCACCGGCCTTTCACGCAATGCATTCCAGATCCCAACAACTCGCTGTGAAAACATTTCTCCTCCCCTCCCCTCTGTTTCTTTTAACAGCTATTTTAAATTGATATCCTCGAGTTACCGACCCACCCGCCAGTGGGAATAGTTTCTCTTTGTTCACACTATCGAATCCCCTCATCATTTTGAAAACTTCTATTAAGTCTCCTCTCTGCTCCAAGGAGAATAATCCCAGCTTCTCTAGCCTCTCCTGTTGCATAAACTTGGTCTGGATTCCTTTGAGTTTAGAAGGTTGAGGGCTGATCTGATTGAGGTTTTTAAAATAATAAAAGGGTTCAATAGGGTAACTACAGAGAAACTATATAGATATACATATATATACATATATATACATATATATTGACTTGGATGAAGGAATAGAGAGATTTCTACCAAAATTTCCAGATTCCACAATGTTAGGAGGCACAGTAAATTGTGTAGATGGGAGCAGAAAGTTACAAGGGGACTTAAACAGATGAAGTGAGTGGGCAAAACTGTGGCAGATGGAATTCAATGTTGGAAAGGAAGTGTGAGGTCATCAACTATGGATCCAAAAATAGCAAAAACAGAATATTTTCTAAATGGTAAGAAGCTAAGAACTGTGGTGGAGCAACGGATTTGGGTGTCCACATACACAAATCACTAAAATCAAGCTCACAGGTACAACATTATCAAAAAGGCTAATGTGATGTTGGTCTTTATCTCAAGGAGGCTGGTATATAAAGGAGAGGAAATGATGCTTCAACTATATAAAACCTAGGTTAGATCCCATTTGGAGACTGTTCAGTTTTGGGCACCGCACCTCTGGAGTGGCTCTGGAGGGGATGTAGCACAGACTCACCAAAATGACACTTTAAAGGGCTAAATTATGAGGACATGGGTGCATAAACATGGTCTGGATTCCTTTGAGTTTAGCAGATTGAGGGGTGATCTGATTGAGGTTTTTAAAATAATAAAGGGATTCAATAGGGTAGATACAGAGAAACTATTTCCTCTAGTGGGGAAATCCAGAATAAGGGGGCATTATCTTAAAAATAGAGCTAGGCCATTTAGGAGTGAAATTAGGAGGCAATTTTTCAACATCAATATCTGCTGCCTCTGATTTACTGGCTTCTGCCTCCTCCTTGTCCCTCAAATCCTGATCTCCAATATCGGCAGCCTTGCCTTCAACACGCCAAAGCTATGGAAACCCCTGCCTCAAACCCTTTGCCTTGCCCCCTCTTTCACCATTTTCAGGTTGAAGACCTTCCTGTTCGACCATGCCGATGGTCACCTTCCCCCTCCCCCTGGCTTGGCATCAGGCTCCACCATTATTAATCGTTCTGGGATGCCTGGCATGGAGGGCACTATATAAATTCAAGTTGTTGTTGTAGCAAGGGAAAAGGGGCAAGGGCAGGTAATTGGAGTTAAGGTACAGATCAGCTATGATTTTATAGAAAGGCGGAACAGGTTTGAGGGGCTGAATGGCTTCCTCTTGTTCATATGTAATGCCAAAGTGGGAAAGACTTTGAGCTTACAAATGTGATGCATTACCTGCTTCCTGACTCAGTGTATCAGGGAACCCACAAAGGGCAGTTCCCTTCTAGACTTAGTTCTTATCAGTGACTCTTAGGAAGTGGAAGTAGTTGATCCCCTAGGGATGATTACCACAACTTAATAACCTTCAGTTTGGCCTGGGAAACAGCTCCAACGTAAAACCAAACTCTGGTCTACAACTTTAGGTGGGCAAACTTCAGGGGTCTGACTATGAGGTATTGCTCTAGGACAGATCAGTTGAGGATAAATGGACAACCCTAAAGAACATTATGTGATGCATGTAGGACAAGTATATTAATCCAAGTACAGCAAAATAAACAAAAAAAACCCCAAATGGATCAATATGAAACTAAAAAGCGAAGTAAAGAAGAAAAGGAAGATTTACAGAGGGAGAAATAAGAGGACAATTATTGGGCTGAATACAAAACATACAGAAAGCGGTTTAAAAAAAGAGAGAGATTAGCGAAGCCAAGGAAGAACTGGAAAGGGAGTCATAGAGCAAAATGCAAAACATAAACCTCCAAATTCTTTCAATATTATAAGATGTGACACAGATCTGTTCCGACCAGTCCTGGGTGAATCTTTGCTTGTGGGTCTGGCTCCCAAAGTCACAAGTCTAATAGGCTTGTGACCTGTGACTGAGCCCAGTGAGCACTGTGTGTGGGGGCAGCTTGTGCTAATGAGGGAGAAGAGCTTTTAGTGCTATTATTTTATGAAAGTCAGTGCAAAGAAGTCTGGTTAAAAGAAGATATTGGAAGATTTAACGACTTTAGGTGTTAAAGCAATGGACTGCAAGGAGCCATGGTTGGGTCATATTGTTGATGAGTGGTAGATTCTTTATCCACTCGGGACCAAAGAGGAAATCTTCTTGTGGAGGCAGAGGGCGTGGCTGATGTACTGAATGACTACTTTGCATCTGTCTTCACAAAAGAAGAGGATGCAGCCAATGCCACAGTATCGGAGGAGAGGGTAGAGAAATTGGATAAAATAAGAATAAACCGAGAGGAGATTCTAAAAAGGCTGTCGGTGCTCAAGGTAGATAAGTCACCCGGTCCGGGCAGGATGCATCCTAGGTTACTGAGAGAAGTAAGGGTGGAAATGGAAATAACGGAGGCTCTGACCACAATCTCTCAATCCTCCTTGGACACTGGAGTGGTGCCAAAGAACTGAAGGGTTACAAATGTTACTTCACTGTACAAAAAGGAGTCGGAAACTGCAGGCCAGCGCCTTACGTCAGTCATCAGGAAACTTCTGGAGACTATAAACCGGGACAAAATAAATTTTCACTTAGAAAAATATGGGTTAATAAAGGACAGTCAACACGAGTTTGTTAAAAGTAAATCATGTTTAACAAACCTGATAAGAGTTTTTTGATGCAGTAACGGAGAGGGTGGATGAAGGTAGTGCAGTTAATGTAGTTTATATAGATTTTCAAAAGGTGTTTGATAAAGTGCCACATAATACAATACAACATTGCATTCATAAAGTACCTTTCACATCGGGAGGATGTCCCAAGGTGCTGGACAGTTAGGGATTAGGAACCGAGTGGGTGGGGGTTTGGAATTAGGGAGGGTGGAGGGCAGAGAGGGTAGGAGGGTGGCCGAAGGCACGGTTAAAGAGGAGGGTCTGAGGCATGCCTTGAAAGAGGCAAGGGAGGGAATGAGGGGAAGCGATATGGGATGGAGCTCCAGAGGGTGGGGGCAGTGAGGCTGAAGGAGACCGATGGTGGGGCGGGCCAGGAGGGGGACATGGAACAGGCTGGACCATGCTGAGTGGAGGGAGTGGACAGGTTGATAAGAGGCTAGCAGGTTGGAGAGGTAGGAGGGGGCAAGGCCATGGAGCACCTTGAAGGTGAGGACGAGAATTTTGAACTCGATCCTCTGAGGGATGGGGAGCCAGTGGAGCCGGGCGAGGGTGGGGGTGATGGGGGTCATGGGGCCTGGTGCTGAAAAAGACATGAGCTGCAGAGTTCTGGATGATCTGCAACTTGTGGAGGGAAGAGTTGGGGAGCTGCCAACAAGCAGGGCATTCGCCTAGTCAAGTCTGTATGAGGGTTTTCGCAGCCTGAGGGGTGAGGCAGTGGCAGAGTTGGGCGATGTTGCGGAGGTGGGGCAAAGCAGAGCGGGTCATGGCTTGGATGTGGGGGAGAAAGAACAGTTGAAGTTCAAACAATACGCCAAGGTTCCTGAGTGGCTTGGTGAGGTGGTGTGTGCATCCCTGGATGCTGATGCTGCCAGTTGCCTGAGGTGCAGAGCCGCTGGAGCGATCCAATCAGGAGAGCCTCGGTCTTGCTAACGTTCAACTGTAGAAAGTTAGCTCTCATCCACGACTTGATGTCTGTCAGGACAGCAGTGGTCCTGGGGTTAAGGGTGGAGGCAGAGATACAGTTGGGTGTTATCCGCGTACATGTGGAAGTTGACCTCATGTCTGCGGATGATGTCACCAAAGGGAGCATGTACAAGTTGAAGAGGAGGGGACCAAGGACTTGTTGGAAAATAAGAGACTTGTTAGAAAAATTGAAGCCCATGCTATTAAAGGGACAGTGGAAGCATGGATACAATACTGGCTGGGGGACAGAAAGCAGAGAGTTGTGGTGAACGGTTGTTTCTCTGACTGGAGGGAAGTGTGCAGTGGTGTCCCCCAGGGTATATATCAGGATTACTGCTCTTTTTATCTATCTTCTTCTATCTTCTATCTTTATACTAATAAAACGACAATGTCTCTCTGTGCTTCAAGAAGGATCTCAATAACCACTCGATCTAGAGACATGATTTATATCTCACCAGAAAGGTCTTGCACCTGGATGTGACATGGACATATTTCTTTTCAGGTATCTCCTATCAGAGAAGGTTAAGGGGAGAATTAATAGAGGTGTTCACAATTTTGAGGAGATTCGATAGAGTGAACAGAGAGAAACTATTTCCACTTGTGGGTGGGTCAGTAACCAAAGAACACAGATTTAAAATAGTTGCCAAAAGAACAAGGGGGAGATGAGGAGAATTTTTTTTCACACAGTGAGTTGTTCGGATCTGAAATGCATTACCTGAAAGGGTGGCGGAAGCCGATTCTATAACAGCTTTCAAGAGAGAAGTAGATAGATATTTGGGGAGGACAAATTTGCAGGGCTATAGGAAGATAATGGGGGAGTGAGATTAGAGTTGGCATGGACACGATGGGCCAAATGGCCTCTTTCTGAGCTGTATAATTCTATGATTCAATGATTCTAGAGATGGGAGGGGGTATTAGTGATGGGGAGAAGCTAAACACAGGATAAATTTTGGGGGTTTAGAACATCAAGGTAGCTTCTGGCTGAAAACAAGGAGCTGTGAATTACATTTCTCAGATTCAAGTGTTGAATTGTGTTGACAGTCTGCTTCTAATAATATATTACATAGTAAGTAAGATATCTTTAGAGTGTTAAGAATTGCACTTCAATTTGATTTAACGTTGCGACTGTATACTGTATGCGAATTAGTGCAAATAAGTGCATAACAAAAACCCAAGTACTTTGATCTGAATTAAGTACTACTTAAGTTCCTGTTAAAGAGGGGTTGGATGTAAGAACATAAGAAATGCTAGACGAAAAAAGACCAAGGTCCATCTAGTTCGCCTTCCTCCTTCCTGGCGGTCGCATACACATATGTCCCAAACTACCTTGGTACTGTATCCCATAATTTTATTGCCTAGGATATAAGCAATAGGATTGTTAGTATGAGCCAGTTATCATGGGACTGATCAATCCATAACTGCAGCCCATCACTGTAGATAAAATGAATGGAATTACGTCCTGTTGTTGGTCCTTGAAATATATGAGGTTTCTCTTATAAAGAACAGTATTAACAGAGTGTCAACAGAGGCCATGCAAAACGGTGAGAACTGTCACAATTACAAGAGTAATAATGATAATAATAATACTTGCATTAAGTCATCCTTTTACTCGAAAATCATCTTGGAAGCTAAGGACAAGCCCAAAACGCCTCTTTTCTACCATTACTCAACTCCTTCATCCACCCTCCCATGCCTCTGCCATATTCTCTTCCAACACCAAATGTGAGATGATGGATTTCCTCCAGTCCAAAGTTGAGGGGATCAGCTCTGTCGCCTCTACCCCCACTACAGCCACCCCTATCCCCACTACAGCCACCCCTATCCCCATTACAGCTAGCCCTATGCCCGCTACAGCCACCCCTACCCCTTCTATAGCAACCCCTACCCCCTCTATAGTCACCCCTACCCCCTTTACAGGCACTCCTACCCCCTCTACAGGGACCCCTACCCCCAGTACAGCCACCCCTACCCCCTCTACAGCCACCCCTACCCCCTCTATAGCCACACCTACCCCCTCTATAGCCACCCCTAGCCCCTCCACAGGCACCCCTACCCCCTTCTACAGCCACCCCTACCCGCTCTACAACAACAACAACAACGACAACAAGATTCCATTTAAAGAGCGCCTTTCATGTCAGGAGGACGTCCCAAGGCGCTGTACAGTTGGGTCAGGACCCGAGCATTGGGGGGAAATGGTCAGGGTGAGGGGAGGGAAGGGAGGGAGCGAGGAGGGGGTAGAAAGCCGAGAGGGGAGCTGAAGGCACGGTCAAAGAGAAAGGTCTTGAGACCGGCCTTGAAGGAGGAAAGGGAGGAAGCGGCGAAGGCACTGGGGGATAGAGTTCCAGAGCCTCGGGGCTGAGAGGCTGAAGGCCCGGCCACCAATGGTAGGGCGGTTGGTGCGGGGGATGTGGAGCAGACCGGAGCCAGAGGAACGGAGGGTACGGGCGGGTAGGTAGGGAGATAGTAGGTCAGAGAGGTAGGAGGGAGCGAGGCCGTGAATGGCCTTGTAGGTGAGGATGAGGATCTTGAATTAGAGCCAACCCTAGCCCCACTACAGCCACTCCTACTCCCACTACAGCCACCCCTATCCCCTCTACAGCCACCCTTACCCCCTCTATAGCCACCCCTACCCCCTTTATAGTCACCCCTACCCCTCTACAGGCACCCCTACCCCCTCTACAGGGACCCCTACCCCCACTACAGCCACCGCTATTCCCACTATAGCCACCTCTAGCCCCACTACAGCCACCCCTACCCCCACTACAGCCACCCCTACCCCCACTACAGCCTCCCCTACCCCCTCTACAGCCACCCCTACCCCCTCTATAGCCACCCCTACCCCCTCTACAGGCACCCTTACCCCCTCTATAGCCACCCCTACCCCCTTCTACAGCCACCCCTACCTGCTCTACAGCCAACCCTACCCCCTCTACAGCCACCCCTACCCCCTCTACAGCCCCCCTCCCCCCTCTCACTCCCCTTCCCGCTCCCCCATCCCTCCCTCCCTCCACACTTTTGATCCTGTCTCCCCCTCTTTGCTCACCTCCATCATTTTCTGCATGAAACCCACCACCTGCTCTCTTGACCCCATTCCTACCCCTCTCCTGACTGAGTGACAGAGAGCAGAGGGTGGTGGTTAATGAGTGTTTCTCGCAATGGGAGGAGGTGTGCAGCGGTGTCCCCCAGGGATCGGTATTGGGACCACTGCTCTTTCTAATATATATTAATGATCTGAAATAGAGAGCACTATTTCCAAGTTTGCAGATGATACAAAGTTAGGTCGGGTAGTAAATAATGAGGAGGGCTGTGACCAACTGCAGGCAGACATACACAGAATGGTGGAATGGGCTGACTGGTGGCAGATGGATTTCAATGTGGATAAGTGTGAGGTGATACACTTAAGTAGGAAAGATGTTAGGAGGCAATATAGACTTGGAGCTCAATCTTAAGGGGGGTGAACGTACAGAGAGATCTGGGCGTTCAAGTCAGCGAATCATTAAAGGTAGTGGGGCAGGTAGATAGGGCAGTAAAAAAGGCATTTGGTGTACTGAGCTTTATTAGTAGGGCATAGAGTATAAGAGTAGGGGTTATGGTTAATCTGTACAAAACACTGGTTAGGCCTCAGCTGGAGTACTGCGTCCAGTTCTGGACACCTTACCTCAGGAAGGACATTAAGGCACTGGAAAGGGTGCAGAGGAGATTCACGAGAATGATACCAGGAATGGGGAACCTTAGCTATGAGGACAGTGGAGAAGTTAGGACTTTTCCCATTAGAGCAGAGAAGGTTACGCGGGGACCTGATAGAGGTCTTCAAGATCATGAAAGGTTTCGACAAGCGAGATAGGGAAACGCTGTTTCCGCTGGTAGGTGTGTCTGTGACTCGTGGTCACAGTCTTAAGATATCTACCAAGAGAAGCAGAGGGGAGGTTAGAAGAAATGTTTTCACTCAGTGAGTTGTTCGAATTTGGAATGATCCGCCCGAAAGGGCAGTGAAGTCCGATTCGATAACAGTTTTTAAGAGAGAACTGGATAGGTATCGGGGAAGACGGGTTTGCAGCATTATGGGGAGAAAGCTGATGATTGGGGTTAGTGAAAGTGACGCTCTGTCAAAGAGCCGCACAGACTCGATGGGCCGAATGGCCTCCTTCTGTGCCGTAACATTCTATGAATCTATGAATACCCATCCCCTGAAAGACAGCTGTCATCACCCCTACCTTCAAAAAACCTTTGCTTGACCCATTTCTGCCCTGCAATTACTGTCACATTTCAAACCTTCCTTTTCTTTCCAAGATCATTGATTCGCTCTTTCCTCTCCCAGCATTCCCTCCATGAAACCCTCCAATCTGGGTTTCGTGCTGCCCACAGCACAGGGACGTCCCTGGTCAAAGTGATAAATGACATTCAGTCCATCTGCATCCGAGGTTCTCTCTGTCTCCTCTTCCCTCTCGACCTCTCGGTCACTTTCAATACCATTGAACACTCTATTCTTCTCCACCGCCTCTCCTCTCACCTCCAACTCAACAGTTCTGTCCTTGCCTGATTCGAATCCTACCTTTTACACCACCTGCACTTTGTGTCAACCAAAGGCTTCTCCTCTAGGCCCCGAATTGTCATGTGCGGCATCGCCAACGACTCTGTCCTCGGTCCCCTCCTCTTCAATCTGTACATGTTCCCGCTCATTGATGTCATCCGCAGGCATGGGGTCAATGTTCGCATGTATGCGGATGACACCTAAATCTATCTCGCTGCCTCCACCCTCAAAGCGCTTCACAGAATATACTGTGAAGTGAATTGACTGTATATGTTGTGGGCAAATTGCGGCAGCCAATTGTGCACAGCAGCGTCCCACAAACAGTTGTAGATTGAGTGACTAATTATTATTATCTTTTTAAGGGATTATTACCACTGGAAAAATGATCTGTCAATTGGCTAACGACCATGTTCCCACTTACTGCTAAGTAAACAGAGGCGTGTGGAATAAGGAAACTTGTTTCACCCGCTCGGGAATCAGACCCATGAGGCAAGTGCTCTAACCATTTTCCTGTCAGACATCATGGCCTGGTTAACCCTCAATTTCTTCAAAACAGAGAGTAGGGATAAACGGGTCCTTCTCAGATTAGCGGGATCTGACTAGTGGAGTGCCACAAGGATCAGTGCTTGGGCCTCAGCTATTTACAGTCTATATCAATGATTTAGATAAGGAAATAGAACTTAACATATCTAAATTTGTGGATGATACGAAGATAGGTGGGAGAGTAAGCTGTAAGGATGATACACGAAGAATGCAAGGGAAATAGACAGGTGAGGTGAGTGGGCAAGAAGTGGCAGATGCAGTATAACGTGGGGAAGTGTGAAGTTATTCACCTAGGTAGTAAAAATAGAAAAGCGGACTATTTTCTAGAAGGGGAGAGACTAGGTAGTGTTAGTGTTCAGAGGGATTTGGGTGTCCTTGTACACCAGTCACAAAACGTTAGTATGAAGGTACAGCAAGCAACTGGGAAGGCTAATGCCATGTTGGCGATCGTTGCAAAAGGGTTAGAGTACAAGAGTAGTCTTGCTGCAGTTGTATAAGGCCTTGTATAAGGTGAGACCACACCTGGAATATTGTGTGCAGTTTTGGTCTCCTTATTTAAAAAAGGACACACTCTCCTTAGAGGGAGTGCAGTGTAAATTCACTAGGTTAGTTCCTGGGATGAGGGGGTTGATTTATGAGGATTGGTTGAGTAAACTAGGCCTATATTCTCCAGAATATAGAAGAATTAGAGGTGATCTTATAGAAACCTATCAGATTCTTAAAGGTCTTGACAGGATAGATGCCGTGAGACTGTTTCTCCGGTTGGAGAATCTAAAACTAGGGCTCATAGTCTCAAGACAAAGGGTCAGCCTTTTCGAACTGAGTTGAGGAACCATTTCTTCACTGAGAGGGTAGTGAATTTGTGGAATTCTCTAACTCAGAAGGCAGTGGATGCTCATTCCTTGAACATATTCAAGACTGAGGTTCATAGATTTCTAAAGGATAGAGGGATTAAGGGATATGGGGATAGGGCGGGTAAATGGAATGAAGTTAGAAGATTATCCATAATCTCATAATCTTATTAAATGGCGAGGCAGGCTCGAGGGGCCGAATGTCCTATTCCTGCTCTTACATCTTATGGTCTTGCAGCAAAACATTTTATAAGACGGAAGCCTTGACTCCTGCCAATGTCTCAGTTCTGACTCTGACCTCCTCAACTTCCTTGGCCTTTCTCTCAAAGTAACTGAACCAGTGAATAACCTTGACGTTCAGTTGGATCCTCAGCCCTCCTTTCTCCCTTACATTCAATCCCTGACGGAGGCTGTTTTTCTTCGCCCACTTCCATCTGTATTTGACATAAAAAGGCATGAAACCCTCATTTATGCCTTTGTTATCTCCTGACTTACCTTCTGTAGGGCACTGATTGCCTTTCCAGATCCACCATCTATGAGCTATAACTGATATAAAACTCAGCTATCTGCATACTCATCTACAGCAAACGTTGTCATCCATCAACACAGTCCTTGCCAGGTCTCCTTGACTCCCTGTCTCTCACTGGATTGGCTCTTTCCTCTACAACAACAACCCATCCCTCACATAGTGTAGAGTCCCAGAGTGGTTGATAGAGCCAGGGGTAGGGGGGAAATGACCATAGGTACAGTCAAAGAGGAAGGTCTCAGGCACGAACAACAACAAATTGCATGCATATAGCACCTTTCATTTTGAGAGGACATCCCAAGGTGCTGGACAGTCCGAGAGTTTGGGAGGTGTGGAGGCCAGGAGGAGCACGGGGCTAGGGATATGATGGAAGGTGTGGATACCTCTAAATCCCTTCATGTCCTAAATTCTGTGTAATCTGCTCGCCTCCTCCACTTGGCAAACCTGCTCCAAGTCCCGTGTGCACACACACATGCATACACATGCACTCACACGTCTGCACACACACACACATACACACATGCACCACGCGCACACGGACATATTGAGACATTTGTGTGTTATGTGTTTCTGTTTATGTGTATTGCACGTATGGAGTCTTGTAACTCAGTGGTTAGAGCACTCACCTTGCAAGCGAGAGACCAGAGTTCGATTCCCGGAAGAGTGAAATGTTGGGCAAGTTTCCTTATTCCACTCGCCTCTGTTAACCCAACAGTAAGTAGGAACCTGGTTGTTAGTCGATTGACAGATCGCTTTCCGGGGGTAATAATTCCTTGAAAAAAAATGATAATAAATTGGTCAATTCAATCCACAACTGTTTGTGGGACGCTGCTGTGCGCAATTGGCTGCCGCATTTCGTCCACAAAATATACAGTAAATTCACTTTACAGTATATCCTGTGCAGCGCTTTGAGACGTCGAGAAGACGTAATATATCAAATGCAAGAATTATTATTATTATTATGCATATGCATTTTTGTGTGTGCGCATGTGTGTTTCAGTGTTTGTTTTTGTGTCTGTTCATATATATGTATGTGTGTTTGTGTATGTTGGAGATGGGGAGCTTACCTCTGTACATATCAATCAACAACCACAACTTGTATTTATATAGCAGCCTTCACGCCGGGCGGCATTTCACTGGATTCCAAATCCTGGATATTTTATTGTGTATTCATGAACCCAGGCACCATGTAACACCCTCCAGCAGATGTCATCCCAAACCTCAGAAACTCTTCAGCTTAACAGGCTAGCAATGTGACATGCCAGCCACATTGATGTTTAAAAACAATACATCATTGCAGTGCTTGTGTCTGCAGATGATATTGTGCTGCTGGCAGACTCATCTCGGCATCTCATGTCCTGGACTCACCATGTTGATTGATTCCTGGAGATTCTTCCCAGTTGGCTCCTGTTAACACTGGAAGCTAAAGCTCTATCACGTTGGGTGGTCCTAGCTGGGAAATCATCAGGAAGTTTGCCAGGCTGTGTTTGCAATGGCAAGCTATGCGTTTGGAGCTGGTTAAATTCCAGCAGTACCCCATTCTACAATTTGGGGTCTCTAATCCTTCTCTTTTATAATAATCCTTGCATTTGATATAACGCCTTATCACGTCTTCGAGATGTCTCAAAGTGCTTCACAGAATATAATGTCAAATGGAGTGATTATATGTTTTATGGGCAAAGCTCAGCAGCCAATGTGCACAGCAGTGTCCCACAAACAGTCATGGATTGAGTGACCAAACTATTACATTTTTTTAAGGAATTATTACCTCCCAGAAAGGCAAATCTTGCCAATCTTTGCTTAACAATTAATGAAATTAAGAAAATATGGTGTGTCCTCCAGGGAGATAGTATGCATCGCCTTAAAATGTAGGGACATTTCCATGTACAGATGTCATACATATGTAGAACTCTCAGTCTGATCTGGATAGTCTTAAGTACTGCAATGGTTTCCTGCTGCATGTGTCAAACATCAGATTGACCCAAGAAAATGGCTGTTTGTTTTATCATGTTGTGTGTCCAATTAAATACTAACAGGTACAAATTACATACACATAGTCACTTTCACACATTGTGTAAGAAGAGATTACATGGTAAACGTACCTTTAAATCTGCGTGAAGTGTTTGAGCCACGATTCAGCATTGTTGAGTTCTTGTTGTGGGTGTAAGCTTGTGGTTCATAATTCTAGTGGATTGATTTAAATCTCTAAATATTCAATTTAAATAGATTATTGATTTGCAATTGGATATTTGAATTTTCACCCAGAAGAGAATAAAACAAACCACATAATTAAATATTGAACCAATAAAGTTATACACACACACACACACTCGGGTCCATTTGGCCTGTTTAAGTGGGTGTCAAAGATTCCAATATTCAATAGTGAAGGGAATTTCTACCGCTATCCTGACCAACAGTCCCTCAAAGAAAATTGAGCAGTCACTTCATGGTTGTTGTGAGACGTTGCTGTGCACAAATTGCCTGCAGCCTTTGTTATAGTTATTACACTTAAGGCTTTGAGACATCATCCTGACGTAAAAAATGCTATATCAAATGGAAGGATTATTATTATTTTATTACACCTTTATATTCAAAAGTAAAGAATTCTGGATATTTCTTAAATTCAATCATAATGTGTTCAGTCAGTTTTGTTAAGAATTAAAGAAAGCTGTTTTTCAGATTAAGGTTAAATTTAAGAATTTCCACAATTTTAAATTGCGAAAAAATGGTTTTTAATACCTCAAAAGGGTGGAAACCATTGGCACAGATCTGATGTTGAATGGGCTCTGACATTCTATGACTGATTCCTGCTGTTTGCCACATTCGGGTATTAGTTATATTGTGTATAATATCATCACTGCTCTGATGAGTCTTGTTTCAGGCTGCAGGAAGATAGATTTGCTTTTTTTCCTGATCAGCTTTGCAGTCCGATGAAGGGATCAGTCTCTAATCGCACTGGATAAGTACAGAGTAGATTGGGGCTCTCTGTCAGGATGGACCAACATTTCTTTCTTATACTAGACCTAGAATGGAAAAAAATATATTTCTACCAATCTTATAATAAGATTATAGGGATGTGTTAACAAACACCTTTCTGCCTATTTTTATTTTTAATACCATCAAAAAGTACATTTTAAAGCCCTTTTAAAAGTCATTCGCAAAATGCATCTCAATAATAATAACAATCCCTATGTTTGGTTTAATGCCTTTCACGTCAAGAGGATGTCTCAAAGCTCTTCACAGGATATACTGTAAAATGTGCTTTGTGGATAATAATAATAATAATCCTGCACAGAATATACTGTTAAGTGAATTGACTGTATATTTTATGGGTGAAACGCGGCAGCCAATTGTGCACAGCAGTGTCCCACAAACACACACACACACACAATTTGGATTGAGTGACCAAATTATTGTTGTTTATCTATTTTGTTATTTATCTATTTTGAAGGGATTATTACCCCCAGAAAGCTATCCGCCAATCGACTACCAACTGTGTTCCTACTGACTGTTCAGTAAACAGAGGTGTGTGGAGTAAACACACTTGCCTAAGGTTTCGCCCTGCCCGGGAATTGGACCCAGGTCCTCTCGCTTTGGAGACGAGTGACTTGTGCACCACAAACCCCAGGTACCAATAAAAATCAACAATTAGAACTGATGCATGTCCTGTACCCTCAATATCTTCTCTTGAGCCTTGCAGGACATGTATATCTGTCACGTGGTATAAGATGGTCACAAGGAGTAGGCTTGTCACATGGGCTAATCACATAGTGTAAGATGGTCACACTGCAATATGTTGGTTTGGCGGTTGGCATGATGCAGGTTCATACGGTATTAGCTGGTTAATCAGTGTTGGCTGGTCAAGTAGTGTAGGCCAGTCACATGTTGTTTGGCTGCTCTTATCATGTTGGCTGTTTGCACAGTGGCCCCCTGCTGTGGGTTGGCCCCCTGCTGTGGGTTGGCCCCCTGCTGTGGGCGGACCCCCTGCTGTGGGCGGACCCCCTGCTGTGGGTTGGCCCCCTGCTGTGGGTTGGCCCCCTGCTGTGGGTTGGCCCCCTGCTGTGGGTTGGCCCCCTGCTGTGGGCTGCCCCCCTGCTGTGGGCTGCCCCCCTGCTGTGGGTTGGCCCCATGCTGTGGGCGGACCCCCTGCTGTGGGTTGGCCCCCTGCTGTGGGTTGACAACCTGCTGTGGGTTGGCCGCCTGCTGTGGGCTGCCCCCCTGCTGTGGGTTGGCCCCCTGCTGTGGGCGGACCCCCTGCTGTGGGTTGGCCCCTGCTGTGGGCGGACCCCCTGCTGTGGGTTGGCCCCCTGCTGTGGGTTGGCCCCCTGCTGTGGGCGGACCCCCTGCTGTGGGCTGCCCCCCTGCTGTGGGCTGCCCCCCCGGCTGTGGGCTGCCCCCCTGCTGTAGGCGGACCCTCTGCTGTGGGCTGGTCAGACAGTGAAGGCCGACTGAGTCTTGCACATGAGTCAGCCGAGCTGGTCACTCTGTGTGGGCTGATACACTGATCCACATGATACACTGTGAAGTGTAGTGACTGTATGTTTTGTAGGCGCTTGCTTTGGGGCGACCCTATTTTCCAGGCTGGTCGCATGGTGTAGGCTTGTCACTCAGTATTGAATAGTCACACAGTGGGGACCATTTCCTATGCGTGTTCTCTGTTCTTGTGCCCACTATAAACTATATATAGTGCACGAACCCCTCAGTGAGTCACCAGAGCACTGCATACTCCTTAGGGACTTCATTCACTTTGAAAAATGTGAGATATCAAGCATCTCTCTGATGTTTCAGAACAAATAACTAGAGACAGGCATTTCAAAAAGCTCAGATCAACCTGGAGTTTGCTCTGTGTAGCCGCCACAGAGTTTTAGACTTCCTCTCCCAGCTGCTGCTGTAAGTGCTGAATTATTTATTTACATAAAGCTCACACTGCACTGAGCTAACCTTGACAGAGTCTGCATCTCTCCACTCTGTCACACAGTTGGTCACCCAGAAAGCAGCTGGCTTTAATTCCTCAGTACTGGGTTACCAAAATACCTAATCCTTCATGCTCAACACATTTGTCTTCAGCAAGAGGTAATACATCTCTATCTGTAGACTGTATCAGAGTCCAGCAACCTATTAAAAAATAAACATCTGATGAGAATAATCCAGTGACAGATTGCAGCTCATCCTTTCATTCCCTGGCTGTTGGCCACTGGGACATAATTCTGTCCCTGGTACTCCAGTGAATTGGATCCATCAATGTAAATCATTTCCACACCTAGACAGTTTGAATCTGTTTTTGCCATTTTAACCCCATAGTGAATCTGAAGTAATATAAGAAAAGGTCATAATATTGGTCAAATAGCCTAATGCACTGCACAGTTTCAAGGGCAATAAATCAGTAAATTTGTTAAATGATTCAAGCTGGGTGGATGGTCTGAACACTAACTCAGAGCAGCTTGACCTGTACAGTTTAGTAGATTCAACAAATAATTTGTGGAGTGTTATAAGATGGGCTGGGTACATTGATAAGTCACATTCCTATCTGCTGTTTGCGCGGGTCTTGGGCAGATAGAACTGAGCCAGTGGAAGTGCCCTAAAGTTTTCACCCGGTGTGGAACATACCACAATAAATCAGATAAATAGTCGACTCAAAGGTATAAGCCACAAGTCTTCCACAACCATAAATTTGATTTACAAGTTGAACTAATTTGTAATAATAATGGATAATTTATTGTAATACTTTTTTTAATTTTGGAGCACTATCTTTGGAATAAAGATTATTGATTGAGGTGAGATCTTGCATTCTTCTTCCCTTTCTTAGCCTCAGATGAATTTGGAAACTGAATTATTTGCAGGAATTGCTGATCGAGTTGAAAGGTCTCCCTGTGCGGGGTTCCACCTGCAGGCTGCTCTCAGCAGTTTCACCGTCCAGAGACAAGGCACATTATGTATTTAATATGATGGTGTTCTGTGAAGGCAAATAATTCAGTTAATTGGTTTCAGTATTTCTCTGTTTATGTAGCAGTAATTAGGAACACGGTTGTTAGTCGATTGGAGAATCACTTTCTAGGGGTAATAATACCTTCCAAAAATAAATAATAATAATAAAAATAATAATTTGATCACTCAATCCACAATTCTTTGTGGGACACTGCTGTGCGCAATTGGCTGCCGTGTTTCGCCCATAAAATATACAGTCAATTCGCTTTACAGTATATTCTGTTAAGTGCTTTGAGTCGTGTCGAAGACATGATAAAGCGGCATATCAAATGCAAGGATTATCATTATTTCATCTTGATGTTGATTATCCATTGAATTAGATTGTAGCCCAGCTTCAAAATGACAAAATATAATTACTGTTGATATACTATTGATATAAATGTGGACTGATCCTAGACTGATAGATTGAGAATCTCTCCCTCTTTCCGTGCAAGCCTTAGTGAAGGAAACATGTACCAAGAGGTACATTCTCATCAATGGGTAATTCAGGTACGTTTGTGTCAATCTGGCTCAGTCGTAGTCAGAAGGTTGTTGATTCGAGCCCCACCCCAGGGCTTGAACTCACATAATCTAACCTGACACTCCAATGCAGTGCTGGAGTTTGCTGCATTGTTGGAGATGCCATCCTTCGGATGTTATGTTAAACCAAGGTCATGTCCTGTCAGTTTGTTTAGGTGGACGCTAAAGTTCCCACGGCACTATATGAGAGATGGAGTTCCTCCTGGTGTCCTGGCCAACAACCCCCGCACCCCTCCCAATCGGTCAGTCACTCAGCCATTTATGGGACATTGTATTCTGTGAAGCACTTTGAGGTATCCAGAAGACATGAAAAGCGAAAGGTAAATGCAAGGATTATTATTATTATTATGGATCATTGCTCTGTGTAAACTTGCTGTTGGGTTTGCCCACAAATATAGGGAGAGAGATGTAAGATATTAGTTGATTCATGATGTTAAAACTATGTGTGGCAGCAGTAAACAAGGCTAAGTTGCAAAACCAATTGAGTTCAGATCCCCAGGCATCATACTCAACATATAACATAATTCTGGTCACTGCGACAAGCTTTGGGTTTAAGGTCAGGTATCCGGTTGGTTTGGGATTCAGGGTCAAGTAACCTAATAGGTTTGGTGACTTGAGTTTGGGTTCAGGTCAGGTCGGGTTTGGGTTTTAGGTTTGTTGCTGGTTGAGCTTGAGGTCATGGAGCTGAATTCAGGAGCTGACACACTAATTCCCTTTGTACGACACAATTCAATGACAAGAGGAGCACAGGCAGTTGAAGCAGTGATAAGAGCAGTTTGAGTATAATGTACAGAACAATTGCACTCAGATCGGTACTAGATATGACAAGTGTAAATATTTAATCACTCCTTTATTAATTCTCATAAAAGTCAACACTGAGCTGTGACTTGGAATAAGCAATGTAATTCCAGCAGCAAGCAGAATATAAATTACAGTCCCTCAAACACACATATACACATTCATTCACCACTCTCTCACACACATTCACATACATTCATTCACATTGAGAATGGTTGACTGGATGGAGGAACTGGACTATGAGGAGTGATTAAGAAAACTGGGCATTTTTATGCTGGAACATGAAGGTTGAGGGATGATATGATTACAATTTTTAAGATTTCAAAGAGACTGGACAATGTAGACCATGATAAGCTGTTTTATATTGTCCAGAACAGTAGAACCAAGTGACATGGCTTGTGATTGAAAGGGGGTAAATTCAAAACAAACCTGCAGAAAAACTATTTTGGTGAGCGAGTAGTAAATGCATGAAACAGGTTCTCTAGGGAGATGGTAGAAGCAGAGTGTTGATTCTTTCAAAAGCAAATTAAATAGATTACAACAACAACAACTTCCATTTATATAGTGCCCTTCATGCTGGACGGCGTCTCAGAGCGCTTAATTAGGAATTAATATTACATTAGGAAATAATATCTCGGATACAGTATATAGTTTCAGACATGACATGTGGATGCCATTGCCAGGATGGTGGAATGCAAAGTTGATGGACCTTGGTATTCTTTCGTCCAGCAATTCTTATGTTCTTATGTTCAATCTGCTCACATCCCCTCCTCTACCTTCACTTGGTTGGCTCAAAACGTCTGCACATCCCTCGACCCCTTACCTCCATCATCAGGATTGTTCTTTCATCTACTAGGTGCCAAACCTTTGGAATTTCCTGCCTCAATAGGTGAACCCCAAATAATTCAATATTGGTCGAACCAAAGGATTTCATACCATAATTGATCCTGTAATATTGTCTCAACTACACCTTAACCTTGTAGATGTCCCTTAAGTACATAGAACCTCTCTCACCTTTCCTATATAGCCTGTATAGTTGTAAGTTATATTTACTTCCATCATCCTGATTTAGTCATGTCTCAGTGATTCCTACCACATTACAATTGCCCATTGCCACCATTGTCTCTAGTTCCATTATTTTATTTAAAATGTTTCTACCATTTATATGCACCTAATTGTATTATTTTCCCACTTAACCTTTCTGTCTTGTTGTTTGGTCATGTCTGGTTCTTTCTGGATCCTTGCATTCTTGATTTCCCCAATTTTGGGTTCTATAATGATTTTAACCATTATAAATCATTATAAAGGTGATCATGAAGTGGAAAGAAGAGACTTAAGTGGCATTCCTGACATCCCAGCAGACTTCTCCTAATGCCAGTGACACACACGGAACCTGTCATCAATGAGGATATCTTTAGGTTTTGGAAACAATGTTTTCATTGTTTGGTCCACTGGTGTGGTGCGTTAAACGACCATCCACTAAAGCAGAGGGGTCCAATTTTTGGCTGCCGCAGGCCGCATTCTCTATTTGAGCAAGGTCTGCAGCCGCCATCCCGCATGATAGCCAATGTAGCTAAGAGGAGAAATGGGTAGAAGTAGTTGTTTACTGATCATTATTTTTCTTTCTTTTACAAAATATCATGGATAATACCTGTGTTAAGTATGATTAATTGTTGGTAGTTAACCAAAACCTAAACGTTCTAAAAACAGATAATATTAAATGCCATGTGGACTTTTGTTTTTGACATGATTGACAGATGTTGTCTGGCTTTTTGTTGTACGTTGCTTGAATAAATTAAATGATTGTTTTCATTTAATTTGCAGAATTAAATGTTGCAGAATCCTCCTCATCTTAACATTCAACTGTGGCCTTCTTATCTCCCCCCAACCCTCAGTGCTGCTGGAAACACTGATGCTGGTTGGTCCTGGTTGGGTGAGAGCCATGGTTAGTAAAGATTGGTAAAGAGGAAAAGGTTTTAATGTACGTTTCATGTAGATACGCTTAGTAATGGTCACTATAAGAAAGGCTGAGGTGAAACATTTTTTTTTGGTCAGTGTGTCTGATACCTATCATCGTGCTTAAGAGTATCCAAACCAGACTGAGAGTTCCACATATATATGCCGTCTACACATGGAAATTTCCCAGTGTTGTAGGTTTTGTCTTTTTGTTCGTGGACCCCAAGCTGCAGATCATCCAAAACTCTGCAGCTCATGTACTCTCGCGCACCAGACTCCGTGACCTCATCACTCCCACCCTCGCCTGACTCCACTGGCTCCCCATCCCCCAGAGGATCGAGTTCAAGATCCTCATCCTCACCTTTAAGGCCATCCATGTCCTTGCCCCCTCCTACCTCTCTGACCTGCTGACTCCCTACCAACCTGCCCGCTCCCTCCATTCAGTGGGCTCCGGCTGCTCCATGTCTCCCGCCCGACCCACCCTACCGTCTGTGGCCGGGCTTTCAGCCTCTCTGCCCCCACACTCTGGTACTCCATCCCACGGTCCCTTGGCCTTGCTTCCTCCCTCGCCTCCTTCAAGGCCGGTCTCAAGACCCTTCTCTTTGACCGTGCCTTTGGTCTCTCTCCCACCTTTCTGGCTTCCCTCACCCCTACACCACCCCTCCCCAATGCTCAGCCCCCGACACCTGACTGTTCAGCGCTTTGGGACGTCCTCCTGACGTGAAAGGCGCTCTATACATGTCATTTTGTTGTTGTTGTTTTAAAGTTCAGACAAAGACCAGACCAAATGATGTTACACTCAATGTAGTTTATCAGTTAGCGAGAATCAGGAATATATAACAGCTAAAGTGTTTATGCTTACAAATGCTTATCATTTGCGGGAGATCAATCAGTTGATCAACTGATTAATGATTGATGAACTGCATTGCCGTGGAGGGGACTGACTGGATGTGAGTGCGGTGATCGATTGAGTGCGGTTATGGTAAGCTACTCCCTTCCCGAATTCTGCTCTTCTGATTTTCCTTCGTTACTTTATACTTTTCGAGTCACCACAAATCTGGATCGAGACATCTGTCTCCTGGCCTATTTGATGCCATTCTTCACTGATATTCGTGAATGCAAACATCCAGCCATTTGGTTAAACCATAAATTTCAAAGGCTCAGAGTAATTTAGCACACAGATCCAAACAGATTGTTTCCACCATTCCTCGTTGCTTTTGACCATTTGTTCAAAACGTACATTTCAAAGAGTAATTAGCAAATAGGTCAACCAGCTTGCCTTGTCCACTTGGTCTTTGGCAATCTTTGGAATTCAAAGCCATTATTGTCCTTGTGATTTTTACATCAAACAAATCCACAAAGCTTTGTGCCTTTTGTTCATTCTACACAATCTGTGGGATACCTCATCCTCACCTACATGGCCATTCACGGCCTCGCTCCCTCCTACCTCTCTGACCTACTATCCCCCTACCTACCTGCCCGTTCCCTCCATTCCTCTGGCTCCGGTCTGCTCCACATCCCCCGCCCCAACCGCCCTACCATCGGTGGCCGGGCCTTCAGCCTCTCAGCCCCGAGGCTCTGGAACTCTATCCCCCAGTGCCTTTGCCGCTTCCTCCCTTTCCTCCTACAAGGCCGGTCTCAAGACTTTTCTCTTTGACTGAGCCTTCAGCTCCCCTCTCGACTCTCTACCCCCTCCTCGCTCCCTCCCTTCCCTCCCCTCACCCTGACTATTTCCCCCCTGCTCGGGTCCTGACCCAACTGTACAGCGCCTTGGGACATCCTCCTGACGTGAAAGGCGCTCTATAAATGGAATCTTGTTGTTGTTGATAGCTTGCAGTGTCTGGAATTGGAATGTGCATTCTCTCCATATGTACCAATCTCAGAGAGTATGATTTGCAGGTGGGCAGGACGCAATGCTTGGGGAACCCCTGGTGTGTTTTCAAGTACTGCTGGAGGTAACCAGCTGGAACAGCATTACTTGCCAGAGAGTCTTGTCTGGCAAGCTTCCTGATGCTTGTCCAGCTTCCTGTAAGGGTTTGGCTTACAGGTTTAACAGCAGACAAGTGGGAAGAATTCCTGCTGCTCGTAACAATACAAGCATTAAAAGTCTTCTGTGCTATCGGTGAATAAATAATTATGATCTGCTTCAGGCTGGGACATGTGTTCCCTGGAATTACTTGGGTTGTTCTACCTGTACTGGAAATGGCAACCATTTTTATTGTGTCACATTTTCGCATACTCTTAAAATTAGCCTGGTTCAGTTGATAGCACTTTCACCTCTGAGCCAGAGATTGTGGTTTTATTTGGGGTTTTGAACTCACATCATCTCTATGCTGATAATCCAATGTAGTGTTAGGCAAGCATGCGTGAAGCTGCCATTCAGGAGTCTTGTAGCTCAGTGGTTAGAGCATTTGCCTCGCAAGCGAGAGACCTGGATTCAATTCCCAGCAGGGCAAAATGTCGGGCAAGTATTACCCTAGCCCTCTGGGATCTTGAGCCTTGGCTCTTCCAAACACTCTGGAATTAGATAAGCCGAATGTGTCCCTCCAGGAAGAGAGCTACCTTTCCATTCCATATTAGAAATATCCATGTGTAGGTGTCCATGTGCAACTGTCAGTCTCGATTGGATACTCTTAAGCATCGTGATGAGTTTCCAGATGTGTCAGCCACCTGACTGACCAAATTGTTTTATAACAAATGCAATGATTATTATTATTATTTTAATATTTTTTGCTGCGAGATGGGGACACCTCACTCCCTCCTTTAAACTTCTCTGTTCTAAGGAAAACATTCCCAGCTTCTCTAATCTCCCACATAACTGGTAATAATGATAATTGAGTCACTCAAACCATGACTGTTTGCAGGACACTGCTGTGTGCAATTGGCTGCTGCGTTTCGCCCACAAAATACATTTTTTCTGTGAAGTGCTTTGAGACGTCTCGAAGATGTGATAAGGAGCTATATCAAATGCAAGGATTATTCGTGGAGTCCTGTAGCTCAGTGGTTAGAGCACTCGCTTTGCAAGTGAGAGACCTGAGTTCAATTCCCGGCGAAACCTTGGGCAAGTTTCCTTACTCCACACAGAGCCTAATAATAATCCCTCCAAAACCAAAAACAATAATAAATTGGTCATTTTCAATCTACGACTGTTTGTGGGACATTGCTGTGCGCAATTGGCTGCCGCGTTCGCCCACAAATATACAGTCAATTCACTTTACAGTGTGTTCTGTGAAGCGCTTTGGGACGTCCTCCCGACGTGAAAAACGCTATATCAAATGCAAGGATTATTAAGGATTATTATATTATTATTGTATTATTATCCCCCAGAAAACATGTTAAACCATCTGTCTTTTCAGGTAGACTTTGAAGACTTTTAAGGATTATTATGATTTTTAGATTTATTGCTGAGAGATTCTGTTATGAAGGAGGCAGAGAAGTATTTTAGGTGATGTCTTGGTTCTTCATGGAGATCAGTTTGAAAAAGAACCCTGAATAAGCTTAATTTTTCTCTTCTGGCTTAAAGTTATTTGTTCACGAGTGAAACGGAAATATCCCTGTGCTGTTTCACCAGACATTCAGGATCTGGAAGCCACCATTTGAGCCTCACTGTTCACATTGGTAGCATATCTGTGGACCTTTGCAGCCCCCTCACCCACCTTATGACCCACAACAACAACCACAAAATTACATTTATATAGTGCCTTTCAGGTTGGGAGGACATCCCAAGGTGCTGGACAGGCAGTGTATTAGACCCGAGCTGGGGGTCGGGAATGGGGAGGGTGGAGGGTAGGGGGGGAAGCAGGGTGATCAAAAGCATGGTTGAAGAGGAGAGTCTTGAGCTGGGTCTTGAAGGTGGCAAGGGAGGGGGCGAGGGAGAGGGACTGCGGGATGGAGTTCCAGAGGGTGGGGGCAGAGTGGCTGAAGGCCCGCCCGCAAATGGTGGGTCGAGTGAGGCAGGGGTTATGAAGCAGGCTGGAGCCCACTGAGCGGAGGGAGTGAGCAGGATGGTAGGGGGTTAGGAAGTTGCAGAGGTAGGGGGAGCAAGACCATGGAGGGCTTTCAAGGTGAGGACCAGGATCTTGAACTGTATCTTCTGAGTGATGGGAAGCCGGATAGGGGTCAGGGGCCTGTTGCAGGAGAGGACACAGGCTGCAAAGTTCTGAATGATCTGTAGCCTATGGAGGGAGGAGTTGGGGAGGCCGACAAGCAATGAGTTTGCATAGTCAAGCCTGGATGTAATGAAAACGTGTATGAGGGCTTTGGGACATCCTCCCGAAGTGAAAGGCGCTCTATAAGTGTAATTTTGTGGTTGAGGGTTTCAGGGGCCTGCGGTATGAGACAGGGGTGGAGCCGGGTGATGTGGAGGTGGGGAAGGCAGAGCGGGTCATGGCACAGATGTGGGGTAGAAAGGATAGTTGAGGGTCAAACAAGACCCCAAGGTTCGGGACTGGCTTAGCAAGGTGCAGTGAGCAGCCATGGATGGTGATGCTGTCAGCGCCTGAGGTGAGGAGGCGCTGACGGGAGACAATCAGGAGCCTCGGTTCTTGTTGACGGTCAACTGAAGAAAGTTCGCTCTCATCCAGGACTTGATGTCTGACAGACATTCTGTCAGAACAGCAATGGGTCCTGGAGTCAAGGGTGGGGGCAGAGAGAGTTGGGTGTCATCCACATACATGTGGAAGTTGACCCCAAGTCTGTGGATGATGTCACCAAGAGGGAGCATGTATTTGGGACCTAATAAATAATCTGCACTTCATCTGCACAAGGATAGTCTCCAACTGTGGAGTCCTGTAGCTCAGTGGTTAGAGCACTCGCTTCGCAAGCGAGAGACCTGAGTTCAATTCCCGGTAGGGGGCAAAACCTTGGGCAAGTTTCCTTACTCCACACGCCTGATAATAATGCTTCAAGAAAAAAATAATAATAAATCGGTCACTTCAATCCACAGCTGTTTGTGAGACACTGCTGTGCGCAATTGGCTGCTGCATTTCGCCCACAAAATATACAGTCAATTCACTTTACAGTATATTCTGTGAAGCACTTAGATGTCTAGAAGACATGAAAAACGCTATCAAATGCAAGGATTATTATTATTATTATTAACTCCACAGTGATTGTGCGCTGAATATTATGCCCTCAATTAGATCACTTTATGCTCTTTTCCCTGTTTTCTGTAATGTTTTAAAATAACTATTTTTAACTGTAAAGAGCGATTGTGAAACATTCTGCACAATTACAATTAAAAAAAAAGTTGATGGAAAAAGAGTGTCATGATATCTTAATTTGCACTTGTTTTCTCTTGCCATAGTACCAGTGAGCATCCCAACGCTGTGGTCGCTCCTGTGACTGATGTACAGATCTTATAAAATAGATTCTGGATTTGACAGAGGATGGCCTTGATGGAAAATATCAACATCACTGTTAATAGGATCCTGGAGACATATCAATTTTATGTGGGACATTGCTTGCAGTCTATCTGGTGACTGCTCCCTTATGAATGGCTTTTTTATGTTGATTAAAGTACCAGTCCTGGAATAAACAATTTTCCTGAGTTATGCCGTCCAGATCAGGTACAGCACATGTTAGAGACATGTTAGAGACAGAGAAAAGCTCTCCCACAGTCCCTTCCCCTCGCTCCCTCTCTTGCCTCCTTCAAGGCGTGACTCAACACCTTCCTTTTTGACCATGCTTTCAGTCGCCCTCCTCCCCACCCCCCGCCCTCCCTCACCCTAATCCTGCCCCCACCCATGGTTGGGTCCTGATCCCTAACTGTTCAGCGCCTTGGGATGTCCTCCCGAGATGAAAGGCAAAATTAGAAATGTAATTTTGTTGTTGTTCCCTCTAC
The DNA here is from genome assembly GCF_018977255.1 of Callorhinchus milii. Classification (NCBI taxonomy): domain Eukaryota; kingdom Metazoa; phylum Chordata; class Chondrichthyes; order Chimaeriformes; family Callorhinchidae; genus Callorhinchus; species Callorhinchus milii. The sequence goes on along the minus strand of NW_024704749.1, from coordinate 300,614 downwards.
AATATCCATGCAGTTCTCCCAGGTTGGGAACAGCAGGTGATACACACACAATCACAAGACCCTAAAATTAGTTTCTGTTGCATAAGGTTTGAAAATAAAACAGGTGATTGTTGTTAGAGATAAATTATGTGATCAAGACGATCCAATGGAAAACACCTGAAGGCAGGATTTCTGTGAGGGGGAGAGAGGACCGTGAGTCCAGAATAAAGTTGAACCTTTTCAAGTTTGGAGTGGAAAGTGTTGTTAATTTTATGTAAGAAATGTGTGATAACAGTTCAGATGAAGAAGGCCCTTCATAAACACCTATTAAGCTGGTTTTAACTTAATCCAATATCCTGGCCCCATCCACCTTTCTGGCAATCTGTTACAGTCATTAATTATCCTCCAGGCAAAGAAAAACTTCCTGGTATCTGTCCAGAAATTGCAACTCTACACCTCTTGTTCTATTATCTTGGTGCATCCTAAAATATTGTTCTTGGGTTACTTTTCCAATCCCACCTCTATAAGCTCCCTCCCCTCTGAGATGTCTTCTGAAGAGTGAAGAGCCCTATCTTGTTTAATTGTTGCTCATAGCTCATTTCTCTAACACTAGGGATCATCCTCATTGCTTTCTTCTGCACTGCCTCTTGGGCCTTTACAGCGCCCTTATGTTGTGACGACTAGAACTGTCTGCAGTATTCAAGATGCCATCTCGCTTGTACACTGTACACTGTGTGACATCCGGGGATCTAGACTCAACTGATTTAACAATCCACCCAGCATCCTATTTGTTTTTATCGTGTATTGTTGCCTCACACTGTTTTGACACAGTGAGTGAAAAGTCAACTTTAAGGTCCTATTCAAAAAGAGAAGGGGGTTTCCCCCTCATGATGTCCTGGCCAACAATCCCCCAAATAAAATTGGTCACTCATTGCATGGATGTTTGTGGGACATTGGTTTGCACAACTAGCTGCCAGATTTCACTCACGAAATACAGATAATCCGCTTTACAGTATACCCTGTGAAGTGCTTTGAGGTGTCTTGATGACGTGAAAGGCGCTATATCAAATGCAAGCATTACTATTGTTGAGACTTTACTCTTCGACTGTCTTCGGTCACCTTCCATCTCTTTTTAGCTCAGCATCAAACCCACGCTGTTAAGTGCTCTGAGACTCTACTCACATGAAGGGCGCTATAGAAATGCAAGATGTGGTTGATGCAGTCATAGATCTCTTTCAGTTTTCCACTTGGCAAGTTCTATCCCATCAAATGGAGTACACGTTTCCCCTATTTTTATTTCATATGTGGTATCTGTAGTATTTATTTGTGTAAAACTTCATTTGCCAGTTATCAGTCCATGTGCACACCCTATCAAGCTTTCTTTGCAAGATCTTTGCTGCCTCCAGAGATCCCCCCAACTTGGTGTCAATTCCCTTACACTGGGTCTGAAAATCCAGATCATTAATATATATAAGGTACAGGAGGGATCCCATACAAATCTCTGAGGCACCCCGTTCAGTACCTCCCCTTATTTGGACCCAGCTCCCCTAACAAAGATCCTCAGGGAAAGCAATTCTACGCTGTCCCATCGAGCATTTCTCGGCCAGATATAGCACAGGTTAGATACATAGTAAAGCTCCCTCTATTCTGTTCATTCAGCACACCCAGGGCAGGTCAGGATAGGTTAGATACAGAATAAAGCTTTGCTGCAAATGGCTACAGCATGTATTTACCTCAAAATCAATAATTGATTGTGAAGCGTTTTAATATGATAAGACATAATAAGAATCTATGTCCTTTGTTTGATGAAATTTGATCTGGAATTACTGGAGCCAGGTGGAGCAGTCTGTCAGTACAATGTAGCTCACCTCTGAGAAATCCGATTATTACAGTGCTCTTTCTTCTCCATTCGATTGAGGGAAATCTGTTCACATTAAGGCTGTTAAACTGAAGGAAAACGATTTAGAATTCTCATCTCCGAAATACACAGAAGCTTTCAGCATTAAGCTGCCAATTTGTATGTATTCAGACTGTTTCAAGGCAATGGCTTCTTACCCATGGATGAGATGAGGGGATAAAGATCTGGTCTGCCAGACATCTGTTTAGGATTATAAATGAAATTTGCTGTCCCACTTTCAGGTTGCTTCCTATTTGAATCTCCAGCAAAATCCAACTTAATCCCAAAATAATTGGAAATCGCATGAAGGATATTTTACAGAGACGTATAGGATCCACCAATCAACCACAACTCTTCCCTCTGTGAAGTAACATGTAAATGTAATGCATTTTGCTTGCACCTGGTTCGTAAGGGGCTCTGCCGACAAGATCAGTCCATCTAAATCTCATGTTACTTTCTGTGAGGTTTGATGCACCTGCCTGCTTCCCTGGTCAGATACCCAGACGGTGATACAATGTCACCTGCATACCTCTGCTTATCCATGTTGGATAACTGTTGAAAAACAGTTACTCTCAGTTGTGAGCTCTTGCTCCTCAAAGCAAAGCCATGCTGATACACAACCTCACACTTCTGCTACTGACACCAAACAGCAATGGACTGATGGATTTTCAGTCATTTTTGAAGTGTACACATCAGTAATGCCAATCTCAAATTTAATAGCACAATCAGCACCTTGGTTTCTCAGACAGCAGTTTTGTCAGAACTAGATTTTAAAATTGATCTTCTTACAATGGCAGGAGTGGCTTTTGCACACTATTATCGGTTATGCTTTTAACCCTTACCGCCTGTAAATTGTCGCACTTCAGAAATTTGAGGTGGGTTACACCTCTGTGATCAAACTAATCACCTGTGTATAAATTGTCACTTCCTGTATCTCCTGTTTGCTGATACTGTTTCCACAGCGAGTGAGTGAGGGAGCGAGAGTTCCTGGTCTGACCACAAAGCACTGAGTGTGTGAGGCAGGAAGTATCCTCAGTTATGATCAGAGGCTGAAGTTGGTAGAAACTATTTCCACGGGTCAGTGAGTCAGTCCCTCAAAGAGGTCAAATAAAATGTATTATTGTTGGTCACCCCTAGAAAACTACACTGGCACAAAACCGGTGTTAACAATAAAAGGAAAGGTTTATTTTGAAAAGGTTTTTTTTAAACAAATATCTTATAAAAAATATATTTCACTTTCTTCATAAAAAACCACACCGGTGGCCGAAAAAAGACACAAAAAAATTTCAACTCCGTTACAATCTGCAACGTTTTTTTTCCAAGCAAATATATTAATTATTGCATATATAAAAATACACATTCCACTATCCTCATGGAAAAAAACACACCCTTAACAGAAAAAAAAGCAACTGTTTGAATCCCTTTACACATAGTACCTGTTTCCTTGTGGCAATCTCCACTGTCTCACGCTCTCCTCCAGTAGAGGAACCAAGGCCTCCTCGCTCCGGTATTCTGCTGCCGTTATCTACAGGGAGCAGGTACACTTTGGGGCTTGTCCCAGCTCTGCCATCCTTCACTTACCAGGTGGTGGGCCAACATGCCCCCCTCGCCTGCCCAAGCCTGCAGCAGGCCTTTACCGACATGTCATCCTACCGGAAGACCATCAGATTTCGGGAGTCCCAAAGGGCCTCCTTTATTGAGTTGATGACCTTCCAAGCACATTTGTTATTGTTCTCTCCATGGGTCCCTGGGAAAAAGCTATACATCATAGGGTACCGTGACAGTGGATCTCTTGAGACAAACCACGAGAGCAGCCTCTCCATCCTTCTCCAGATGCCTTGGCATCTACATCGCAGGGAGAGGTGATCCACACTCTCCTCTCCTCCGCAACCCTCCCGAGGGCAGTGAGCAGACTGGGCCAAGCCTCTGTCATGCTTAACGAGGTCCCTTTTGATTGCCAGCCACACCAGGTCCTGGTCTTTGTTGGACAGTACCAGTGACAAGGCATTCTCCCAGATCTGGCTGACAGTCGTCACAGGTCACCTGATTACCAGGTTCATCACCTCCCTCTCTCTGATGATACTCACCACCTGCCATGCTGGCCATTTGCTGATCTCACAGTGGTCCACATATGCAGGGAAACCTTGCGTTGTGACCCTTGGCTGCCTGGAATAGTGACACCTCTGACGCTCTCATCCCTCCTGATAATCTGCACAAAGGATTTGATGCTGGAGCGAAACAGGACAGGGGAGAGGAGACACCACTGCCTGACTCCATATCTGACTGCGCTACAGATGTCTCTGTAGAGCAGCCGAACCCAATTTATCATTCCTTCACAGGAATGATAAATCCCAGGAGGCCGAGCTCTCTGTGAGCTTCTCGCAGTGCAGGTCAGCATTAAAGGTCTGCATGTCGTCCTGCACCGTGTCTACAGAGCCGGTCTCCTCCCTCAGCCCAGCTCTGTACCACCGTCACACCAGTCCTTGTCAAGCTCGACTGACTCTGAATTACCAAACTGATTGACTTCAAGATCCTCTCACTTGTTTTAAAATGGCTTTAGTGCCTCGCACGTCCCTAGCTATCTAATCTGCTTACCCCCCACTCCACCACCCACTGCCTCTGCTTGGCTGGCTCCGGCCTCCTATTTGTCCATCGTGCCCTCCGTTCCACCATCAGTGGCCGTGCCTTCAGCTAGTATGCTCCTTTCTCTCCCTCAATCCCTCCTCCTTACCCCCTCCCTCCCCACCTTCTAAAAACCCAGCTAAAAACCTTCCTTTTTGATTGTGCTTATGGTCACCTCCCCACTCCCTTTCCCCTGGATCAGCGTCAGACTCTGTCACTGTCAAGTGCTCTGGGACGCTACGCCGGGTGCAAGGCGCTTTATAAATGCAAATTGTTGTTGTCGTTGATCACCGCTGCCTGTATTCACTTTCTGGAAGAAGAAACACGAGCCCTTGTCATCCTGCTCGATTGCGTGGACCCTGGAGCGGGAGTTGACCTTGGGAGCCTTGGGGGTAAAGAGCAAGGTTTGCTGTCCTCTCACCTCCTCGAGTTCCTCACCGACATCAGCGCCCTCAGCTGTCACAGGAGGCCCTACTGTCTGGGCTGCAGTCTGGACATGTCCTGGCTCTGGCTCTGGCTAACCTCACACCTTTCTGGACAAAATAATTCTTAATTCTTATCTTTGCAATGTCCCACCATACTGCGGAGTGGTCCCAGAAGTCTCTTAAGGATTTCCATCCTCGTTACTCCTTCTGCAACTCCTCAACATTTTCTGGGTTCAATAATTTCACGTTCAAGTTCCACATCCCTGTCCCCTTACACCTCCTGGATGCAAACATGTTAATTAACGTGATCAGAGCATCTTTATACAGCACGTTCTCCACCAGGTCTCACCCCCACCACCTCCTTTTGGTTAGTAATGGTAAGGTTTCCCCCTCAGCAATTCCAGAGCTGCGGCTGTGATTATCCCCAGACCACACAGGGAGACCCCCACTTAGCCCAGGCTCTGTAGGATGTCCTCCCGATGTGAAAGGCACTATACAAATGTAATCTTGTTGTTGTTGTTGTTGTAGCTGCCAGAGTGTGGAATTGTGCAGAATTTTCACCTTTTTCTTCTTCTCCTCCTTGCTCTTTCGTGATCTTTTGCTGGCCATCTGCCACAGCTACCATCCATCTTTCTCCTGCCTACATCATTATCGGAAGTTGGGCTTTCAGCCCATCTGCCCCTACTCTCTGGAACTCCATCCTAGAGCCTCTTCATCTCACCCCTTCCTTCACTTCCTTCAAAGTCCGTCTCAAAACCTTCCTCTTTGACTGTGCCATTGGTTTTCTTACCCCTCCCAAGGTCAGGTGCAAACCCTTGAGTATCTAATGCCTTGGGACATCTTCTCAGCATAAATTAAATTTGTTGTTGTTATTATGTACATTAACCGCTAGGACCCTCAACTCTTCCACTCCTTTTTAATATTTTACTACAAATACTTACAAAGATTCCGGGATGTCACCCTGCGTGAAGGGCACTATATAAATACATGTTGTTGTGTTGTTAATTTAACCATCGCTTCGGGCAATAAAGTTCTTTTTAATTCTTCCTTTCAAAATGAATAATCTCACCTTTGTCTGCATTAAATTTCATTTGCTATTTCTCTGCCCAATCAACTTATCGATCTATATACTCCTAATCTGTTTAATTTGTTAGCTACATCCCTATTTTTGTGTCATCTTTAAACTTAAATTGTGCTCCCAAATCACAAAATTGTGATGTTGATCTATGGATCTGAACTTTAATTTGCAGTAAATTGCAGTAAAACTCTCTCAGTGATAGAGTTTACATTTTATGTACATTTAGAGTTCTGATAACCCATTTTGAAATGGGTCCGGGGTGGGCTGGGTATATGGGAAATTAGAAAATTTGGGAAGTCCACTCCTTTGAGAGTGCAGTCCTGTAGCTCAGTGGTTAGAGCAGTTGCCCTGCAAGCGAGCGGACCTGGGTTCGATTTCCGGCAAGGCAAAATGTTGGGCAACCTAGCAGTAAATAGGAACCCAGTTCTTAGTCAATTGGCGAATCACTTTTCCAGATCACAATTTGATTGGCGCATCACAATTCCTTCAAAATAAATAAAAATAATTTGGTCACTCAATCCATGACTGTTTGTGGGACGCTGCTGTGCGCAATTGGCTGCTGCGATTCACCCACAAAATATACAGTCAATTCACTTGACAGTGTATTCTGAGAAGTGCTTTGAAATGTCGCGAAGATTGGTAAGGAGCTATATCAAATGCAAGGACTATTATTATTATTTCTTGTGGGGCTTTATCCGCTGAAGCAGAGGATATTGAGAGATGTATGATAGAGGTGTCGCTGACACTGAAAGGGCATAACGGGTAAATAGGAACAAATTATTTCCTTTAGTTAGGGAAATGATGGCAAGGTGGTCAGAATTTTTCGCAGAAAAATTAGAGGAGAATTTAGGAGGAATAGAGGATTTGGAATTTATTATGATAAGTAACTGCAGTGTTCATTCAAATGGGATAAACAGCTGAGTAGTGAAGACATTAAGGGATATGAGGAGAGAACTGGAAAGTGCAATTAATAAAGAAGAATGATTTTGAAAAAACAGACATCCATGGCATAGCCACGATGGACCACTTTAGCTTCATTTGAAGGATATCTCAAAGTGCTTCACAGAATATACTGGACTGTCCCAACATGGGACATGGGGCCTGAACTCAGCCAGCTCAGGGCTTCCACATGTCCTTCAACCTCTATGCTCCACCATCACTTGCACATCAGGCAAATTGTATCTAACAAACCTGATAGAGTTTTTGATGCAGTAACGGAGAGGGGCGATGAAGGCAGTGCAGGTGATGTAGTTTATATGGATTTTCAAAAGGCATTTGATAAAGTACCACATGAGAGACTTGTAGCAAAATCGAAGCCCCCGTTATTAAAGGGACAGTGGCAGCGGATACAGAACTGTCTGGGAGACAGAGAGCAGAGAGTGTGGGGAACGGTTGTCTTTCTGACTGGAGGGAAGTGCAGTGGTGTACCCCAGGGGTCGGTATTGGGACCACTGCTGTTTGTGATCTATATAAATGACCTGGACTTGGGTATAGGGAGGACAATTTCCAAGTTTGCAGATGATACTAAGATAGGAAAGGTAGTAACCAGTGAGGAGGATAGTAGCAGACGGCAAGAGGACATAGACAGACTGGTAACACGGGCAGACACGGGGCAGATTAAGGATAATGTGGAGAAATGCGAAGTGATACATTTTGGAGGAAGAATGAGGAGCGGCGATATACGCTGATGGGACAATCTTAAGGGGGTGAAGGGACAGAGAGACCTGGGGGTCATATAAGGAAATGTTTGAAGGCTGCAGGACAGGCAGATACAGCTGTTAAAAAAGCATTCGGGATACTGGGCTTTATAAATAGGGGCACAGAGTACACAAGTCAGGAAGTTATGGTGAACCTTTATATAAAACACTGGTTAGGCCTCAGCGAGAGACTGTATCCAGTTCTGGGCCCCACACTTTAGGAAGGATGTCAAGGCATTGGAGAGGTGCAGAGGAGATTGACCAGAATGGTACCAGGAATGAGGGACTTCAGTTATCAGGAGAGGCAGAGAAGCGAGGATTATTCTCCTTGGAGCAGAGAAGGTTAAGAGGAGGGGATTCTATAGAGTGAACAGGAGAAACTATTTCCACTGGCGGGTGGGTCGGTAACCTGAGGACATCAGTTTAAAAAAGTTTGCAGGGCTATGGGGAGAGCGCGGGGAGAGTGGGGTTGATCAGGGCTATGGGGAGAGCGCGGGGGGAGTGGGATTGATCAGGGCTATGGGCAGAGAGCGGGGGAGTGGGGTTGATCAGGGCTATGGGGAGAGAGCGGGGGAGTGGGGTTGATCAGGGCTATGGGGAGAGCGCAGTAGGGTGTGATTTAATTGGAAGCTCTTTACAAAGACCTGGCACAGACATGCTGGGCCGAATGGCCTCTTTCTGTACTATTTAATTCTATGATTCTATGATCAGTGATGACCCTGAATCTCTGAAACTCCCTGCCTCAATCACAGAATCATAGAAAATTACAGCAAAAAAGGAGACCATTCGGCCGTGCATTCAAGACTGTAACACCGTGGAGTCCTGTGAAGTCTTGTAGCTCAGTGGTTAGAGCACTCGCCTTGCAAGCGAGACACTGGGTTCAATTGCAGGCAGACGGCGAAACCTCGGGCAAGTTTCCTTACTCCACACAGAGCCTAATAATAATCCCTCCAAAACAAAACAATAATAAATTGGTCATTTTCAATCTACGACTGTTTGTGGGACATTGCTGTGCGCAATTGGCTGCCGCGTTCGCCCCAAATATACAGTCAATTCACTTTACAGCATACTCTGTGAAGCGCTTTGAGACGTCTAGAAGATGTGATAAGGTGCTATATCAAATGCAATGATTATTATTATTATAACTCTGTCTTGCTTTCAACTTTGCCCATCTTCAGATCACACATTTGGAAGGCACTCCTCTTTGACAGCTTATGGTCCGAAACACTAACAGTCTAGTGCCTTGGGACGTCGTCCCAACGTGAAAGGCACTATACAAAATGCAATTTTATTCCTGTTGTTGTCACCTTTCTCTCTGGCACTGTGCAAAACACAGTTATTGTTAAGTGCTCCAAGATGCTACCCCACATGCAGAGCGCTGTATGAATACAGGTTATTGTTGTTGTTGTTCTGACACAACAGTGATACCAACTGAGCCAGGCTGACACCTTGCAAGTGTTACTCTGGAGGAAGTGGGAGAATGCTCAAGTCTGCGAAATTCACTATGTGTCTTTACGCACTTAGAGATCAATCCAAGACCCTCCCCTGGGGGAAAAAAACAATTAAATGAATCATAATAATGCAGCATTTCAGGCATCTTTAAAATGTCTGCCTGCGAAAAATTACAGAGAATAGTTCAATATCTGCAGTGAAATTTCACATCTGTATGCTGAGAGTAGCTGTGGCTGCAGATGGTGTCTGCATGTGCAAGGCATGAAAATAGAAAACAAAGCAGAAAGGCTTTGAATTCAAATTCTTTGAGATGCCTCTTGCAAACCTTCCCCAAGAAGCAGATTCAAAACACAGCACACATTTTAATGAGGACTCACGGGAGCTGCTGGACATTTCATTCCTGAGTTAAGAGCAGAGCAGTTTGTCTATCAACCTCCTGACAGGGAGCAGACACTGAGATTCTGACTGTGACTCTTCATCCAGATCTGGATAACACTCCTCGGAGGTGGAGACCTGGACCTGAGTGAGCGAGTCAGTTGCAAACAGCCACGATTGTTTATTTTAGAATTCCATCATTTGCACTTTCCCTTTTCATCTCTATATAAGCTTCCTATTACACCAGCTCCTCAAATCATCAGCACCATCTCCTGTCAATGCTTGAAGCTCTACTGCAAACACTATACGTTCCTCAACTGACAAATCATGTGACTGTGACCGGCTCCCTTTTGATCTATTCTCTCATTTTTTTTTGCTTATCCCGAAGTCTGACACAGTTAGAAACCCATCACCATAATAAAGAATATCCAAATCACACAGAGTTCCATGTATGTCATTTACACTTGGAAATCTCCATGTGCCCAGGCTTGGAGACCTCTGAGTGTGCGTTGGGCTAGCTGTTGTAGTTTAACCAGCTAAAACAGCACAGATTGCCATTGATAGCAGTGTCTGGCAAGCTTCCCACCATCCAACAATCACCACTTCACTGGTTAGGGCTTTGGCTTGCAAGATTAACAGGAGCTGAATGGGAACAATCCCTGTCCCGAGTGACTGCTCTGCCTCTCCAAGTCCTGCCAATGAGTCAGACTGGCTGGTGCTCATCAACAATGTCCTGGATTACTATGAACCCGCCTGGCCCTGGAACCGGATGACCAAGACTGCCACAGAGGATAATAATAATCATTGCATTTGCTATAGCGCCTTTTCATGTCTTTGAAACATCTCAAAGCGCTTCACAGAATATGCTGTTAAGTGAATTAACTGTATATTTTGTGGGCAAAACGCGGCAGCCAATTGCACACAGCGGCGTCCCACAAACAGTCGTGGATTGTTTGACCGATTTATTATTTATTTAAATTTTTTGAAGGAATTATTACCCCTGGAAAAGCGATCCATCAATCGACTAACAACCGGGGTACTACTTACTGTTGGTAAACAGAGGCATGTGAAGTAAAGAAACTTGCCCAACTTTTTGTCTTGCAATGGACTGCATACCGACATTCCATTGGCAAGGATGTCACTATCCATCCAAGGAGGATAGACACTAGTTGGCCATTTTCCAACCAGAAAGCACGGGTTTAAACCCTCATTAGATGGATGGCAGGAGGTCAGCATGAAATGCATAAGAGCATTGCCACCATCTTCCTGCCAACGGCTCCTCCCCACTGAGCAATGGTTCCACAGAGCTTCAGCAGCAGCTGCATACCTCTTTGCAAACTAATCAAGATGGATTCCAAATCGTGGATATATGAACACATGTGTTCACCACCAGGACTCCAGGTAGCATGTTACAGAAGCTGTCACTCCAAGCCTTAGAGTTTCCTCATCAGCTATCTGACCACATCTGCCTTCAGTGTGGTGTGAGGATTTTTACAAGCAGCTTGCGAAGTGCCAGCCACCTTGTTTTTTTCAAGGTCCAAGTCCGATGTCATGTACCAGGATTGTTCGGGACCAGATGCTTAATTCAGGTCCTCATGTGGCTGTGGAAAATAAACTTGCCCACTGTGAAGCCATTTCTGCCTCCAGAGTGCTCAGCAGTACGTTAGTGTGGGCTGGAGGCTTCCCTTGCTGCAGGTACTTCCCTTGTTTACACAGATACATTTCACTGTTGGTCCTGGATAGGATAAGTAGGCTAGACTCATAATCCCTTATGACAGGCTCCTTGATGATTTTTTGTGATTGGTTTCCTTGTGATTAGCATCGTCATGAATCATCAGGACTGATTGTCCCACGGTTGGCGCCATGTAACAGCTTGTAACTGTCTCCCGTGTGAGTCCTCAAAACTGGCTCCTTGTGAGTCGTTGTGGCTAGATTTCACTTGATTAACGCCTTCACAAGTCCTCCCGACTGCTTCTCTCGTGATTGGCTGGTTTTGTTATCCTTCACATAATGTATGTTGTGCTAGCTCTTTAGAGATTGTGTCCAATCTGAGCAGGATTTTCTCTGTGTGTTTCAAGAAGCTAATTTATTGTTGTGGGTTAAAAGATCTTCTTTGGACATGTGACAAATTTGTCTCTGTGATGCATGGTGTCTCTCTCTCTCTCCCCCTCCTTTATGTGTCAGGTCGCCAAGACCCTCATTCATGCATTCATCACATCCTGGCTTGACTACACTAACTCCCTGCTTGCCAGACTTCCCAGCTCTTCCCTCCACAACATGCATTATTCAGAACTCTGCAGCTCATGTTCTCTCCTACATCAAGTTCCATGACTGATCACCCCCATCTCCCCTGGCTCCACTGGCTCCCCATCCCTCAGAGGTTCAAGTTTAAAGCTCCTCTCTACCTCTGTGACCTATTAACACCATACCAACCTTTCTGCTCCCTCTGCTCACTGGCCTGCTCCATGTACCCCATCCTGCCGGCCTCACCATTGGTGGTCAGGCCTTCAGCTTTTCTGCCCCACCTTCTGGAACTCCATCCCAGAGCCCCTCCACCTCGCTCTATCCCGTGCCTCCTCCAAGGCTGGCCTCAAGACCTTCCTCTTTCACTGTGCCCTCGGCCACCCTCCCACCCCCACCTCCATCTCTCTTGATTCCTATTTAATATTATTTTTTCTAGAAGAAAGCAGAGCACTGTACATAATCTTTCAAAGGATTTGTTTTCTTTAAAAAAGTACAGATACACTTTACTATAATTAACCGAGAGGTACAGTAATTTTACAAAATCATATATTTTCCGTTAGAAAAAATGACCTGAGAACAATCCTGGCTCTCGCTTTGATATAAAATTATAATTCTGTCATTTGTTAACTAACTCTCTTTAGGTTTACGTTACACAAATGTATCACTTTCAAGTGGTATTATTCACACTATTATGGTTGTCTTTATATGCTCTAAAACATTCCCCCCTTCCCGGCCAATTTCTCCAGCTCCCACAATAGTTTATTTTCCCCTGAGGGTGCAGTTGTCTATTATGAGGTTCCAGAAAGAAAATTTTATTTGTTGCAAAAAGGAATACTCAACTAGCTGTCTCAATGATAAGGCGCAAAATCAAATGCAAAGATTTGATTATTATTATTACTGTTATCATTAATAATAGTATTATTATTACTATGCCAACCCCCAACTCAGGTGCAAATCCATAACTGTCTAGAACCTTGGGATGTCCCCCTGATACGAAAGGCACTATACACATATAATTTGTTGTTGCATGTATGTTTCTCTGTGTAAGTCTGTTTTTCACTGTCTCTATATCTTGATATAAATTATATATGAGACGTCTTGAATACTTGATAAGGCGCTATATCAAATGCAAGGATTATTATTATCTGTCTCTCTCCATACCTCTCTCTTCATTTCTCTATCTGTCTGTGTCTGTCTGTCTTGTCTGTCCATCTGTCCGTTCGTCTGTCTGTATTTAAGGTTAATGCAACAGGTTAGACAGTGCTCCTGCTGGAGCTATTCATGTCGTTTTGCAATTCACATTTTGTTCCAATATTTATTTGCAGTGAGACTCCAAAGTAAAGCCCTGAAAGAGAGTGTGGAGCTTCTCACCATGCTCAAACCTCTGATTCGCTTCTAAGGTGTCTGTTGCCCACAGCTGCTGCTATACTTCACAGTGTAATGTGTATTGATATATGATGGCATGTGGGGATGGGATGGCTGTCTGTGGTATAAGTGTATTGACAATCTTCCCCAGAAAGCGAAATCGTGACCATGTTTGCCATCTCTCAAGAATCATTTTGCAAACTGCTCATCTTTCAATCCACGACTGTTTGTGGGACGCTGCTGTGTGCAATTGGCTGCAGTGCTTTCGCCCACAAAATATATAGTCAATTCACTTTACAGTATATTCTGTGAAGTGCTTTGAGAAATCTTGAAGACGTGATAAGGCGCTGTATCAAATGCAAAGGTATTGTATGATATTGCATGCTGGGGGTCAAAAATACACACATAAATATTTGTGATATAAATTAAAGTAATGTCCAATGTAATTTCAATGCTAAAGAAATACAATTTGTTCAATGAATGTGTAGAAATGTTCAGAAGTCTTAGCATGTTTTTACAGGATGCACCTAATGGAAAACATCTAAAATATCCACGTATTTGAGGTTTTCTTGTGACATCAGCTCTGTATGTAGAATCTTAGAATTTGGCACATGTTTTTAAATCGTCATTGAACCAAAAGACATCCTTTTTAATCCCAATTCCCTGCTCCTTCCCTAGACTTTATAATCCCCATGCTCTGCATCTGCTTATATATGCCCCCATCCTCTGGAACTCTATCCTGCAGTCCCTCTGCCTCGTCCCCTCCCTTGCCTCCTTCAATACCCGTCTCAAGACCCTCCTCTTCGAATATGCCTTCAGTCAACCTCCTTCCCTCCCTGCCCCCCACCCTACCTGATCTCGACCCCCAGCTCAGGTCCGAAACATTGATTATCCAGGGCCTTGGGACAGCCTCCCGATGTGAAGGGCACGAAACACGTATAATTTTGTGGTTGTTGTCACTTTTTCAATTCTTTTTAAAATTCTCCAAATCAAATGTGCTCTAACCTTTGCAAATCATTCCCCACCCCAATAGGCCTCTTGGAGAAGTTCTTCCAAACCTTTCCTTTAGTCCCTGTCATAATCTTGAATTCATGCCTACTTGTCCTCAAATCAACCACCAACAGGAAATGTTTTGTACAATTAATGCTCTCATTATTTTAATTGCCTCTGTCATATCACCCCTCAACCTTTTCTACTGCTATGGCAAAAGTCTCTCTAGCTTCTTATAGCTGTAACCTTTCATTGTCCACTACAAAATTCACAATCACTATACTTTACAGCACTCTGAAGCATCCATAAGCAATAATTAGACAAGCTCAGCTCTTCAGTCTTGAGAGATGACATCTCAGAGGGGACCTTATGTATAATTTTAAATGGAATTGAAAAAATAAATCCAGAACAGTAATTTAGGGTGCACCAAGACAGGAGAACTAAATGACATGTGATGTCATTTTGTCAACAGAGAGTAACATTTAAGCGCTTCTGTGTGAAGGTGTTGTTGTTGTTAACAATTGGAACGATTGCCAGAAAGAGTGGTTGAGGTCAGGACATCGGGTCTCATTTAAAGAAAACAGATTGATATTGTAATGGGAAGATGGTTGGGAGGGGTTTTCTAGAGGGCAGTGATCAAATGGGCTTATCTTCCATAGGAGCTGTGGCTGTGACAAGGAACTATAAGGAAGAACTCGGTGAAGCAGCAGCAAATGTAATGAGGTGGCACAGGCAGGCTAAGCCTGATACCAAGGAGTGGAGAAGAGACGTCCAGCACATAAGGCACTTGCTTCGCCCTGTTGGACTGGGGAAGATCATGCCCCAATATCAGTCCATAAAGACAAAGAAACATCTTTGTGGACATGACAGAAAAAGAATATGTAAGGTACCTTCCCCAAAGCAAAGGAACTGACTGATTTGATGAAATCCGCTGCATTGTAGGGCCACAGATGGCTGGTGGGATGTTTAGCAGGAACCATGTTTTAATATCTCATCTGAAGGATAATAATTACAGCAATAAACAAGGTAAACGGGATTCTGGGATATACAACAACAACAATAAAATGACATTTACAGAGCGCCATTCACGTCGGGAGGACGTCCCAAGGCGCTGGACAGTCAGGGGTCAGGATCCGAGTATAGTGGAGGGATGGGGTAGGGGTGAGGGAAGGTAGAGAGTTGGGAGGGCGACTGAAGACACGATCGAAGAGGAGGGTCTTGAGACCTTGAAAGAGGCAATGGAGGAAGCAAGGTGAAGGAACTGTGGGATAGAGTTCCAGAGTGTGGGGGCAGAGAGGCTGAAAGCTCGGCCACCGATGGTAGGGCAGGTTGGGCGGGAGACATGGAGCAGGCTGGAGCCGGCTGAATGGAGGGAGTGGGCAGGTTGGTAGGGAGTCAACAGGTCAGAGAGGTAGGAGGGGGCAAGGCCATGGATGGCCCTGAAAGTGAGGATGAGGATCTTGAATTTGATCCTCTGGGGGATGGGGAGCCAGTGGAATTTAGATCCCCAGATGTCATACTCAGGCTTTATCGTGCCCTGGTCAGTCCACATCTTGAATCCTGTATACACTGCCTGTCATCTTCTACTCATAGTGGGGCTGCCCAGACCATAGAGGCCATGCAGAGCAACAAGTAAGGTTCCCAGTGTTAGAAAAATGAACTGAGCTCGGCCAATAGAAAAGTGCGGCCACAAGTTTTCTACGTAGTAATAATAGTAATAATCCTTGCATTTGATATAGCTCTTTTTACATCTTCTAGACATCTCAAAGCGTTTTACAGAATGTACTGTAAAGTGAATTTGACTGTGTATATATATATATATTTGTGCGTGGGGGGGTGAAACACGGCAGCCAATTGCACACAGCAGTGTCCCAAGAACCGTCATGGATTGAAGTGATCAATTTATTATTGTGTTGTTTTCTTGATGGATTATTATGAGGTGTGTGGAGTAAGGAAACATTTCGCCCTGACCTGCTGGGAATCAAACCCAGGAGGCGAGTGCTCTAACCACTGAGCTTCAGGACTCCTGGACTCCACTATAAACAACCTGCTCTGCTATGAACCCGCTAAACAATGTAGTTTCAGGCCCTAGGCCTCAGCATTCTTTATCCGACGTCAATGTGGGCGCCCAGGGCAGCTCTGGATGCACATGTGCGGTGTGGCACAAGTGGCAATTGGGCTTCACTGCACTCCATGGCCCCACTATTGTGATTGTCTGTGTGTCTCTGTCTATGTGTGTGTGAGTTATGTGTTAGTGTGTCTGTGTGAGTGTCTCGCTCTCTGTATGTTGTGAGTGTCTCTATGTGAGTGTTTATCTCACTATGTTTATCTCTCTATGAATGTGTCTCTCTCTTCTGTATGTGTTCGTGACTGTCTGTGTGTATCTCTTTCTCTATGTGTTTGTTTGTGATTGTCTCTGTGTGAGTGTGTCTGTATCTCTTGCTCTACTCTGTATATATGTGCCTGTGTGTCTCTTCTATATGTGTGTGTGTGTTTCTGAGTGTCTCTGTGTGAATGTGTATGTGTGTGTCTCTCTTTCCTCTGTGTGTATGTGTGAATGTCTCTTTGTGTCTTTGAGTTTGTATGTGTGTCTCTTTCTGTAAGAATGTGTGTCCCTCTGTGTCTGTGAGTGTGTATGTGTCTCTCTCTGTCCGTATGTGTGTGTCTGTGTATGTGTGTGTGTCTCTGTGCTGGGTTCTGAGGCAGGAGGTGGTGAGCTCCTGTAGCCCCACAATCAGGACACTGGTCCTGAGTGCCTGTTTTGGTGGATCTCCAGGTCCTTCGAGTCTGCGCTGGTGTCCTCCCACCCTGCACTAAATGGACCACACAGTTTTTGTTGAAGAATAAATTAATAATTGTTTTTGCAACAATCCAATATGTGTTATTTCCTCATGTTCAGGTTTGATTAATAGAGTGAAAAAATGTTGGTTAGCCTTAAAACCTACCTCAATAGCACAAATTAATTCCCGCAATTTCCCTCACAGACAAATTTCCCCGCAAATTTTGGCAAATGTTTCAGCACTTTTCTATTGGTCCAGACTGTGAACAATGATTTGACAAGCTGGGCTTTTCAGTCTTGAGAGAAGGAGATTCAGAGTGGACCTCAAGTAGATGTACACTATTTTAAATGGAGTTGAAAAAGTGAACTCAGATCAATACTTTAGGATGTATCAAGCCAGTAGAACAAGAGGACATAGGTCTGGAATTGTACTGGAAAATTTCAGGACAGATCCCATAGTGTAATCAATCACTGGAACAGGATGCCAGGAAAGGTAGTAGAGGCCAAGACAAACTTGATGTGGTTATGGTAGGATGGTAGTATGGATAAGATCAGATGGACCAAAGGTCCTTCTTAATCCAGACCAATCTTGTGATCTTTTGATTTTGCATTTGGTATAGCATCTTATCATATCAGCAAAACATTTAGAAGAACTTGATAAGATTGACTGTAAAATATAGTGACTGTGTACTTGTGGGCGAATGAGGCAGCCAATTTGCATACATCAATGACCCATAAACAGCCATGAAGTGAATGAAGAATTTAATGGGGGGATTGTTGGCCAGGACACAGGGAGAAAGTCACTTCTATTTTCAATTCATGCCAATGGGATCTTTAATGTCAACTGAACAGGCAGATGGGACCTTGGTTTAGCATCTTATCCAAAGGACAATGCACTTCTCCGCAGCATTGCATTGGAATGTCAACCCGTAGTATGAGTCCCAACATAGGGCATGAATCTTGTGATGTTGAAGTGAGTGTGTTACTGGCTGAGCAAGTCTAACTTGCATTGGTGGAGCCTATAAAATAGTTGTAGTCAGTTGCATGACAGACACTGCACTTCAAGTAACTCATTGCCTAAAGTTTTTGATTTGTTTGATGTGATATGGTACAATATTGATATTTTTTAATCAAATTTGAGTCGTCAGACTCTGCCCAGAGACATGTAATCTTTTGTTTGTTCAGAGATTTACCAGTGACTGGAAATAAAGGAGTTGCAATTGATCGACAATGAGAGGTGTAACTCAATGAGAAACGGGAGCCAGAGAGAGACCAAAGCAAATAGAAAGCAGAGAAAATCTGAGCTGTAATTGAAATCACACAATAACTGAAAGATGTCTGAATAAACAAACTGCATCTCTCAGCAGATCAAACCCAGGGATGAGGTTGGATAAACCACAAGTACAAATGATGTAGGATCAGACGAATATCTCAATTCAAGCAAAGCATCTTCTGTACTATGGCATTAATGGAATAGCTTCTGAAAGGGAATTTCAACTTGAACTGCACTGAGCTGTGAATTAGCATTCCACACTGATATTCCACCCAAGTGATTTTTACATCGTTTAGATCTCTGCTGCTGTGTTCACTTGGGATGAACATTTTCTGACAGTGCAGACCTCAAAAAATATTTACAGACTTGATATGCACTCATTATACAATGATGTAACTGTTGGATGTCCAACACCCAAACAGCCAATAAATAGTTGTGGCATTGACTTTATTTACATTCATGCTTGTAATAAAAACGTTTGCATTGCATGAAAGTTTGTCTTGTTTCTTCTCTGGGTTATGTTCTGCGCCAATGCAAGTACCAGGTACACAGCCAGTTTCCAAAGGGTGTAATGAGATATCTCCCCCTTTGTCAAGTTTGTTTCCTGTCTCACTACATGCTTTTCAGCCTCTCCCTCCCTATGACTTGATGAAGTGTTCTGTAGCTAGCCGCTTGTTGAATCCTGCATTCAGTAAACAATAACAACAAAATTACATTTATAGAGCGCCTTTCATGTCGGGAGGACGTCCCAAGGCACTGGACAGTCGGGGGTCAGGACCCGAGCATGGGTGGGGTAGGGGTGAGGGAAGGCAGAGAGGTGGGAGGGTGACCGAAGGCACGATCGAAGAGAAGGGTCTTGAGACCGGCCTTGAAGGAGACAAGTTAGGAAGTGAGGTGAAGGGACCATGGGAGGGAGTTCCAGAGTGTGGGGGCAGAGAGGCTGAAAGCCCGGCCACCGATGGTAGGGCGGGTCGAGTGGGAGACATGGAGCAGGCCGGAGCCCACTGAACGGAGGGTTGGTAGGGAGTCATCAGGTCAGAGCGGTAGGAGGGGGCAAGGCCATGGATGGCCTTGAAAGTGAGGACGAGGATCTTGAATTCAAAACAATCCTGCACATGGAAAATAGTTTTACTGTACATCAACTGCAAAAAAAATTACACTCCCAACATTAGAATTTCAGCTATTTTGTCTTTGGAGTTATGCAGTTGTACAAGGAAAACCCTACCTGTGTCTCATTGTATCCAGCCTTCTTATCTTCTTATAATAATAAAAATAATTGTTGCATTTTATAAAGCGCCTTATCACGTCTTCGAGTTGTCTCAAAACCCTTCACAGAATATACTGTAAAGTGAATTATCTGTTTATTTGAGGGCGAAATGCTCTTCGACCCTGACGAGTTCCTCAATTATCAGAGGAAAATGATTTATTTGGCTGGGGTTAGTTTCTCTGCACTGAATTGGCTTTCCCCCTGGCAACATTTCAGGCAACCTTTGCTGACAAAAGAAAGAGAGTAAGAGTATTTATAGGCATGTACACTTGTGTTACACCTTCATTGACATTCACATACAGTATTTAGGCATCATACCCCTTGCAGATGATTAACATAACACGTAACATGCATGTAAGAGAAAAATTAAAACTTTTGTCATGTTTGCGCTTGTCTTACAATCATAGCACAGAAGGAGGCCATTCGGCCTATTGTGCCTGTGCCGGCTCATTGAAAGAGCTACCGACTCGACCAGTCTCCACTCTTTTCCATAGCCTTACAATTTTTATTCTTTACAATATCCAATTCCCTTTTGAAAGCTATTATTGAATCTACTTCCCCCAACCTTTCAGGCAATGCATTCCAGATTGTTACAACTCTTGAGATCATTAAATCTCTCTCTCACCTCTAAGAGTGGCACACCATGAGAGGCTTTGGCGAAATTGACTCGCTAGATGTGTCCAGTAACACAGCTAAAATCCCTAAAGAAATATTCTCAGAGTCCACTCAGTTGGTATCACTCTCATCTGTAAGTCACGAAGGCTGTGATTTCAAATCCAAGTGAGGACTTTGAGCTCCTTTGAACTAACTGATATTACAGTGCAGTACTGGGGATATGCTGGATTGTTGAGGTGCCACCCTTCAGATGACTTGTTAAATGTCTGTCTCTTCAAGCTGGATGTTAAAGACGCTATTCTAAAAGAGTTTCTCCCAGTATCCTGGACAATAATCCTCTGGCTCATTGCTGTTTGTTGGACATCATTGGACAGTTTCACCCATAAAATAAACAGTCAATAAACCTTACAAATCACTTGATGAAGCACTTTGAGAAGTTTTAACAATGTAGGGAGCCGAGATCTAGCAGTGGGGATTACCAGCCACAGCAAGGGGAGCAGTCAGCCAGTCAGGAGCAGAGCGAGGAGAGCGAGCGCGAGGGGAGCAGTCAGCCAGTCAGGAGCAGAGCGAGGAGAGCGAGCGCGAGGGAGCAGTCAGCCAGTCAGGAGCAGAGCGAGGAGAGCGAGCGCGAGGGGAGCAGTCAGCCAGTCAGGAGCAGAGCGAGGAGAGCGAGCGCGAGGGGAGCAGTCAGCCAGTCAGGAGCAGAGCGAGGAGAGCGAGCGCGAGGGGAGCAGTCAGCCAGTCAGGAGCAGAGCGAGGAGAGCGAGCGCGAGGGGAGCAGTCAGCCAGTCAGGAGCAGAGCGAGGAGAGCGAGCGCGAGGGGAGCAGTCAGCCAGTCAGGAGCAGAGCGAGGAGAGCGAGCGCGAGGGGAGCAGTCAGCCAGTCAGGAGCAGAGCGAGGAGAGCGAGCGCGAGGGGAGCAGTCAGCCAGTCAGGAGCAGAGCGAGGAGAGCGAGCGCGAGGGGAGCAGTCAGCCAGTCAGGAGCAGAGCGAGGAGAGCGAGCGCGAGGGGAGCAGTCAGCCAGTCAGGAGCAGAGCGAGGAGAGCGAGCGCGAGGGGAGCAGTCAGCCAGTCAGGAGCAGAGCGAGGAGAGCGAGCGCGAGGGGAGCAGTCAGCCAGTCAGGAGCAGAGCGAGGAGAGCGAGCGCGAGGGGAGCAGTCAGCCAGTCAGGAGCAGAGCGAGGAGAGCGAGCGCGAGGGAGCAGTCAGCCAGTCAGGAGCAGAGCGAGGAGAGCGAGCGCGAGGGGAGCAGTCAGCCAGTCAGGAGCAGAGCGAGGAGAGCGAGCGCGAGGGGAGCAGTCAGCCAGTCAGGAGCAGAGCGAGGAGAGCGAGCGCGAGGGGAGCAGTCAGCCAGTCAGGAGCAGAGCGAGGAGAGCGAGCGCGAGGGGAGCAGTCAGCCAGTCAGGAGCAGAGCGAGGAGAGCATCAGATTAAAAAAAGTGAGAAAATTAAAAAGTGAAGTCAGAGCGACATCACAATCAAAAACTAACAGCTAACACTAACTACTAACTAAGATTGACTAACACTAACTACTAATTAACAACACTAAAAATATTTTTTTTATATAAAAAGATTAATTAAGAATTTTAATTTTTAAAAAATAATAATAATTAAATAAAACTTTAATTCACAGTGGGGGTGGGAGAGGGGGCAATGGTGTGGCAGGTGTTGTGTGAGGACAGTGGGGGTGGGAGAGGGGGCAATGGGGTGGCTGGGGTTGTGCGAGGACTGTAATATGTGGGAGCTGATGGAGAGCAGTTTGACCCCGGGCGACCACATCTGCAGCAAATGTCTGCACCTGAGGCAGCTCCAGCTCAGAATGTCAGAGTGTCTGAGCTGGAATCCGAGGTGCAGACACTGTGCAGCATCAGGGACAGTGAGAGCTTCCTGGATAGTTGAGGCTCAGGGAATGTATAGATAATAGAATCAGTCAAGGACAGGATAGGCAGGAGGTTAAGAGAACACCAGAGAGAGTGGTAGTGAAGCCTCAGACTTTAAGCTTGGTCAACAGGTACGAGATCCTTGCAACCTGTGTGGACAAGGAAGCCTGTGAGGAGGAAGGAAAACGTGATTCCAATATTAGGGGAAACAAACAGAAAGTTGTAGTAATTGGGGACGAGATGATCAGGCGGACAGACACACTTATCTGCAACCGCAACCAGGAGACCCGAAGGCTCTGTTGCCTTCCTGGGGCCAGGGTGAAGGATGTCTCGGCGGGGCTGGAGGATAATCTAAAACATGAGGGCAAGGATCCACTGGAGGTACTTCACATAGGAACCAATGACATGCGTAAGGGAAGTTGTGATGATTTGAGGAGGGCGTTCAAGGAGTTGGGAACTAAATTAAAACAAAGAACGTCAAAGGTAGTGATATCAGGATTGCTGCCTTTGACATGTGCAAATTGGTACAGGAATAAGCAAATTACAGAGTTAAATACATGGCTGAGGGAGTGGTGCGGAACACAGGGGCTTCATTTTATGGGCCATTGGCACCAGTATTGGGGGAAAAGGGGTCTATTTCAAAAAGATGGGATCCACTTAAATCGACCTGAGACAAATGTCCTAGCAAACCAAATACATAAAGCTTTAAACTGTAAAGGGTGGGGGGGGATACAATTAGAAATAATCGCAAGCCAGCAATATTAAGAAAACAAAAGATGGCAGAACAGAATAGCGAGAGAGATAAACAGATTAGGTCAAAGAGGGGTAAGAACCTAAGTAAAGAAGATAGGGAAGTAGAGAGTAGGGAAAATGGTACGAAATTAAAATGGCTGTATCTGAATGCACGAAGCATTCGGAATAAGATCAATTAAAGGCACAGATAGATACAAAAAGGTATGATCAATTAGCCATTACTGAGACATGGTTACAGGGAGATCGAGGGTGGGAGTTAAATATTCCGGGGTTTTCAGCTTATAGAAAGGATAGACAATGTGGAAAACGAGGTTGGGGGGTGGCGGGGAGTGGGGGGGGGGCCTTGTTAATAAAGGATGGAATAAAAACAGTAGAAAGGAAGGATTTCAAATCAGATAACCAGGATGTAGAGACGGCATGGGTAGAATTATAAAATAACAAGGGGCAGAAAACATTAGTGGGAGTAGTTTATAGACCCCCAAATAGTGATCACAGCGTAGCGCAGGGTATTAATCAGGAAATTAGAGGAGCGTGTAGCAAAGGTAATACAGTAACAGTGTACTCAATCTTCACATAGATTGGGAAAACCAAATCGGCAAAAGTAGGGTAGAGGAGGAGTTTATAGAGTGTATGAGAGAGAGCTTTCTGGAGCAGTAGCTGAGGAACCAACTCAGGGACAGGCCATCCTAGACCTTGTTTTGTGTAACGAAACAGGACGAGTCGGTAATATAGATATTAAGGCTCCTCCAGGGCAGAGTGGTCATAACATGATAGAATTTAGTATTAAGTTAGAGAGCGATGTAGTCAAATCCGAAGCAAGGGTCTTACATTTAAATAAAGCTAACTTTGCAGGTATGAGGGAAGAATTAGCTAAAATAGACTGGGGAATTAGATTAATGGATATGACAATAGACAAACAGTGGCAAATGTTTAAAGATGTAGTGCAAAATTCTCAGCGGTCACATATTCCCTTGAGGAATAAGAGTGAGAAAATGGATTATGAGGGCCAGCTCGCTAGGTTAGCTACGGGGGAATCAGTGGATGTAGTGTATTTAGATTTCCAAAAGGTGTTCGATAAGGTGCCGCATACAAGGTTGATCCACAAGATTCGGGCCCATGGAATTAAGGGGAATATATTAGCATGGATTGAAGAATGGCTAACGGGAAGAAAACAAAGAGTAGGGATAAACGGGTCCTTCTCAGATTGGTGGGATGTGACTAGTGGAGTACCACAAGGATCAGTCCTTGGGCCTCAGCTATTTACTATCTGCATCAACGATCTAGATGAGGACATCGAACTTAATATATCCAAATTCGCTGATGACACTAAACTAGGAGGGAGAGTAAACACCGAGGATGGCATTAAAAAAATGCAACGAGATATAGTGTGATTGGGCAAATAGGTGGCAGATGAAGTATAATGTAGGGAAGTGTGAAGTCATCCACCAAGGTGACAAAAACAGTACTGCAGATTATTTTTTGGAAGGGGAGAGATTGGATAGTGTTAGCGTTCAGAGGGTCTTGGGTGTCCTTGTACAGCAAGCAGTTAGGAAAGCTAACAGTATGTTGGCATTTGTTACAAAAGGACTAGAACATAAGAGTCTTTCTACAACTGTATAGTGAGACCGCACCTGGAGTATTGTGTGCAGTTTTGGTCTCCTTATTTAAGAAAGGATGTACTCGCCTTAGAGGGTGTACAACCTAGATTCACTGGGTTGGTACCAGGGATGAGGGGTATGAGTTATGAGGGTAGGTTGAGCAATTTAGGCCTATATTCTCTAGAATATAGAGGAATGAGAGGTGATCTTATAGAAACCTATAAGATTATTAAGGGGCACGACAGAATAGATAGTGGGAGACTTTTTCCCTGTTTGGAGAAACTATAACCAGGGGTCACCATCTTAAAGTTTGGGGTAAGCCCTTTCACACTGAGTTGAGGAAAATCTTCTTCACTCAGAGGGTAATGAATTGATGGAATTCTCTACCCCCAAAGGGCTGTAGATGCTCAGTCCTTGAACATATTCAAGACTGAGATTGATAATTTCTTGTGGATAAAGGGATTAAGGGATATGGGGATAAGGCGGGCAGGTGGAGTTAGAATGGATCAGCCATGATCTTATTGAATGGCAGGGCAGGCTAGAGGGGCCGAATGGCCTACTCCAGAGCCTAATTCTTATGTTCTTATTTTCTCTTGGAAATGTACCATGCCTGATTTTCTTCTCCCAATTTTTTTTCTACAAGTTATCATTTTATTTTTTATTTTTATTATCATTGCTATTCATTATTATTATGTCCTGTGAAGCGCTTTGAGATGACCTCCTGATATGAAATTTGCTCTACCAAAATGTATCAAATAGGTTACTATTATAGCTTCCTCTTCTTCTCTTGCTACCATGATTATGATCCATGTCCTGTGGAACGCAGACATGGCTAAAGGCAATTATCATCTCCTTGTACTTGTTGAAAATAACCATTATTGATGGAGATTAAGAGGCTACCTTCCATTGGCTAATCCCAACACACAAATGC
Organism: Callorhinchus milii; assembly: GCF_018977255.1. Lineage (NCBI taxonomy): Eukaryota > Metazoa > Chordata > Chondrichthyes > Chimaeriformes > Callorhinchidae > Callorhinchus > Callorhinchus milii. Next base: position 275,397 of record NW_024704749.1, on the reverse strand, counting down.
TAGTCAGCATAAACAAACACTAACATTGATGAATATCGCACCAAATGTGCACTTGCCTGACTAGTTTCCCGAATGCCGCCCACATTCTTTGCCTCAGTACTTGATTATCGCCTAAACTGCATGATTTTGTCCAGTTTGCTTTTAATGTTCAGCATCAAACATCTATATGTATAAAATAAATTGTTTTACTGAAGTTTGTTTGACAGAAAGTAAATCATTGAGCGGGCGATATGACATAAATCAGCCTTTAACTGGAACAACTTGGAAACATTGCCTATAATAATGGACAGCACCTTTCCATTACCAGTGAAGGGTCTATCCCTTCCAGTGATGGGTTTATCTGACATAATGAGGTCTAGCCATATGGCTGAAAATCCAAATACAGCACAGAAAGAGGCCATTCAGCCTTTTCTGGTTTGCTGAAAGAGCTATATGTTTAGACCCATTCTTTTTCCCATGTAGGTATATAGACGAAGGGAAGTGAGGGCAGTTGCAGACCAAGGGAGGACGTGTGCAACAACAACAACAATTTGAATTTATATAGCACCCTTCATGCATGGTAGCAGTGGCAGAACCAGAAGCCGAGCTGGGAAGAGAGGACAGATGACCGTAGGCATGGTTGCAGAGGAGTCTTTAAGTGTGATCTGAACACAACAACAACAACTTGCACTTAGATATACCCTCCACACAGGGTAGTGTCTCAGAACACAAGCAAGGAGGAGGCAAGACAAAGAGATTGAGGCTGAGAATTCCATAGTTGGGGGCATAGTGGCTTTCGCATGACCTTTGACTGTGGAGTGAAAGAACATACAGGAGGCTAGAACCAGCAGAGTGAAGGTGGTGGGTGGTGCGATGGGATGTGAGCAGGTTGGAGTGGTAGGGAGGTACCTGGGCATGAAATGAATTGTACACAAGTACGAGGATCTTGTAATTGATCCATTCTGCCATACAGCGGAGCCTGGCAATATTTGGTGGGGGTTGGTGGGGGTGCGGGGATGGCGGTATCAGCTGGGTTTCTGACATATATGGAAGCCCATCACCATACTTAAGGGTATCCAAACTAAACTGAGAGTTTCATGCATCCCACCTATATACGGAAATTCCAGAGATACATGTTCGAATGGAATGTGCACTCTCTCCTTGGAGAGATGCAACCTGGTTACCTAATTCTGGAAAGTATTAGGCACAGGTTGGCAGGAGGCAGATCAGAGAGAGCTGAGTGACCAGCAGCTGGGTGGGGAGGGAGGTCGAGGCAACAGGTGGTGGGCTTCATGACTTTCACAGGTTTACACTAATTCTATTGGTATCAGAAAGCATCGATAGCAATACTTCAAGTTACCCTCTCTGCAAATTCAAGTCATTAATACATTACAAGAAACAGGAGGGATCCCAGTTTAGACCCCCGAGGAACCCTGCTTAATACCTCCTCCAATTTTGTCCTCGCTCCCCAAACAAAGATCTTCTGCATCCTACTCTTCAGCCAATTCTGAGTGTATGCCCATATCTTCCCCTTGATACCCAGCGACCACAGTTTGTGCTGCGCGATGAAGGGCAAAGGCTCACTTGATCTTGATTTTCAGAATGAACACAAACTGAAAGCAGGGCCTCATAATCCTTCTGGCTTTTTGGGTTTCAACAGGAGGTGTTACCACAGGGTTAATTGGCTTGTGGCCACTAAGTATTCATAGTGACGTCACTTTCTGATCCTTTGATGTTGGCTCTTCCTATCATTGTGAAGCAGAATTCACCAAGAGTTGGATTGTTCGTGCACTAATAGGTAACTTCAGATGGGTTTGAACCAGCATGAGACTGTTAGATCCGCGAATTATGTGTCTGTATCTGGAGAGAAAAAATCTGATACAAGTAAACTTAAGAAACAAAGAATGGGTTTTTATTTCTACTTGTATACAGGAGCACACAATTGTTCCCGTATACAAATAGGATCTAATGTCTCCGTCAGACAAAGATCCTCTTCTTCGGTACCAATAAGTTTTATACAGGAGTACACAAAATACACAGAAGGGGTGTTTTTCCTTACAGACCAATCCGGTTTGCTGCATGCGTTCCCACACTTCTTGCAGTTTTGCTAGAAGGCCATTTCTATGTTATCACCCGCCGTTCCTTACACTGTGGCCTTCAGATAACGGGATTCTACAATAACAAGTCTAACCTACTTACTTATGTCTGCTTAAAGGCGTCTACACAGCAATAGGCCAGGGCACAAGCTACGATTTACAATTAAACACACCATAACATCTTTTTCCTCTATCAAGACAGAGTAGATTTGACATGTTGTTGCAATTATAATATATAAATAAGAGACTACCATGAGCTAATTTGTCAAACTACGATTTGGCAGTCTACATTATATGACACAGTCAATTGTGGGGGGGAGAGGGGGGGCAAGGTTCACTTCCATGATAAAGTCAATGAGATTGGTCAGACAAGACCTACCATTTCTGAACCCATGTCATTTTTAGATTATATTTATATTGGTAATCTTGTACTTCAGCCCATTTGCTTCAGCCAATTTATGAAGCCCAGGATCAAGGAATAAGATAACTTTGGGGTAAAATGGGAAACAAATCAACTCCTGGATATGTGGCCGTGTGTTCATAGACTCCAGGTAACTCCTTCCAGTAGTTGTCATCCCAAGCCTCAGAGTCATGGCATCAGCTACTCAATGGAAATTTGCTTTCAACGTGGTGGGAGAATGTTTGCAGGATAACTTGTGACGTATAAACTGAGGTTGTTGAGGTCCAATGTCACGTAGCAGGCTTACTCAGCACCAGCTGCTTAATCCGGGTCCTCGTGGGGTGTGGGGGGGAGATCTTGCAAAATAATTGTACCTGCTCTGAAGCTGACACTGCCTCCAGGGCTGTAGCCCCCCTCCCTGTAGCTGCTCTACCTATTTACTGGAAATCACTCACTGTTTGTTCCTGGACTTTACAAATGGGCTGAAGATAATCCCTCAGTGCTGCATACCCACCAGCCCAGAGCAACAAAGTAGAAGTGTTTGGACAAGCATCTTCTTCATTCACTGTGGAACCTTTGACAACATTAATTTGGTGATCGTACCTCCATCCACGTATTCCTCCTTTACCTGCACAGTGACCTCAGAAAGACTCCTTCAATGATGTCCAAGGCCAAAGTCAAATCCCCAACACAGTTAAACCTCTTCTTCCTCATACATCCTCACCTCATATGATTTCCCATTGAAATCAGCATTTAGTTGTGGCCCACACTCTGTAGTACTTATCTCACTGTCCTCGTTGAACCAAGGTCAGAAAATGGATTCTGTTAGGCTAAGGCCAATAGATTGTCACTATCTAAGATACTGGAATTTCACCAGTTATGTTTTGGTGTAAAACTGGACACACAGTCTAACTGGACAGATCATCCTCTGGGGTTTTCTAGTCCTTTCCTGTACTGGATGTACATTCGCCCACAAAATATACAGTAACTCACTTTATAGTATATCCTGTGAAGCGCTTTGAGACGTCTCTAAGACATCATATATCAAATTCAAGGATTATTATTATAATTATTACATTGCTGAGTCATGGATCAATAGGAACATATGGTATTCCTGAAAGATGGAACTGAAACAAAAATTGGTTTATTTACCATCACTTTTTAGACACCTTTCCTCAAGTACTGTGTGGCTAACAGAATTTTGACACACCAATTTTGTATGTAATAATATGTGAAACACAGCAACAGCAGTGAATTGAATGGAGAGTAAATTGGTTTGGAGCAGAAAAAAGCCCAAGGAAGCCTAACTTCCCAAAATTAATGCTCCACATGTACAATGGAACATTAACCCTCAGGAGATAGACTGGAAGATTGAGAGTTTTTCTTAACTCTTTCTGGAATCAATTTCTTTGATACTGTTGCAGGAGATTCTGCAGTATCTCTAACTCAAAGAATAGATTATGCCACCGGCAACTCACGCCCTTGGTAGTGGCACACAACACGTTATTACTAATGGCCTCTGTGTGGGGATTGCTGTGTGTGTGTGTGTGGCTGTGTGTGTGTGACTTTCTGATTGTATTTGTGAGTGTATGTGAATGTGTGACTGTGTGCGTGTTTCTGTGTGTTGTTTGTGAATATGTATGTGTGACTGTGTTTGTGAGTGAGACTGTGCGAGTGTGACTGTGTGATTGAGTTATTCTGAGTGAGAGTGTGTGTGACTGTGTGTGAATGTGTGTTGTGTTTGTGAGTGTGTTTGTGTGTGTGACTGTGTTTTTGTGTGAGTGTGACTGTGTTTGTGTGTGTGACTGTATTTGTGTGTGTGTGACTGTGCGTGTGACTGTGTTTGTGTGTGTGACTGTGTGTGTGTGTGTGACTGGGTTTGTGGTTTGTGAGTATGTGAGTGTGACTGTGTGTGTGTGTGTGTCCCGAGTACCTGACACACAGGGAGGTTGCTGTATTTGCAAAGCTCCACCACATTCCACTTGTATTTTCCACTGTTAAAAACCTTGTTTTATTAAACTTCTGTTGTATATTATTAATAATAATAATAAATGATACAAACCCTCAACGCAGAGCCTTTCACCCCGGGAAAATGTCTCCAAGTGCTTTGCAGGGTTTCGCTGTAAAGCGTAGTGACTGTGTGATTTGCAGGCAGCAGCTTTTGAGCACAGTCCGTCTCCGCAAACAGCCAGGTTTAATGACCCAGGCAATGTGGCGCTCTCTCTCCCCAGCGCTGTGCTGGAGCATCAGCCCCGACTGTGAGCTCAAAGTCCCCCTGACTTGTGGGAAGCTCAAACCCACAACTCTGACTCAGAGGTGAGCCACAGGCTGACACGTTTAGCCCTGATTGAGGGGTTAATTGGGGAGATGAGAGTTACTGAAGAGTTTTTTTGAGCCTGGATCAGGTAATCATTCTGAATTGTTGTAGTGATATTATAACTTGCTGTGACTGGAAAGAGGAATGGTTGTGTTTCTGTGTTGGTAAAGTTTTTGGAAAGTATGTTATTCAAGTACCGTTGTATTAGTCATCAGGAGGCCCTTTGGCCAAATCTCTTGTGTACTTGATCCTGTGGTGACAATATAAGCAAAATTTGTGTGCATTGATTTAACTGCTGCGAATTGTGTAACTTGTTTGATGAAGATGCAAATTGGGAAGGGGAGTTACTCCTTCATTGCAATGTTCATTGCCTATCAAAGGGGAAGGCTCTTGAAAGTTTTGGGAATTTACAATGAAGTGTTTACGTTTTTGGAGGAGAAGGGAGAACTTCTTGAGGATTGTAAGCTTCTTCAAGCTAAAAACTGGCCCAGTGACCTTTCCTTATGGACATTACTGGCCATCTTTACAACCTCATGCACATTTGCAAGGAAAGGATTGACTTTTTTCAGCTCTGTTTAATATAATTTTGACTTTCAAGGCCAAACTTAACCTATTTTTGAATCTTTTGCCTCGAAACAAATTGGATTAATTCCGTTCAATTGAAACAGTTAAAAAATGACATCATCATATTTGAAAACTATCAGAACGCGATTTCTTCACTAATTAATTCCTTTGTTGTTGGATTTAAGATTTTAGAGAAAAAACAAAGACAATATAACACTTTTCACCAACAATTTCTCTCTTTCAGACACAGAGGTTGAACATTATCCAAAACTCTGGTTGGAAATTTGGGAAATTAAAAATCATTCAGGCCTACATAACAAATTCAAAGAAGTGCGAGCTTCTCCAGTCAGCCAGGACTTGAGTTGTTTGGGAAATTTGTCCCTAAAATTGATTTTCCTAAATTGAATGTAATAAAATAATAATAATAAGCAAATACTGTTCACATGTCGAAGAGAATGGACATTCAATTTAGGAAACTGTGAGCAGTGCTTTTCCAGCATGAACTTCATAAAAAATATGGTTGAACACTAACAGCCGATCACCTTAATAATCTCTCCTAGTGGCACGCTCAAAACTGAATCCAAATATTGAAGATATCATGAACAAAAACAATTTCCAAAACCTCATTGGTAACTTGTTTGATACTTTATTGTGAATTTCTTAATTCGCATCTTTCTTTTCTAGTAACATTTTTCTTTTCTTTTTAATTTTTATTATGTTTATTTGGTGGCACAGCAATATGTCTTGGACTGACTGTGGCACACGTTCCCTGCCGTAGATTATAGTGTAAAGAGCAACGGGAATAGGGAATATCTCGGCTGACAGGATTGTCAAAATAAAATCAGAAATTCATTGCTTGACTTTTTCTGAGCCTGAATGTTGTAGTTCTTGGTTTGAGAATTGGTTTGAAGTTATGTTCAGGCATGTGTCAGGCTTTAACAAGTCAAGATTTCATGTCACATTGTGCTGTGATTCCACAATTGTTCTGAATAACAAATAAACATAGATGTTGTTGGTGCTTCTCCTGGGAAGCAAAATGCCTTAAGATGTTTCTCTCAGCTTTATGTTTCAGAAACACTACACACCAAGATGCCCTGGTCTGATTGATGGAGATACAGCAATATACAGGACAGAACCAGAAAACACCATGTGCTGCATGTATCCAGTCCCAAATCTTTCATTTCAATAACATTCTCACTGCCTCTCAGGCCCCTCAAGCATTTTTTTGACAAATACTTTACCTGATTTCTTGTTGATACAATCTGCCTCCATTGCCTTTGTCGGATTCTGTAATTAATTAATATCTTAAATTATATTTGCAATGTTTATATACATATTTGAAACATATGATCAATCTGATATGAGGGGAGTTGGCTATGACCAGCTTCAAAGAGGATCCTTGCTCAAGGAGGAGAAACAAAAGACTGTTTGTAAACAACAAAATGTTTTCATTCCTTATCAGTCATTTTCTAATGGAAAAATGGTCTGTAGCTGGAGAGACCTGTGTTGCATTTGTTTTTACAAAGGAACCATCTTGCCAAAGACAATAAGTGAACGGTTACCTAATGAGCTGTATAAATGGAGATCAATTCGGAAGAGAATCAGAAGAAAGAATTGAAGAAGAAAAGGGATCGAATTGGACGTGCCATAATAGAATTGGATATGTCAAGATACCTCAATACTTTTGGGTGATCAAAATGAGAAACGTACAACAATACTTGGATACCTTTGGATGGACATATATATTTGGATTAAAAAGGACACTTTAAAATGGACATTAAATTGGACATCTGTCTCTTCTGCAGCATTTGGTTTGGTCAACTTAAATCGTTGTGAACTATACGTCGATAAGTAAGCATTATTGTGATGTATTCTTTTAATTACGAATAACTATTACTAATCTGAATTAATAAACATCTACATTTTTGTACAACATTTGTGTCAATCCTTACTTCACCGCAGGGTCATAAATTTAGATTAGCAACAAAAAAACAACAAAATTACATTTGTACAGCCCCTTTCACGTTGGGAGGACGTCCCAAGGCACTTGACAGAGTTTTGGACCTGAGCTGGAGATCAGTAGTGGGGAGGGTGGAGGGCAGGGGGGTAGCAGGGAGATAGAAAGCACGGTCGAAGAGGAGGGTCTTGAGATGGGTCTTAAAGGTGGCAAGGGAGGGGGCGAGATGGAGGGACTGCGGGATTGATTTCCAGAGGTTGGAGGCAGAGTGGCTGAAGGCCCACCAACCAATAGTGGGGCGAGCGAGGCGGGGGACATGAGCGGAGGGAGTGAGCAGGATGTTGCAGAGGTAGGGGGAGCAAAACCATGGAGGGCTTTCAAGGTGAGGACCAGGATCTTGAACTGTATCTTCTGAGTGATGGGAAGCCGGATAGGGGTCAGGGGCCTGTTGCAGGAGAGGGACACAGGCTGCAAAGTTCTGAATGATCTGCAGCCTATGGAGGGAGGAGTTGGGGAGGCCGACAAGCAATGAGTTTGCATAGTCAAGCCTGGATGTAATGAAAACGTGTATGAGAGCTTTGGGACATCCTCCCGAAGTGAAAGGCGTTCTATAAGTGTAATTTTGTGGTTGAGGGTTTCAGGGGCCTGCGGTATGAGACAGGGGTGGAGCCGGGTGATGTGGAGGTGGGGAAGGCAGAGCGGGTCATGGCGCAGATGTGGGGTAGAAAGGATAGTTGAGAGTCAAACAAGACCCCAAGGTTCGGGACTGGCTTAGCAAGGTGCAGTGAGCCCCATGGATGGTGATGCTGTCAGCGCCTGAGGTGAGAACGCGCTGACGGGAGCCAATCAGGAGCCTCGGTTCTTGTTGACTTTCAACTGAAGAAAGTTCGCTCTCATCCAGGACTTGACGTCTGACAGACATTCTGTCAGGACAGCAGTGGGTCCTGGAGTCAAGGGTGGGGGCTGAGAGCTACCCTTACATTGGCACCCAAACAGGGACCCTGTTGTGTTGAAGTGGGATAACTACAAATGTTTAATATCATCTTGAAATTAAGTATTGGTGTAATTTGTTGAGTTGCGTTTAGTGAGTTGGAGATTGATTGTCGATGTATACTGATGGGGTAAGGTTAATTATACTGAGACATGGCAGTTAAACCGGTCAGCCAATATTATGTCCTGTATAATTGGATATATTATCAGATATTGTCTGCTATCATTTCATGGCTAATGATCACAGGGACTTTCATTTACTTCATTGGCTCCATCCCCTGCTTTATCAATTACTTGTTTGTTGGCCTAAAACTATCTACAATCTCTTTCAAGTGTTTTTTTTCTTTCGACTTCTGATACAAGGTCATATATAAAATTTATATTTTAATATAAAAATGAGAATTTGAATGCATCGGAGTCCTGTAGCTCAGTGGTTAGAGCACTCGCCTCACAAGTGAGAGACCTGGGTTCTATTCCCGACAATGCATAATGTTGTGAAAGTTTCCTTACTCCACACACCCCTGTTTACTGAGCAGTAAATAGGAACCTGGTTGTTAGTCGATTGGCCAATCTCTTTTCTGGGGATGATAATAATACCAAACAAAAAAAAAAATAATAATTTGGTCACTCAGTACACAAATGTTTGTGGGACACTGTTGTGCGGAATTGGCTGCCACGTTTCGCCCACAAATATACAGTCAATTCTCTTTACAGCATATTCTGTGAAGTGCTTTGAGACAACTAGAAGACGTGAAAAGCGCTATATCAAATGCAAGGATTATGATTATTATTATTGACAAGAAAAGATGTGATAGAGAGGCAGTAGTCAAAGTGAGAGTATGTGAACTTCAGGAAGCCCTGGCTGAGAGTGATACAGAGATTCAATTTCACCAAGATATCATCAGTGAACATAGGTATATTATGGAAAAAGAGCAGAAGTATAAACCTGAAGAAAAATGTGCTAGTTTGGATCTAAAAGATGCAGTTCGACAAATTAATGCAGAATTCGCAAAGCTGCGAGCTTTTCAAGGGCCAGGCAACTGAGGCAACTGGTGCCCTTCTGATGTATAAAATACAGGGAGAAGACAGCTGTTAATGTTGTGATAGGGGGCCATTGTAAACTCTTTTATTGGACATTGGTGCCTCTCAAACTGTTATTTATGAAAATACCCACAACATTTGTGGTTTGCATCTAAAACAGTTACTCAATTAGGTGGGTTTACAGGCGATTGTCAACATGGGGTGGAATCAATTCCAATTCCATTTCAAGTGGGACATTTAGAAATAAAATGGCCATGTATTTTGATGAACACTCCAGACAATTTAAACATTATTGGGGAATAAAATAACAGATCATGGAACTGTTTATACAATAAAAAATAACCAAGGCATATGATTTAAAGAAATTGTTAACACATGACAATGTTAACAATCTAATGTACTAACCACCAATAATGTTGTTTTTGCAAATCACAACCACGATTGTGGAATGTTTGTGGACAGAATCAGACCCCAACAGAATTACCTTTAGATGGTGGATTAAAAGATGGATTAGTAGAAAATCCGTCTGGTTAACTGAAGGGTCCATTCAAGGCTTGCGATAAGAGTGGTCCAACATATCTAAAGGGTCTATTCAAGGCAGTTGAAATTTCACAATCCACTACTGTCTATGTGGATGTTTCTAGTTCAGCAGTGGAGGGGTAAAGCCAAACAGGAATCTCAGGAGTGAAAACCTGTAGATTTAATATTTGCCTAACAACAACTGGGACGTCGGGAGGACGTCCCAAGGTGCTGGACAGTGAACAACATTTCAGACCCAAGCTGAGGTCAGGGAGGGAGAAGGGAGGGGAGGGGAAGGGGGGTGGCCGATGGCATGGTCGAAGAGGAGGGTTTTGAGGTGGTATTTGAAGGAGGCTGAGGAGGGGGCAAGGCGGAGGGATTAGGAGATGGAATTCCAGAGGTTGGCGGCAGAGTGGCTCTCCTGGGTCAGGGGACGTGGAGCAGCCGGAGTCGGCTGAGCGGAAGGAACGGGTGGGTTAGTAGGGGTTTAGGAGGTCACAGAGGTAGGGTGGGGCAAGGCCATGGAGGGCTTTGTAGGTGAGGACCAGGATCTTGAACTGGATCCTCTGAAGGATAGGAAGCCAATGGAGTCGGGCGAGAGTGGGGAGATGGATTTAATAAGATTTAATAAGGTTTAATTTAATAATTTAATTTAATAAGAGGCTGATGTGGATTTGTGGGTGGTTCCGACAATATTTCGGAATGACTTTTTACAGGGGGGGAATAGTGTGCTCACATCTGTGCTGGAGCGACTGCAGCAGGTAACCTGGTGGTCTGATTGTGCAGATGATATGGAGCGTTGTTGTGGAAATAGCCCTAATCACAGGGCACAAACTAACCCGGACTTTAAAATGTTAAAAAAGTATTGTTGAAGAGTCAGTACATGGACAATTGAGATCGATTCAGTCACTGGAAAACAGAAGTACAGAGGTTGCAACAACATTAACAGAAGTAGCCATTGCTGATTAAAAATGATCACAGAAAAGAAGTATTAAAATAAAGAAAAGAAACTTCTGGGAGGATTTATTAAAAAAAATTGGGTTATAAAATAAATTTTGCAGTTACAAAATGACTAATAAAGTCGTGTGTTTTTTGTTTTTATGTCTCAGTTTTGTTTTATGTGTTTTGTCTTTATATGTAAAGACAAGGGAAAGAAAGAAAGGATATGCTGCAGAGAATGTGACAAGTTGAAAGCAAGAGAGAGAGAGGGGAAGTGAAAGAACAGGGGGTTTATTTGAAAAAAAGCACACTAACGAGATAAAGAGATTCAATGTGAAACTAATAACAGAAAAATCAGGCGTTCAAAAAAAACGATTAAGATATTCTTTGGAAAAATTAACATAGCTTTGTGCTGAAAAGCTTGTATTATACAGCGACTGTCATGAATTTGATCAATGGCTCCATCGGTTACATCGACGACAAGCCATAAACATTCCTAAGGGTTTGGTTTATATCAGCTCATCTGTTGACATATGTACAGAGTTGTTTCGAGTTTGCTCCTTTTGCTCAAATCATGTTGTGAACGTGACGCCCTTGCGAAAGTTTCCCAATTTTTCCCGAGGTGCTCGAAAGGGGAGGTTTATGGCTGTTTGTGAGCAATCTGTTTCTCTCTCCCCCTCAGCAAACAAACATGCTGAAGGTCACTGGCTGCTTGGGGCTGCAGCTGGACTTTGTTTTTTTGGCAGGTTATAAACCTGTGCCACTTAACAACAACAACAACAACAACAAGATTTCATTTATAGAGTGCCTTTCACGTCGGGAGAACACGTTGGCGCTCGCATCATGTGTCCCAAATTATTTGGTCTTATCTGTAATCCTATGCAGACGACATATTCTTTTAAGTATTCCTCATTTTGTGAGGAATTTGACACTTGATTTCAAGGTTATTTTGTATATTTAGGGAATTTTAATTTTAGTACAATTGTTTACAACAGATGATTGAAAGTCCAAGAAAAAACAGATGATCGAAAACTGAGTGTACATTGATAAATAATTTTTTTTTAAAAATGGCAACTGGATTAAAAGTAATACCAGAGGTTTCGTTGAAATTTAGTAGAATACAAACAGCAATCAGGGGCATTTACATTTTTTTATTACACCTGGCTGGGAATCAGTTTTTATTCAAAAGTGAAAAAAACAGCTAAATGTAACCGTCTCTAAAACTGTTTGACCAAAAATATTAATTGCAAATTTGCTCACATGTGAGCAATGCCAATTTATGGTGTGATCCAAGGACACCACCTGCAGACGTTTAGAAAAAAAGTTTTGGCACAGAAAATATTTTGACAAACATTCACATAAACAAAAAAAGAGAAAAAAAATATGATGGCAATTGTCCAGTCAAAGAGCAAGACAACTTTAACCAAGATTAAATTGATCAAAAACAAATTGATCTCTAAATTCATATGACAGGAATGATGTGTTTCCAAGGTCTCGATGGGGTATGTTGTGACCCTTTGATCAATATTTGTGGAAGACCAACAGTCACAGCATGAGTTTGGGGCATATTATTAGCTGACTCAGGAGCCTCCCGAACTATTCTTTGAAAAGAGCAATCTGTAAGTCACAATACTCTAAACTAAAAGTTTTCCCCCACAGGACGTTGTGACTGAACAGTCCATGAGAATACCTGAGCACAAGGTATCACCCTTTTTAAATTGTGAAAAAGATATTAGTTTAGGAAAGTGAGAAGCAATTAAAATTTTGCAAATGCAAGTAAATAATGTGAAGGCTGTCTTTATATGTTTATGTAATTTGTGTGAAAAAAAGAGGACCATGGTCTGACTTTGCTTTGGACGCGAAGTATAAGTCCGATCCTACCCATGTTCCATATGTACTGAATAATAGCAAAGTAAAAGATAAACAAAATGAGGAATACTTAAAGAATATGTCGTCTGCATAGAATTACAGATAAGACCAAATAATTTGGGACACATGATGCGAGCGCAAAACGACAGGTAGAATAAACATTGATAGGTATAAAAGAGAAAAGTACATTAATCAATAATAATAATAATAATAATAATAATCCTTGCATTTGATATAGCGCTTTTCACGTCGGGAGGACGTCCCAAAGCGCTTCACAGAACACACTGTAAAGTGAATTGACTGTATATTTGTGGGCGAACGTCAAATATGTTCACATTTTAGTAGTTTTAATTGTTATAAATGTTATAGGGTTATAGGGTCATACAGTACAGAAGGAGGCCATTCGGCCCATTTGAAAAGAGCTTCCAAATCAACCCCACTCCCCCGCTCTCTCCCCATAGCCCTGATCAGCCCCACTCCCCCGCTCTCTCCCCATAGTCCTGATCAACCCCACTCCCCCGCTCTCTCCCCAAAGCCCTGATCAACCCCACTCCCCACTCTCCCCCCATAGCCCTGATCAACCCCACTCCCCCCGCGATCTCCCCATAGCCCTGCAAACGTTTTTAAATTGATGTCCTCAGGTTACCGATCCACCCGCCAGTGGAAATAGTTTCTCCTGTTCACCCTATCGAATCCCCTCCTCTTAACCTTCTCTGCTCCAAGGAGAATAATCCTCACTTCTCTGCCTCTCCTGATAACTGAAGTCCCTCATTCCTGGTACCATTCTGGTCAATCTCCTCTGCACCTCTCCAATGCCTTGACATCCTTCCTAAAGTGTGGGGCCCAGAACTGGACACAGTCTCTCGCTGAGGCCTAACCAGTGTTTTATATAAAGGTTCACCATAACTTCCTGACTTGTGTACTCTGTGCCCCTATTTATAAAGCCCAGTATCCCGAATGCTTTTTTAACAGCTGTATCTGCCTGTCCTGCAGCCTTCAAACATTTCCTTATATGACCCCAGGTCTCTCTGTCCCTTCACCCCCTTAAGATTGTCCCATCAGCGTATATCGCCGCTCCTCATTCTTCCTCCAAAATGTATCACTTCGCATTTCTCCACATTATCCTTAATCTGCCCCGTGTCTGCCCGTGTTACCAGTCTGTCTATGTCCTCTTGCCGTCTGCTACTATCCTCCTCACTGGTTACTACCTTTCCTATCTTAGTATCATCTGCAAACTTGGAAATTGTCCTCCCTATACCCAAGTCCAGGTCATTTATATAGATCACAAACAGCAGTGGTCCCAATACCGACCCCTAGAACTGTGGGAGGGCTGGGTGTGGGGGCGCAAGTCACTTACTATTATTTTTAAGGATTTAGAAAAGCAGCTGGACACAAGCTGCGGCTCAGCTGTGTATGGTTGACAGCCAATTGCGACTTATACAACTTCACTTGTTCCTTAAACATAAATGTTCCAAAGGAGTTATCTGTACATCTTTTAGTGTTTCTCATTCAGTCCTTGATACTTTCTGGTGCTTCTTACAGCTGATTCACGGCAGATGGGATGGGAATCCTTATGTAACATGTAATACGGTGCAGATCAAACAATATATTGCAGAAATGTGGCTGCAGTCCCTTTATTTTAGGATCATGCAGACTTTCGGAAATTGAATTTGTGAATTTTCTATGGTTCTACACAATCTTACATTTTAAGACAATTTTTGAGGCTGAGATGGTGAATAATTTTAGAGCTTGGAGGAACCATGAGGCTCTATGAACAGGATGGCATTAGTCTAACCTTGTGCAAAACAAAGCCGTGAAATGCTAAAATCAATGTGTCACATTCTAGGACAAAGGCGACAATGAAGACAAATTGGGAAATAGAAGGGGAAATCTGAATGAATTGAGATAATAATAATAATCCTTACAGTTGATACTGTGTATTATCACAGCAGTGAGATGTCTCAAAAAGCTTTGCAGGCTTTAATGTAAAGTACTGGGTCTGGATATTTTTTAGGCAAACTAGCAGTCAATTTGCACAAAGCAATGACCCTCAAACAGCCATGAGGTCAATGATTAATTTTATCTAAAGAGATTGTTCGCCAGGACATTGCAGGAAACTCCCTTCTCTTTTCGAACAGTGCCACGGGATCTTTAATGTTTCATCCTAATGATAGAATCTTCAACAAAGCAATGCTCTCTCAAAACTCTACTGATGTGTCAGCCTGGACTTGAGTTCAATGTCATAACATGGAGTTTAAACCCACAACCTTCTGACTCAAAAGCAAGAGCACGACCAAATGATTGTAAGAGACATAGCAAAGCAATACTAATTCTTGCATTTGATATAGCGCCTTATCACGTCATTGAGACGTCTCAAAGCGCTTCACAGAATATATTGTAAAGTGGATTGACTGTGTATTTTGTCAGTGAAAATGGTGGGGCTTTGGGATTAAAAGATGAAAAATTAAAAGTCTGTGATGAGTGTCTGTGTGGGAGGGAGAGGGATCTAAGTGAATGAGTCTGTATGTGTGCGGGTCTGGGGTGAGTGTGTGGATTTGTAGTGAGTGTGTGGGTCTGGTGTGTGTGTGGGTGGTGGATCGGATGTTGCTCTGGTTGGGATGGGGGTGGGGAGTTGCCTGCTAGAATAATAAGGGCTTTTGCTCTGGGGGAGTTGAGAGACTAGAGTTTTGAGAGCGATATTATTTTATTTCACTGTTAAAGGCTGTCTTGATTTCACATTTGAGATGTATTATTTATTGAAAAATCATTGTGATAAACATGGAACTCATTTCTCAAATGTATTATTTCCATTATTTGCAGTTTTATACCTAGTTTACCATAACAGTTTGTAAATGGCATCAAGAGAGTGGGTTTTTGACAGTAGGAACAAACACTTGTTTGTGGTGGATTGAGCATTCGCAAGAAAAAGCTCATCTGTGCACATCGCTGCTCGTAAACCGTGAATTACTGATCACATCAGTGGCTCTGGGTGTAGCCGGCCAGGCCTGTAAAGGGAGACAAGTTAATCATTTCTCTACTTGCTAGAAAAACAAGGCTTGCTTGGCCCTCCCAGCAGTTTAATACATTTTCACTTGATTTGGAATAAATGCTGACAAAGTGCCTGTGGTGTGGCCCCTGATCTGAGCTGCAGGTCTGTCCCTCCTGTTGCAAATCTGCCCAAAGATACTCATTGTCAAACACACACCCTCTTGTGATAGCTCTTTGCTCCCAGTGGATGTGTGGACCCTGCCCAACACCTCCCCATCCCAATGTCCAGCAGTTATTGGCAGTAAATGGGTCCAGAGGAGGAGAGTAGAGCAGAGCAGTGTCAGGGACAGGACTGAAGTATGACATTAGAGATTAAAATGAGTTGCAGGCATTGAGTAGGATATTTATACCTGGGTGTGTTGCTCTGATCCTGACTGTGTTATTGTGTGCTGGACTGTCACTGGGGACAGGAGGGAGAGCAGTAATTACCTGCTGTAAATGGACTTTTGCTGTAATAGCAATGGAAATTCCTCCTCGTTTTCCTCCTTGTTAAAATGACTAATGAATAATTAAGGCAGACATGATAATAAGGCAGAGAACTGCTCTTGGGCTGAGAGACAGCATCCGGCCCAACACCAACCAAACAAATACTAACAGCTTGTTTCCAGAGCAGGTCAGGAACCAGGGCCATAAACCTCAGATCATCACAGAACAAAGAGAGCACAACTCTGCAATTCTGCCACAAGCCATGTTAACAGCAGGGCCATGAATTCATTTAAAAGGGAATAACAGAGATGACTGAAAAGGATTAATATTTTCAGGGCAATGAAACCAGTGTTGAAGCTGTGTTAGTGAAAACTCTCAGGCAGTATCTATGGAGAGAGAGGTGAGTTAACGTTAACGTGGATGACCTGATGCTGCCTGAGCTGCTGAGTGTTCCCAGGGACTTCTGTTTTCATTTCAGATTTCCACCATCTGCAGTACTTTGCCGTTTGCTGAAGTTGTGCTCCCTATTCCCCAGCAAGTGTCTGCTCTGGAGGGCAGACACTGGGGAATATGTTCGTGCGGGAGGGCAGACACTCACTGGGTAACAGGCTGCACAGCTTCAGCACTGGGTTCATTGCCATAAAAAGGCGCTCTGCTCTGCCGCACAAATATGTGTGTAGTATTTGTGAACGGTCATTAGAAGCTGTTTGTCTTATCTCAGTAGACAGTAGAGTGCACTGGCATGTGCACCAATTCAATACAATTTTAAAATTGGGAACATTTGCTATGTACATTTTCCTATCACAAACACTCTTTATTTCAGAATCAATGGTAGAGGAAGCTGGTGTCTTTCTGTGCTGTGCACATACAAAATATTCCCATCTTTCTCTGCTGCATCAAGCATAGTAAATGCCTCAGCACAGTGCTTAGACATCGACCTCGGCATCCTGATACCTCATTCCACAACTTATACGAACTTGTGTATTAAGGGAGGAAAACAGAGCTTTGAGTAAACTAAGAAATGCGACCTGATTATCAGGCAGATAATTACTTGGCTTTAAACCTGACAAATCATCAAATGAGAGTTTCTCAGTGGGCGGAAGCTTAAAAGCTCATTAATAATTAAAGAATGATTTCTAATGCACATCCCTCCTGAACTGTTTGGAGGGATCAACTGACAGACTCACTGACTGACAGACATTTATCTTGGTCAGCCGGATGGCTGTGGAAACCCATCACCGTGCTTAAGAGTATCCAAACCAAGCTGAGAATTCCATGTATCCCACCTACATGTGGAAACCCCAGAGATAGATTGTTGGAATTGAATGTATTCTCTCTCCTTGGAGGGACTATCCTGCTTACCTAATTCTGGAAACCATTAGGTGCAGGTTGGCAAGACTTGGGGACGCCACAGTGAGTATTGGGGCAACTGCTGGAGTCTAACCAGCTAAAACCATATAGCTTACCATTTGATATTACTGTCTGGCCAAGCTTCGCACTGTTTGTCCAACTAGGACAACCCTATCCATTAGGGCTTTGGCTTGCTGGGTTAACAGGAGCTGAGTGGAATCACTCTCTGCCCCCACCAGTGACTGGTCTGCCCTTTGAGGTCCTGCAGATGAGCTCGGCTGGGCCCTGGAATACTGTGGACCTGTCTAGCTCAGGAACCAGACTACCATGACTGCCACAGAGGGCTGGTTCGATTCTGATATTTTTTTCCCAAACATAATAATAATGCTTGCATTTGATATAATATGCCTTATCACAACGTTTCGACGTCTCAAATTGCTTCAAGATGAAACTGTAAAATGAATTGCCAGATCAGCTCCAAGAAGACCAACTTACCTCCTCCCAAGGAGAATAGTCACCAGTTGATTGTCCAACATCCAACAAGCGTGGGTTTGAGTCTCACTCGGTGGATGGCAGGTACCAGGAACTGCCTGTGAGCTTCCCAGTGGGCAACACAACACAAGTGTGAGGTAAGCGGGGATTCCTTGAAGTTGAAATGGTTCCAAGGTAACATGTTTGGCAATGGAATGTCAGAAGTGAGACCACCCTCTGTGGTGGTCTCTAGTCCGGCTCCTGAGCTAGGCGGGTCAGGTCTGCAGTATTCCAGGGCTTGTACATGATGACATGATAAGGTGCAATACCAAATCCAAGGCTTGTTATTGTTTCCTGTGTCAGTGTCCGCTTGTCGGACAATGTGTGAGAGAACTGTATCACCAGGGGAAGCAGGGACATTAGATCCCAGAGCAGGAGTGGGAGGACTTGAGTTTGTGTTCTCATCAGTGGAGAGACCCTGACATAATGACTGCATCTCCACTGAGGTGGTGCTGTCTTGTTTACATTGTTGGGCTCAATTCCTCGTGCTGCTGCTGTAACCAGACATCAACAACAAGAACAATTGCACTTGCATAGCGCCCTCCACGTTGGAAAGACATCCAAGGGCACTGGACAGTCAGGGATTTTGGACCCGAGCTTGGAGTTGGGGTCAGGAGGGATGGAGGGCAGGGGGTGTGGGGGTGGGAGGGTGACCGAAGGCACTGTCAAAGAGACTTTAGACGGGACTTAAAGGAGGCAAAAGGGGATGAAGCAGAGGGATTGTGAGATAGAGTTCCAGATTGTGTGGGCAGAGATGCTGAATGCCACACAAATTACTCATTTTCACAAAGGGACTACTGGTGTATGATGCAGTGGATGGTAGTGCATTCAATTGTATTTTGTTTCAGCAAACCTACCAAACCAGTTTTACAGCCGGTTATTGATTTTGCAACATCTGTCACGATGCAGGAACACTTCTGAAATCCATCGTATTTACTGACAGTTGAAGTCAGAAACTTGTAAATATCCAACCCTTTTTAGCAGTTTTCAGAGGAATTAACTCAAGGAATTCTTCACAAACAACATTGTCATCAATGGTTCTCATGAAAATTAATAGCCGACTGATATCCGTAACGTCAGTTCTCTTGTCTAGAACTAATGAGAAGTTACATTTTTCAACGATTGTCCTGAACTTTGCATTCACAAGTTCGTTCATGTCACTTATTCTCCTTGTCAGTTTGGTGAGACGGTGCTACACTTTCAAAATTATTGGCCATTTTTACATCACATAATGCACGAGCTATTTTGGCTGCACAACGTTCTTACTATTTCACCATCTCTAAATGACTTCCTAAACTTTGCTAGCTGGAGACAGACCTTGTAAGATACAGTCAGACTTGCAGTTTGAACAGTGGCAGCTTTGGTGAAAATGTGCTTTTAATAATAATAATCCTTGCATTTGATATAGTGTTTTTCATGTTATGGTTTCATGGAGGTTATGGTTAATCTATACAAAACACTGGTTAGGCCTCAGCTGGAGTACTGCGTCCAGTTCTGGACACCTTACCTCAGGAAGGACATTAAGGCACTGGAAAGGGTGCAGAGGAGATTCACGAGAATGATACCAGGAACGGGGAACCTCAGCTATGAGGACAGTGGAGAAGTTAGGACTTTTCCCATTAGAGCAGAGAAGGTTACGCGGGGACCTGATAGAGGTCTTCAAGATCATAAAAGGTTTCGACAGGCGAGATAGGGAAAAGCTGTTTCCGCTGTAGGTGTGTCTGTGACTCGTGGTCACAGTCTTAAGATATCTACCAAGAGAAGCAGAGGGGAGGTTAGAAGAAATGTTTTCACTCAGCGAGTTGTTTGGATTTGGAATGATCCGCCCGAAAGGGCAGTGAAGTCCGATTCGATAACAGCTTTTAAGAGAGAATTGGATAGGTATCTGGAGAAGACGGGTTTGTGGGGTTATGGGGAGAAAGCTGGTGATTGGGGTTAGTGAAAGTGACGCTCTGTCAAAGAGCCGCACAGACTCGATGGGCCGAATGGCCTCCTTCTGTGCCGTAACATTCTATGAATCTATGAAAAAATCTATGAATGTCTTCTAGATATCTCAAAGTGCTTGAACTTTTGCAGCTGATTTTCCAGTATATTTGTTATATTTTGCCTTGTGTCATGTGTTGTCGTTGCCTTCTGACGTTCAACTACTTCAACACAGATATTACTTGCAATCAAACAAGGTACTGAGGTTTTCCATTAGAGAGAGATTGAAACCAACCCAATGTGAATTCAACAACAACAAGATTACATTTGTATAGCGCCTTTCATGTCGGGAGGACATCCCAAGGCACTGAAAAACAGCCTGGGTTGTTTGGCTCTCATCCCCATCTCTCACTCACCATCTCCCAGTCCCCATCCACCACTTCTTATCCCCCTCCCCATTCCCCCCTCTCCTTTCCCCCCTCCCCATTCCCCCCTCCCCATTCCCCCCTTCCCATCCCCCCCTCCCCATCCTCCGTCCCTGCATGGTTGAAAAAAATCCCTTAAAAAATAATAATAATTTAGTCACTTCAATCCATGATTGTTTGTGGAGGACATCGCTGGGCGCAATTGGCTGCCATGTGTCACAACAAGAACAACAATACCAATTTGGATTTATATAGCGCCCTCCACGCCCTCCGGCGTCTCAAAACACAAAGTCACTACACTTTACAGTGTATCCTGTGAAGCGCTTTGAGACATCTCAACGACATCATAAGGCGCTGGTTCAAATGTGAGGATTAGTATTATTATTATCAATAAACAAGTAAACAGTTTCCCCCGACACTGAAATCCCCCATTTCCCACTCACATCTTCCGTTTTCTATCGAGACTGACATCCTCCTGGGCCTCGAGTCTCTGTGTCTCCCCCGGTTACACCAGGCCCAGGATCCTGAATCCTCCGGCCCCGCCCCTCCTCCTGTCACTCTGGGCGCGGCCTGGTGGCTGCCACAGTGCAGACCGACCACGAGAGGCGCCACCAGGAGATACAACAACAACAACAACAAAATTACATTTATAAGCGCCTTTCACGTCGGGAGGACATCCCAAGGCGCTGGATAGTTAGGGGTCAGGAGCATGGGAGAGGGGTGGGGTAGGGGAACGGGGTGGGGTAGGGAGGAGGGAAGGCAGAGAGGTGGGAGGGCAACAATTGAAGGAGGCCAGGGAGGAAGCAAGGCGAATGGACTGTGGGAAACGCTTTGAGACAACTGAGAGTCTGAGATGGTTTGTGGGCCTGTTGGGCCAGGCTGCTCTGGAGCATTGCAGACCCTCCTGGCTCAGCAACAGGGATACCCAGACTATCAAAGAAGGTGGACTGGATTCTGATCATTCTTTGCCAAACATTTCTTTTTGGAGCCATTTCAGCTCCAAGGAGACCCCACTTCCCGCCCCCCTCCCCCCACTCCCATCCCAGCAGTTACAAGCCCAGTCCCTTGAGGGATGAACTTGGTCTCAGTGAGCTAGGAGGCTTGTCTCAGTGAGATTAGACATTGCGGCGAGTACCAAGCCTGGCCTCAGTGAGATACAGATTCAACACAGTAAATATCAGCTTCATAACAATCTGCTACAAGTTTTATCTTTCAGCGAGAATATCATTCTCCTTGTAGACCAAGTTTGGTCTGGTCT
Source organism: Callorhinchus milii (assembly GCF_018977255.1). Taxonomy (NCBI): domain Eukaryota; kingdom Metazoa; phylum Chordata; class Chondrichthyes; order Chimaeriformes; family Callorhinchidae; genus Callorhinchus; species Callorhinchus milii. The sequence continues at coordinate 253,765 of NW_024704749.1, read as the reverse complement.
CAGTCCGATAAGGCTTCTCTTGGTTAATGTATAAGCTTGTCTCAGAGCGACAAGGTTCATCTTACTGAGGTGCAAACGTGGTCACAGTCAGGTTGAGGTGTGTGGACTGGGGCTGGGGGAGGTTGACAGAAGTTGACTCAGTTAGGTACAAGCTTGATCTCGGTGAGACACGAGACTCATCTCAATGAGATGCAAGTGTTGGGCAGTGAGTTTACTGTGCTACAAGTCTCCTCAGGGGAGCTTGTTGGTGTTTTCCCACAGGGAGCTGGGGGAGGGGGAAAAGACCAGAACACTGGGTCCGAAAGCCGAAAGGGAGGGGTGTAGAAGATGGTGAGCATCATGTCCCACAACCAACCATGAAGTGAACAAGCAATTTCACAAGAAGATTGTTGGCCAGGACACCGATAAATTGGTCCTTCAAATCAGAGCTGTTTGTGGGACCTCGCTGTGAGCAAATTCAGCTTGTTTGCCTATCCCCCAGTGCCTTCGCTGCTTCCTCCCTTTCCTCCTTCAAGACCGGTCTCAAGACCTTTCTCTTTGACCTTCAGCCTTCAGCTCCGCTCTCGACTCTCTACCCCCTCCTCGCTCCTTCCCTTCCCTCCCCTTACCCTGACCATTTCCCGCCTCCTCGCCCCCTCCCTTCCCTCCCTCACCCTGACCATTTCCCCCTCCTCGCCCCCTCCCTTCCCTCCCCTCACCCTGACCATTTCCCCCTCCTCACCCCTCCCTTCCCTCCCCTCACCCTGACCATTTCCCCCTTCCTCACCCCCTCCCTTCCCTCCCCTCACCCTGACCATTTCCCCCCTCCTCACCCCCTCCCTTCCCTCCCCTCACCCTGACCATTTCCCCCCAATGCTCGGGTCCTGACTCAACTGTACAGCGCCTTGGGACGTCCTCCCGACGTGAAAGGCGCTCTATAAATGGAATCTTGTTGGTGTTGTATGTAAAAAAGTCACTACACTTGACAACAATCACTGCAAACACTTTGAGATGGTCACTATTATTTTTTTCCCTCTGTGATGCAGATGTAAACAGAGCTCCATGGTGGGAGGTGGTCGGTATGTGATATCAAACTCTGGCGACGGGTTTTCTCTGATTCTCTGTTGGGGCTGAAGAGAGGAGGGATCAGCAGATAGTAAGAATGACTCTGTACAGAAGATAACTTTGAGCCTCTATAGGAGATAAAGAATTCCAAATGAGAACACTATCGAAATCTGAATTTTGGAGGAACAAGAGATGGTCAGGATGAGTGCGGATGGTCGGCCTGATATGTTGTTTTAGAGAAAGGTTTTATTCACAGCAGAACTTGTGGTTTCTGATCTGTGTGTTGTCTTAGTGTGTTTGTTTCTATTCAAAAGGTAGAAGAGGTTTCAGAAGAAATTTCCTTGGGGTGGGGTGGGGTGGGGGCTCACTTGTGTGGATCCATTATAGTGGTGGGGCTGTCTCCGCATGTGGCATCGTCTGAGATGCCATCCTGTGGCTGTGACAATTGGTTTGTTGGTGCTTGTTACATTGGTTGTTTGTGTGTCTGCCACTTTTGCCCGCAATAAACAGTCACTTCACTGGAGAATCATGTGATGGGTTTGACGTGTTTTGAAGAGGTGATAAGGGGCTGTACAACATGTTTGGCTTATTGCCATGTGAACTCCTCATATTTGGCGCTCTCTCCTCACAGCGTGTAAGCCCTCACAGACTCTGGGCGGGGCTGTTTGTGATGCCCTCGATGCCCATGTCAGCTGTCAATCATCCGTGTTCCCCAGTGTCTGCTGGGCTAGGCAATGGCCGTGTGTCCAAAGATGAGGGACCTGGAAGGGAATGGCCAACAGAGTCGAAGCATTTTTTTATGTTCCCACCAGGAGCAGCAGCAAAGAATAAGAGTAAAAGGTACAGTGATACTCTCTCAGTGACTCTCTATCAGTCACACACTTGGACACTGAGGCTTCCGCTGGTGAAAGGCAGAATTTGTGACCAGACTCTGAGGTTGGGCTCTTACACTATGCCGCTCACATTGGACTCAGGTCTCAAAGAGCTTCACACAGATACCAGGATCTCCGAGCAGCCAGGGGGAGGGCAGGGTTTGAGGATGGCAACCAAAGGAATGGTCAAAGTGATTAGTTTCTGAGCTGAGTTTGAAGGCTAGAAGAGATGGTTCGAGGTGAAGGGATTTGGGTTAGTTTGCAGAGAGCGGGGATGTAACAAAAACTTTACCTGATCCTCTTTACCTGTGTCTCTGCTGCAGGTCAAGAGCATCTCAACTAAGATGCTCTTGACCTGCAGCAGAGACACAAAGAAGAGCATTAGCTGCTGGCAAGGCTCTGGTGGCCACATTTGTCTGAAGACATTGCAGAATTGGGCTGGAGAATATCAAGTCTCCAATCCCGGCCGCGATGTAACCTGTGAATCTCCGGCACTGACATTCACCAGATTGGTTTGACGCTCCTTGGCCTGTTGAGACCACACCAGCACCAAGTCAAGGTAAGCCACATGATGTTCCTGAAGTACAAAGGAGCCATTAGTGTGTTTGGACTCCATGTCTTAATTCAAACCCTTTTTCTCCGCTCGGCAGACACTGGCCTGCTTCATGTCCGCTGCCCTGCCACCTCTTAATTCCAACCTCCAGCTCAAGTGCAAACCCTTAACTGTCCAACGCCTTGGGATGTCCTCTTGGTGGGAAATGCGGTTTTGTTGTTGTTGTTGTTGTGTGCAGTGCAGTGAGGGGCACACAGCAACAACAACAACAAATTGCAATATATCGCACTTTACATCCGAATGATGTGCCAGGGTTATTGGACCTGAGCCGGGAGTTGGAGTGAGGAGGGGTGGAGGGCATGGAGCGTGGGGATGGGAGGCTGGCCGAAGGCAGGGTCAAAGAGGATGGTCTTTAGATGTGACTTGAAGGAGGCAAGAGAGGTGGTGAAGTGGAGGGATTGCAGGATAGAGTTCCAGAGTGTGGGGGCAGAGATGCTGAATACTCTTCCACCAATGGTGAGGCAGGAAGTACGGGGGACCTAAAGTAGGCCGGTGTCTGCTGAGAGGAGGGAGTGGACAAGCTGATTTGGAGTTAGGAGGTCACAGAGGTAGCGGGGAGCAAGACCCTGGAGAGCTTTGAAGGTGAGAACAAGGGTTTTGAACTCAATTCTTTGAGGGATGATTGGTTTGCAGAGCCTGGTGTGGGAAAGGACACGAACAGCAGAGTTCTGAATAATGTGGAGGGAGAGTTGGGAAGTTCAGCGAGCAGACGGTTGGCATAGTCAAACACGTCTCCTGTACGATGTTTGTATGATTTGGCTGGGGATTAACTGGAGAACCTCCTCAAACCCCACCCCACCTCCTGTGTGTGAGAGGAGCCTCTCAGATCAGGGACATCTCCACATTTCCCAGCCACTGTCCTGGCATCTGAGTCGGGAACTCAATGTCACCTGAGATGGACTTGCCAGCCTCCCACTGACTGGGATGGTCCTTGTCCATATCCGGCAGTGCAGTCAGATCGGGAATTGCAGTGTGCTGGATGCCGGCTTGGGAGTCCCAAACAAAGGTGGTCTTTGAAGCACATCTCCCACTCCATGGATCTTTGTGGGAAACTGTACGCAAGTGGCTGCTACATTTCGTTTGCAAAATACACTTTCCCTGTACTTTACAGTATGTCTCCTCAATCCACAACTCCCCGGCCACTGCCTTTAAGCACACTGAGACACTACCCTGCGTGGAGGGTGCTATATAAGTGCAAGTTGTTATTGTTTGTGGGACACCACTGTGCGCAATTAGCCACCGTATTTCACCCACAAATATACAGTCAATTCGCTTTACCATATATTCTGTGAAGTGCTTTGCGATGTCTTGCAGATGTGTAAAGCACTATATCAAATGCAAGGATTAGTATTAATATTATGTCCTGTAAAGCGCTTTGACATATTGAAAAGGTGATAAAGTGATGTATCAAATGTAAGAATTATTATTATCATTATTATTACCTCATTGGATGGGTCAGAGAGCAGAAACACTATCAACATATCTTTCACTGTGTCCTTGTCCTGAGAAAGAAACGGATTGTCATTCAGACTGACCCCCAGTCAGGCGGTCAGGCACCCGGCCCTCCTCCCCCAGCAGACAGTTAGAATACTTATGGAAATTGTTTTAATATTGATTTTTCCTGATTCTGACCCAGCCTGGAGTCTCCCTCAACTGATCACTGGCCTTGGACATTCCCAGGCTCACAGGCTGTGCACAGGGGCAGTGAGAGGGTCACATCTCCTATACGGTGTCTGTGTGTTGTGGCTGTGAAGTGACAGGAGATTGTCCTCCCCGCCACCCCCCCACCTCCACCTCCTGCATGTGTGAGAGGAGCCTCTCAGATCAGGGCCATCTCCACACTCCCCGGCCACTGTCCTGGCGCCTCAGTCAGGGGCTGAAAAACGTCTATTTAAATTTGTCGGCTGTGTGTCCCAGAATGTGTGTCAGGCCGAGGCCGTCCTGTGACATCTGTCAATCACCGCTCGTCACTTCCCCCTCAGTCAAATTCACTTTACAGTATATTCTGTGAAATGCTTTGAGATGTCTAGATGTGAAAAGCACTATATGAAAGGCAAAGATTATTATTATAGATCAATATCGCTGCTTAATGAGGCGAGACTGGAACCCGCGCCCCTCCTCATTCCGTTCACCCTTGAGCCCCACCCACACATTCGAATCATGGGTTCTCCTCCCGCAGGTTCCCCAGATCCTCCTCCATCTTCCTTGCTCCAGCCTCCAGGTTTCGCAGTCTGAAGGGAGATTATAATAATAATAATCCTTGCATTTGATACAGCGCCTTACCATGTTGTTGAGATGTCTCAAAGCGCTTCACCAGGATATACTGTAAATTGTGGTGACTGTATTTTGTGGGCAATACGCGACAGCCAGGTGTGCACAGCAGTGTCCCACAGACAGCCATGGAGTATAATCATGCTGTTCCCTGGTCGTGTATGTAACACCCGTGTAGCTTGTGATGTGTCCTGGTCACACGCCTTCTATAAGTTTATGTGTGTTCTGGACACTGAAACAAACCCAGAGAACTGGAGTGAGTGTATTATTTACAGAGCCTGTCACTGACAAACAACACAGCGAGAAAGAATACACTCACTTATTCTCTCTCACACTCTCCTCCTCCCCTGCAATCACACCAGAAGCATCAATCAGTGTCGGAGCAGATTCTTGGCCAAGGAAACTATCAGCTGAACCTTTAAGATTATTGTAAAAACAGCTGAAGATTGACTAACTGCAGCCTGTCAGAGTGGAGCTGACGGTGGGTCTCACACCACATACTCTAGGTTGTCTCTCCACTTGGGGCAAGGATTTTTCCCACTCGGCTCCCATTAACCCTTCCAGGCAAAGTGCTAACAAAGGGTGATCCCAGCTTGGACAAGCTCCGGGAAAGCTTGCCAGGCAGTGCTCTCAACAGCAAGCTGGGTTTTAGCTGGCTAGACTCCAGCAGTTACCTCAACACACACTTTGGGGTCCCCAAGCCTTGGATCTTGCCAACCTGCGCCCAATACTCTCCAGAATAAGGTAACCACAATAAGGGAGAGCGTACATAGCAATACACGGGAATTTCCGTGGGATGGGTGGAACTCTCAGTCTAGTTAGCATCCTTTTTAGCACGGTGATGGGTTCCTGTATGTGTCAGACACACAGTTGACCAAAAGACCAGAGAGATTCCTGAACCTGCAGGCCAGGGACTGATGTGTGGGAGGGGAAGAGAGTATGTTTACCTGTGTGTGTCTCCACCACATTTGATGAGGGGAGATCTTCATCTCAATCCGTGACTGTTCTGGGACGCTGCTGTGTGCAATTGGCTGCTGTATTTCACCCACAAATATACAATCAGTTCACTTTACAGTATATTCTGTGAAGCGCTTTGAGACGTCTAGAAGATGTGAAAAGTAATATATCAAATTCAAGGATGATTATTATTATTATTATAGATCACCATCACTGTTTAACGAGACGAGACTGGAACCTGTGTCCCTCCTCGCTCTGTTCACGCCCACGACCACCCAATCGGGTGCCACAGTGAAGAACTCAGTCACAGAATTTAGCTCAAAAAAGTAAAAGTTTATTGACAAACAAAAATATGATATATTTCATAGTGCCTCAAATAGCCATCGTGAGTCTGAAAGGTCGACTCACCATCCTTCCTCTTGCTCGCTGTTGGCTTCCGTGCCCTCCCCCACACCTCCTACCCTGCTCGCTCCTGCTGTGGTCACGGGAAAACAAGTCTCCTGATGATGCTATACATGGAATGTGCAACATCCCATCATCCAAAACTCCGCTGGACCTGGGAATCTGCTCCCGAGCTCTGCTTCACCGGTTTAACTCAGTTTCTCCCTCATTGAATCCTCTCATTGTTTCTATCCCGGTTGGTCTACAATCCACTATTTCTCTCTTCCCAAAACTCTCCACAATACTGCAGCTCTGCCCCAACTCAGAGCTGGACAAGTTCAACTTGGCTTTATTGCTTTTGTGCTCAAAGACTCAAAGCCAGGAGACCGCTGCTTTCCCCGTTTGATGGTCTAATCTTCCTGCACTTCCACCGGTGATGATCAGTGTATCCGCACACTAAGGACCTTTGGCTCACCATTTCATTGGCATTTCCAGGATAAACAAGTACGTCAGGCCCCGAGATCTGAGGGAACCAGTCATGATTGCCATTGCCCTCTTGCCCCCCACCCCTCTTGATTCCAAACCCCAGCTCGGGTGTAAAAACCTTTAGTGACTGACCAATTTTATTTGAGAGATTGTTGGCCAAGACACCAGGAAGAGAGAACCTCCCTTCTCTTTCCATGTCGTACTAATAAACATCCACCTGAACAGGAAGATGGGACCGCAGTTTAATGTCTCATCCAAAGAAAGGCACCTCCAACAATGAAACAAACCCCCAGTGCTGCACTGTGGTGTCAGCTTAGACGATGTGATTCCAAATCCCGACGTGGGGTAAACCCACAATCATGTGACTCAGAGACAAGACCACTGCGCCAGGCTGATCTGGGGCTCCCGGTGAGAGGACTGTGTGTTCTGCGGGAAAGAGAATGCTTCTCTACACCATCATCGTACTCTGTTTCACCATTCTATCAGATCATGGCTGATCTGTACCTCAAGTTCAATTACCCGCCTTTGCCTCATATCCCTTAATATCCTGACCTCACAAATAGCTATCCACCTCAGCTTTGAAGATGTGAATGGATCCAGCATCCACAGCCAGATTTCCACTAACCTTTGGGTGAAACAAACCAGGCTCAAATTTCAGCCTGAAACCGGATGAGAACACAATGAAATAAAATAATAATAACAATAATAATAATATCCCTCCACATGTAGTACAGCCCGTTATCACCTCGCCAAAATCTGTCAAATCCATCACATGATTCCCTAGTGAAGTGACTATGTGCTTTGCAGGCAAATGCAGTGGCCTGTTTTGCCCACAATGATGTCACACAAACAACCAATGTAGCAAACCACCAACAAACCAATTGTCTCAGCCACAGGACGGCATCTCGGACGATGCCACACGTGCAGAGAGCCCCACCACTATAATGGATTCACACAAGCAAGCCCCCACCCCCACCCCAAGGAAATCTCTTCTGAAACCACCTCTGCCTTTTGAATAAAAACAAACACGCTAAGACAACACACAGATCAGAAACCACAAAACACAAAATACTGCAGATACTGGAAATTCGAAAACAAAAACAGAAGTTGCCAGTGTTCCCAGCAATTTCTGTTTTTGTTTTACAGAAACCACAAAGTTCTGCTGTGAATAAAACCTTTCTCTTAAACAACACATTATGCCGACCGTCCGCAACCATCTCTTGTTCCTCCAAAATTCAGATCTCAACTGTTTCGTGATATGAAAACATCCTTTTTCTTATTTCTTATGGTTTTCTCCTATAGAGAAAGGTCGTCTTCTCTTGAGTCGCTGTTTTTAGCTGCTGATATCTCCACTCTTCAGCCCCAACAGAGAATCATGCAATGTTTTTCCACAAAACCCATCACCGGGATCTGATATCACACCATGTGGCTCCATTAATATTTGATTCACAGAGAGAGAAAAAGTACTTTCATGTTTGTAGTGTTTCAAACTGAACAACAACAAATTACATTTGTTTATCATAATGAATGCTTGAAAGCTACCGATACAAGAGAGCTCCCCCCACCCCCCCACCTTATGAAGCTTATATTGATTTAATCTGTATCTTACTGATTATTATTACTTATTATTCACTGAAATGTCTAACCTCACTAAAACCAAGATTGCACCGCTCTGAGACAAGCCTCCCAACTCATTGAGACCAAGTTCAACCCTCAAGGGGACTGGGCTTGCAGGTGCTTGGAGGTGAGGTGGGCAGGGACTCTTTGGAGTTGAAATGGTTCCAAGGTGACATGTTTGGCAAAGGAATGACAGAACTGAGACCACCCTCTGTAGCTGTCTCTTGTCCGGTTCCTGAGGCAGATGGGTCCTCAGTACTCCAGGGCACTGCTGATGACAGCACAGCCTAACTTAACATCACTGAGACAAATCTTGTACCTAAATTATAATTATAAATTATATTATTTATAATCTCAAGAAAAAAAATAAAATTGGTCGCTTCAGTCCACGACTGTTTGTGGAACGCTGCTGTGCACAATTGGCTGCTGCGTTTCATCCACAAATATACAGTCAATTCACTTTACAATCTATTCTGTGAAGCACTTTGAGACGATGTGAAAAGCGCTATATCAAATGCAAGGATTATTATTATTATTATTACCTCACTCAGATCAAGCTTGAACATGACAATGTGATAAGGTGCAATACCAAATCCAAGGCTTGTTATTGTTTCCTGTGTCAGTGTCCGCTTGTCGAACATTGTGTGAGAGAACTGTATCACCAGGGGAAGCAGGGACATTAGATCCCAGAGCAGGAGTGGGAGGACTTGAGTTTGTGTTCTCATCAGTGGAGAGACCCTGACATAATGACTGCATCTCCACTGAGGTGGTGCTGTCTTGTTTACATTGTTGGGCTCAATTCCTCGTGCTGCTGCTGTAACCAGACATCACTGTGTAGATACGCGCACAGCGGGGAATGGAAACCACAGGAGACCAGCAGGTTTGCTGATCTTTCCTCTCCTCCTCACACACCATGGGCAATGGGCTCCCTCCACTCCTTCAAGCACATTCCCATCTTGGCGTGAACTCTAACAGACCAAGACTGCACCTCACAGAGACCAAGGATTCACTTCACGGAGATGAAGCTCGTAGCTCATTGTGATGAATCTTGTATCTGACTGAGACCAGGCTTGTACCACACGGGATGAGACTTGGACCTCACTCAGACCAATTGTACTTTACTCAGACCCATCCAGTAGCTACTGAGACCAACCATTCTTTCTGTCAGAGGGAAATAGATCCAAGATTGTCATTTAATAACCTGAGATTTGCTTCTCACCGAGTCATGGCTGGAATTCATCAAGACCAGGGTTGTAACCCAAGATCAGAGTCTCGTCACAGATTGCTTAGGTCATGATAGGAGATAAGAACATAAGAACATAAGAATTAGGCTCTGGAGTAGGCCATTCGGCCCCTCTAGCCTGCCCTGCCATTCAATAAGATCATGGCTGATCCATTCTAACTCCACCTGCCCGCCTTATCCCCATATCCCTTAATCCCTTTATCCACAAGAAATTATCAATCTCAGTCTTGAATATGTTCAAGGACTGAGCATCTACAGCCCTTTGGGGGTAGAGAATTCCATCAATTCATTACCCTCTGAGTGAAGAAGATTTTCCTCAACTCAGTGTGAAAGGGCTTACCCCAAACTTTAAGATGGTGACCCCTGGTTAGAGTTTCTCCAAACAGGGAAAAAGTCTCCCACTATCTATTCTGTCGTGCCCCTTAATAATCTTATAGGTTTCTATAAGATCACCTCTCATTCCTCTATATTCTAGAGAATATAGGCCTAAATTGCTCAACCTACCCTCATAACTCATACCCCTCATCCCTGGTACCAACCCAGTGAATCTAGGTTGTACACCCTCTAAGGCGAGTACATCCTTTCTTAAATAAGGAGACCAAAACTGCACACAATACTCCAGGTGCGGTCTCACTATACAGTTGTAGAAAGACTCTTATGTTCTAGTCCTTTTGTAACAAATGCCAACATACTGTTAGCTTTCCTAACTGCTTGCTGTACAAGGACACCCAAGACCCTCTGAACGCTAACACTATCCAATCTCTCCCCTTCCAAAAAATAATCTGCAGTACTGTTTTTGTCACCTTGGTGGATGACTTCACACTTCCCTACATTATACTTCATCTGCCACCTATTTGCCCAATCACACTATATCTCGTTGCATTTTTTTAATGCCATCCTCGGTGTTTACTCTCCCTCCTAGTTTAGTGTCATCAGCGAATTTGGATATATTAAGTTCGATGTCCTCATCTAGATCGTTGATGCAGATAGTAAATAGCTGAGGCCCAAGGACTGATCCTTGTGGTACTCCACTAGTCACATCCCACCAATCTGAGAAGGACCCGTTTATCCCTACTCTTTGTTTTCTTCCCGTTAGCCATTCTTCAATCCATGCTAATATATTCCCCTTAATTCCATGGGCCCGAATCTTGTGGATCAACCTTGTATGCGGCACCTTATCGAACACCTTTTGGAAATCTAAATACACTACATCCACTGATTCCCCCGTAGCTAACCTAGCGAGCTGGCCCTCATAATCCATTTTCTCACTCTTATTCCTCAAGGGAATATGTGACCGCTGAGAATTTTGCACTACATCTTTAAACATTTGCCACTGTTTGTCTATTGTCATATCCATTAATCTAATTCCCCAGTCTATTTTAGCTAATTCTTCCCTCATACCTGCAAAGTTAGCTTCATTTAAATGTAAGACCCTTTCTTCGGATTGGACTACATCGCTCTCTAACTTAATACTAAATTCTATCATGTCACGATCACTCTGCCCCAGAGGAGCCTTAATATCTATGTTACCGACTCGTGACACAAAACAAGGTCTAGGATGGCCGGTCCCCTCGTTGGTTCCTCAGCTACTGCTCCAGAAAGCTCTCTCTCATACATTCTATAAACTCCTCCTCTCCCCGACTATGTGAAGATTGAAATCACCCACTGTTACTGTGTTACTTTTGCTACACTCCCCTCTAATTTCTTGATTAATACCCTGCGCGATGCTGTGGTCACTGTTTGGGGGTCTATAAACTACTCCCTCTAATGTTTTCAGACCATTGTTATTTCGTAGTTCTACCCATAGCGTCTCTACATCTTTATCTGATTTGAAATCCTTCCTTTCTACTGTTTTTATTCCATCCTTTATTAACAAGGCCCCCCCCCCACTCCCCGCCACCCCCCAACCTCGTTTTCCACATTGTCTATCCTTTCTATAAACTGAAAACCCCGGAATATTTAACTCCCACCCTCGATCTCCCTGTAACCATGTCTCAGTAATGGCTAATTGATCATACCTTTTTGTATCTATCTGTGCCTTTAATTGATCTTATTCCGAATGCTTCGTGCATTCAGATACAGCCATTTTAATTTCGTACCATGTTCCCTACTCTCTACTTCCCTATCTTCTTTACTTAGGTTCTTACCCCTCTTTGGAGTCGTGGAGTCCTGTAGCTCAGTGGTTAGAGCACTCGCTTTGCAAGCGAGAGACCTGAGTTCAATTCCAGGCAGAGGGCGAAACCTTGGGCAAGTTTCCTTACTCCACACAGAGCCTAATAATAATCCCTCCAAAACCAAAAACAATAATAAATTGGTCATTTTCAATCTACGACTGTTTGTGGGACATTGCTGTGCGCAATTGGCTGCCGCGTTCGCCCTCAAATATACAGTCAATTCACTTTACAGTGTGTTCTGTGAAGCGCTTTGGGATGTCCTCCTGACATGAAAAGCGCTATATCAAATGCAAGGATTATTATTATTATTATTATTATTTGACCTAATCTGTTTATCTCTCTCGCTATTCTGTTCTGCCATCTTTTGTTTTCTTAATATTGCTGGCTTGCGATTATTTCTAATTGTATCCCCCCCCACCCTTTACAGTTTAAAGCTTTATGTATTTGTTTGCTAGGACATTTGTCTCAGGTCGATTTAAGTGGATCCCATCTTTTTGAAATAGACCCCTTTTCCCCCAATACTGGTGCCAATGGCCCATAAAATGAAGCCCCTGTGTTCAGCACCACTCCCTCAGCCATGTATTTAACTCTGTAATTTGCTTATTCCTGTACTAATTTGCACATGTCAAAGGCAGCAATCCTGATATCACTACCTTTGATGTTGTTTTAATTTAGTTCCCAACTCCTTGAACTCCCTCCTCAAATCATCACAACTAACATTACGCATGTCATTGGTTCCTATGTGAAGTACCACCAGTGGATCCTCGCCCTCATGTTTTAGATTATCCTCCAGCCCCGCCGAGACATCCTTCACCCCCTTCACCCCCCCCCCCCCCGCCCCCCCCGCCCCCACACCACCCCCCGACCTCGTTTTCCACATTGTCTATCCATTCTATAAGATGAAAAACCCGGAATATTTAACTCCCACCCTCGATCTCCCAGTAACCATGTCTCAGTAATAGCTACTAAGATCCCTGAAAAAATAATGCCCGTGAAACCCCATGCAAGACCTTTCTAATGAGGCATAATTCATGTCACTACGTCAATTGGTTAGGCAGACATTTTGTCTTGATTAGTATTTTTATTATTATTCATAATCTCAATCTGTGACTGTTCGTGGGACGCTGCTGTGCGCAATTGGCTGCTGTATTTCACCCACAAATATACAATAATTCACTTTACAGTATATTCTGTGAAGCGCTTTGAGACGTCTAGAAGATGTGAAAAGTAATATATCAAATGCAAGGATGATTATTATTATTATTATAGATCACCATCACTGTTTAACGAAGCGAGACTGGAACCTGTGTCCCTCCTCGCTCTGTTCACGCCCACGACCACCCAATCGGGTGCCACAGTGAAGAACTCAGTCACAGAATTTAGGTCAAATAAAGTAAAAGTTTATTGACAAACAAAAATGTGATACATCTTACAATTTTTAATAATCATATAATAGTAATATAATAATACAACAATAATAATATATAATATAACAATAATATAATAATAATAACAATATTAATATGAACTGTAAGAATGGGATAAACTGCACCAAAATCCAACAAAATGAATAATAAAAACAATAAGAATAACAATAATAACAATAATAATAATATGTTCCTCCGAGGAGAGGAGCCACAATCCAGTCAGAGGGTAGGAGAGGAGAAGAGTGCCTGATGCCCTCAATCTTCACTCCTTTTCCTCCAGAGAAAACAACACCAACAACACCAGAAGCAGGTCCTGTGGGTACGAGAGGAAACATCAGTGAGTTCTGGATACACCAGGAAACAGCTGGATATTAACAGGATCACAAGGAAGGTGTGGATTTAGAAGACCCTTCAGCCCATTTCACCCCAACCTTTCCGACTCCCACCAACTGTCTCCGCATCAACTCCAAACCATTTCTTCAATGAGTTCAGCATCCTTGCCTCAACCAGCTTTCCAGGCAACCCAGAACAACCACCAGGGACCTGTGTGTAAATAAATGCTGTCTGGAGCCTGTGCCAATTCTGCCTTTCACCAGCGGAAGCCTCAGTGTCCAAGTGTGTGACTGATAGAGAGTCACTGAGAGAGTATCACTGTACCTTTTACTCTTATTCTTTGCTGCTGCTCCTGGTGGGAACATAAAAAATGCTTCGACTCTGTTGGCCATTCCCTTCCAGGTCCCTCATCTTTGGACACACGGCCATTGCCCAGCCCAGCAGACACTGGGGAACACGGATGATTGACAGCTGACATGGCATCGAGGGCATCACAAACAGCCCCGCCCAGAGTCTGTGAGGGCTTACACGCTGTGAGGAGAGAGCGCCAAACACGGGATATCCCAGTACACAAACCAAACACTCCAGGCTCAACCTTCAGCCTGAAACCGGATGAGAACATAATGGAAAAAAATAATGATAATAACCCTCACATGTAGTACACCCCCTTTTCACCTTGTCAAAACCTGTCAAACCCGTCACACGGTTCAACTCAGACTCCAAGTAATGTTTTCCAGCAGCTGTCGCCCCAAGCCTCAGAGTTTCCTCACCAGCTCAGGTGGACATCTGCCTTCAGTGTGGGGGGAGGACCTTTACAGGGCAGCTTGTGACGTGCCGACCACCTTGATGTTCTCGAGGTCCAAGTCCAATGCCGTGTACCAGGCTTACTCAGCACCAGCTGCTTAATGCAGGTCCTCATGTGAGGGGTCTCGGTGGCACCAACTCCACCTCCAGGATGCTCAGTGACAGGTCAGTGTCGGCCGGAGCCCTCGCTCCCTGCAGCCACTTGCCGTGTTTGCCACAAATCCATCTCACTGCTTGAACCCTGACTTTGCAGATGGGTCAGAGGAGCTTCTCCACTGCAGCCCCAGGAGCTCAGATCCATAAAGGAGGGCAGTTTGTTCACAGGTCTGATACACCACAAACTTGATATGCATTGGGACCTTGCTGTCCTTGAAGAAGGATGAGCATGACCAGATTGTCCTTCATCACTTCTCAGCGCGGCCTTTCAGGACAATGTCCAGGCAAATGTTGGTGTCCACCACGACCCTGTATTGATAAGAGTCAACAATCAAGGAGAATCAACAATGTCTTCCCTTGGGCTGTGTTGATTCCTCACTTGGGGCACTTACTACCACATCGCACCGGTTGTGCCAGTGTTCAAGATGGCGGGGGCAGCGCAGAAGGTCCCCAGGGGAGGCCGCCAGCAGCACAATATCATCTGCAAACAGAAGCCGCAATCCTGTCAGAGAGAAACAGATCCACCAAACCCTTCCCCCTCGATGCCATCCAACATGTCGTTGATGAACACATGGAACAGGGTGGGTGACAATGGGCAGTCTGGCCTTACCTCCCTTTCTAGGGGGACGGGCTCGGTGAGTTCATTGTCAAGCCTTACACAGATCTTGGACACATTTCAGATAAAATCCAGGATTTGACCTTCTGTTCCCACGACTTTGGAATGGAAGCAGAGAGCACTGCAGTCGAAGGGTCTTGCTCCACCTGTGAAGTTCCTGAGAACACAATTGACCAATAGATATACTGACTGACTGATTCATTAACTGAGACTCACTGAGTGACAAATTTAGTAACTGACATATTCACGAGAGGCTCACTGATTGACAAACTTACTGACTGATAGATTGGCTGATTGACTGTCTCACTGACCGAGAGACTCACTGACCATCTGATAAACTGACAGAATCATTGACCGACAGACTCAAATGGGTAACAAACTCACTGACTGACAGACATACTGATTTACTAATTCAATGACGACAGATTCTCAGACTGACAAACACTGGCAGACTGATAGACACTGAGAGACTATGTGAGAGTGACGGTTCAAGTCTACCTTTGTCAGAATTTAAATAAGTAGCATTTTTGGGGGTGAGGGTGAGGGGGGAGATAAGGGGGATCTCCTTGGACCTTCAAGGTGAATCAAGGTGATTCCCTTAAAAACTGCCATCATCACGCCCACCCTGAAAAAACCCTCCCTTGATGCGTCGCAGCTATCAAGCTACCGGCCCATCTCCAACCTCCCCTTTCTCTCCAAGGTCCTGGAAAGAGTTGTCGCCTCCCAACTGCGCTCTTTCCTTTCCACCCATTCTCTTTTCGAACCCCTTCAGTCGGGTTTCCGTGCTGCCCATAGCACAGAAACTGCCCTGGTCAAGGTCACCAATGACATCCTGACCATCTGTGACCAGGGCTCCCTCTGCCTCCTCGTCCTCCTCGACCTATCGGCAGCATTCGATACGGTCGACCACGCTATCCTCCTCCACCGCTTGTCCTCCCACCTCAACCTTCAAGGCACTGTCCTTGAATGGTTTAGGTCGTACCTTTCTCACCGTCTTCACTTTGTCTCGACGAATGGCTTCTCCTCCACCCCCCGTACTGTCTCATGTGGAGTCCCTCAGGGCTCTGTCCTCGGTCTCCTCCTCTTCACCCTCTATGTGCTCCCCCTGTGGTGACATCATCCACAGACATGGAGTTAACTTCCACATGTATGCGGATGACACCCAACTCTACCTTTCCTCCTCTACTCTCAACTCCACGACCACCGATGTCCTGACAGCTGTCTGTCCGACATCGAGTCCTGGACGAGAGACAACTTTCTTCAGCTCAACGTGCGAAAACTGAGGCCCTCCTGATTGGCTCACGTCAGCGCCTCCGCACCTCAGGCGCTGACACCATCAGCATCCAAGGCTGCACTCTCCACCTCTCAAAGCCAGTCAGGAACCTCGGCGTTTTGTTCGACCCTGAGCTGTCCTTTCTCCCTCACATCCGCACCACAACTGGCACCGCCTTCCATCACCTCCGGAACATCGCCAGACTACGGCACTACCTCACCCCTCACGCTGCTGAAACTCTGGTCCACGCCTTTGTCACCTCAAGGCTGGACTATGGGAACTCTCTCCTCGCCGGCCTTCCCGCCCTCCCTCCACACTGCAGGTCATTCAGAACTCTGCAGCTCGTGTACTGTCCCGCACCAGGCTCGACCACATCACTCCCACCCTCGCCCTCACTCCCACCCTCGCCCTCGCCCTCACCCTCACCCTCACCCTCACCCTCGCCCTCGCCTTCACCCTCGCACTCGCCCTCGCTCGCCTCCACTGGCTCCCCATCCCCCAGAGGATTGATTTCAAGATCCTCATCCTCACCTACAAGGCCATTCACGGCCTTGCTCCCTCCTACCTCTCCAACCTACTATCCCCCTACTACCTGCCCGTACCCTCCGTTCCTCTGGCTCCGGTCTGCTCCACATCCCCCGCCCCAACCGCCCTACCATCGGTGGTCGGGCCTTCAGCCTCTCAGCCCCGAGGCTCTGGAACTCCATCCCCAGTGCCTTCCGCTTCCTCCTTCCTCCTTCAAGGCCGTCTCAAGACCTTTCTCTTTGACCGAGCCTTCAGCTCCCCTCTCGACTCTCTACCCCCTCCTCGCTCCCTCCATTCCTTCCCTCACCCTGACCATTTCCCCCCTCCTCGCTCCCTCCCTCCCTCCCCTCACCCTGACCATTTCCCCCTTGCTTGGGTCCTGACCCAACTGTGAGCCTTGGGACGTCCTCCTGACGTGAAAGGCGCTCTATAAATGGAATCTTGTTGTTGTTGCTGTTGTTGTTCATTGCCCTTCTAAGCTGCTCTGGCATTGATTGGTGTTGGTTGCTGATTTTTATTGGGTATCTGGATGTGGAGACTGTTGAACAACTTAGATTGATGAAGTTTTTCCTGTCACGAGAATTAAGAACATCACCACCATTTTATGGAAACTAGGTTATAACATGAATATTTAATTACACGGATGTATGATAGTGACTAATTGATTCTCAATTAGAGTTTTATTGAGTTTTCACAAAGCATTACTTCCAACTTTACAGTAATCTCAAAATTGGCACTTGTATGCCAAAGCAGCTATGTACACATCCAAAACAAATAATCCAATTTTAATACATTACCCAGTGGAGGGGTCCAACCTGTTGGCTGCCGAGGGCCGGATTCCCTATCAGAGAAAGGGCCACAGGCTGAAGAAGCAATACATTGTGTTTCCTTTCCAGAAACACAACAACATTTACACAGTATCTGTTTCACATTGGTAGGACATCTCAAACCACTTGACATTGCCGGCTGGGCACCCGAGCTGGGGGGGGAGCCAAGGATAATGGAACGGGGAGGAGAAAGATGACCGAAAGAGCGGTCAAAGAATTAAGTCTTGATGTGCCTTGAAAGAAGGGAGCCAGCCAGTGGGACTCCAGGAATGGAGCTCCAGAGAACGGGTGCAAAATGGTGATGCTGGGGCAGTGGGGATGGGGGGACAAGCTGGTGTTTGCTGGGCAAAGGGAACAGCCGGGTCGGGAGGTCACAGAGGTGGGGAGTCGGGGAGTGAAGGACATAGAGGAGTTTCTAACTGGGGAAAGAGGGAGCTTTCTGTGAGGAAACTGCACAGCTTGTGTCTGTCCTCAGCCCCTCTTGTGATGGACGAGGGAGGCTCCGATCATCTGTACTGACAGTGAACCATGAAATGCTGCCCTCACTTCCCATCTCTCTACTTTCTCTCTCCCCACCTCTCCCTCATGTTCTCTCTCTGTCAATCACTCACTCTCTTGCCCTCTCTGTTAATCAATCACTCTCTCTCTCCCTTCCCCTCTCACTCACTCAATCATCCTTTCTCTCTCCCCCCCCCCCCCACCCCCTTCCCTCTCTCAATCACTCCGCAACCCCACCTCTCTTTCTCTCAATTAACCACATGGACTCATTATCTGGCAGTGAGAATGGTGACTCTCCTGACCCTGTGTGGGGTAGCTCACTATTTGGCAGCAGCAAGAACGGACGCAGTTCATTGGGAGACCTGCTTGTCTGCTCCTCCACTCCAGAGGGATTCCTGACACACTACAACAACAGCTCTATTATTGCCATTCCCCACAGCTCACAGCTCAATACCCTGCAGGGTGTCAGGAAGACCCTCTTGAGCCAAGGGGAAGGTGAGAGGTCTCCTTACCAAACACCATGAATGGACGACAACAACAACAACTTGCATTTATATAGCGCCTTTCACACGGGGCAGCGTCCCTGAGAGCTTAACGGTTCGCTGGGAGGGGGGAGAAAGGGAAAGGGTGGCCTGAAGTTGGAAATGATTTGTGGGTCAGATGAAATCATCCCCGGGCTCGATGAGGCCTGTGGGCCGTCAGTTGAACCACTTGCATTGCAGCATAAACACCCTGATGTGAAACATCACCAGAGCTTTCCAGAATATTCTCCAGAGCTTTCAGTCACCCTAAGCTGACATGATACATGTTATTTACATATTTCCTGGGTTCCTGTATCCACAAGGCTTGAGAACCTTGGAAGACAGAATTCTGAGAAATTCCATTGGCCACAAATTGGAAGTTGTTTTCTCCAGCAACCCCCAGGCGGTTTGCAAAGTTTCTTCCCTCCTGTGCATCAGATACTTTGACCTAAGCTCCAAACCGAGGTCTGAGAAATAACCAGGAAATAGTCATAGAATCATACAGCACATCATTTGGCCCATCACGTCTGCGCCGGCTTTATAATAACAATATTATAATTATAGCGCCGGCTATAATAATAATAATATCAGCAGTGATCTGTAGTACTGTGGACACAACTGATTGAGGAACTGGACTATCGAGCCAGCCACAGAGGGTTGGTTCGATTCTGATATTCTGTTGCTAAATATTTCACCTTGGAGCCAGTTCAGATCCAAGGAGACCCCATTAGTTGGTTATTTGACTTTCGACAAGAGTGGGTTTGAGCCTCACTTGCTGGATGGCAGATATCAAGAACACCCTGTGAGCTTCCCAGTGGACAACACAGCTCAGCATGAAATGCGTGAGAGCATTGCCACCATCTTCCTGTCCACAGCTCAGGCACACGTCCCTTCTTATTTAGTGATGGTTCCATCAGTTGGATTTGTGGAGTTTAAGCAGCAGCTGCTGGCCTCTGTAGCCAATCAAGCTGGATTCCAAGCATTGGATGTATGGATGCCTGTTCACAAACTCGGACTCCAGGTAATGCCTTCCAGCAGCTGTTGCCCCAGCCTTAGTTTCCTCATCAGCTATCTGGTGGACATCTGCCTTCAGTGTGGTGGGAGGACCTTTACATGATGGCTTGTGACCTTGATGTTCTCGAGTTCCAAGTCCAATGCCATGTACCAGGTTTACTCAGCACCAGCTGCTCAATCTAGGTCCTCATGTGAGGGCAAATAGATGTGCCCACTGTGAAGCCACCTCCCACCTCCAGGATGCTCAGTGACAGGTCAGTGTAGGCCGGAGCCCTCCCTTCCTGCAGCCACTTCCCGTGTTTGTCACAAACCCACATTAGGGCTTGATCCCTGACTTTGCATTCTCCACTGCAGCCCCAGGAGCTCAGATCAATAAAGGAGGTCAGTTTGCTCACAGGTCTGATACATCACAAGCCCGACCGGCATTGGGACCTTGCTGTCCTTGAAAAAAGGCATGCACGACCAGATTGCCCTTCATCCCTTCTCTGCACGGTCCTTTGGGACAGTGTCCAGGCTAATGTTGGTGTCCACTCCAACTCCAGGACACCAACAAGAATCAACAATTGGGACTGATACCCCTTGTATCTTCCAATCAATTCCCTCAATGTATTCTTTTGAGCTGTGCAGAACCATGGTTCTGTACCTTGGGGGCATCTACCACTGGTTGGCCCAATATTCAAACTGTAACGCAGAAAGTCCCCAGGGGAGGCTGCCAACAGCACAATATCATCCACAAATAGAAGCCGCAATCCTGTCCAAGAGAAACAGATCCACCAAGTCCTTCGCCCTTGATACTATCCAATATTCATGAACACATGGAACGGGGTGGGTGGCAATGGGCAGCCTTGCGTTCCCCCCCTTTCCAGTGGGATGGGCTTAGTGTCAAACCTTACACAGATCTTGGAGTTGGAGTACACATTCCGGATAAAATCCAGGATTTATCCATGTATTCACATAACTTCTGGTTTCATCATGAGACTTCATGAAGTGCAAATTCAAAAGTTTTGTGGAAGTTGATAATGGTTTTCCCATTGATATTGATAGATTTCTAGTGGATAAAGGGATTAAGGGATATAGGGATAAGGCAGGTAGGTGGAGTTAGAATAGATCAGCCATGATCTTATTGAATGGCGGGGCAGGCTCGAGGGCCCGAATGGCCTATTCCTGCTCCTAATTCTTATGTTCTTATGTTCCCCTTAATCTTTGTAGAAAAATGCCTCAACTTATACCATCCCTCACGAGAACAGAAGCCAGCCTGGTTCCTGATCAAACAGCGAGCCTCCAATGCACATGCAGTGACTACCTGAAGCACCACTTTAATAACCACTGAAATCAGTAAGATTCCTCTGAAGTTCTTGGTCTCATTAGGATCACCCTTCTTGTGGATAGAAACCACAATTGTACTTGCGAACATTGATGGAGTGAGTGCTTCAGAGAGAGTCTAGTTGAGCCATGCTAGGCATCTGTCTCCAAGGCCAATTGGAGATTCTTGGCTTGGATATGTATGATCGTCACAGTACTCCAGCCCCTCTGTCAGAGCAGCTTTTAGGAACTCAGCATTAGTGCTGTTCGCACCTGCTGCCTTCACATTAGCAAGTCACCGCAAATCGGAGTCCACCTCCTCCCACTAGATTGGGTCATTAAGACCTTCAATGTGTTCCACACCTCCCACCAGCCCCTCCATCCTCCCCCAAAATATGGATGGTTTCCAGGAAGGGATACTGCACGGGTCTGTACTGAGATTCCTCCTATTTTTACATTCATTAATGGATTCACAGCCCCAGAGTAAGATAGTCACATTTGTAGCTGACACCAAGTTTGAAGGTGACTGTAGAATGTTACGAAGAAGCAAACGTCTTATAAAGAGAACTTGACATATAGGCTATGATTGACAAATTAAGTTTAATACAAATTAATTTTAAAGATATTTCATATCAGAGATAAAAATAGGGGAATATGTACTTAATGGATGAGATAGAATTTCTAACAGGAACACTAAAAGAGATCTAGGAGTTTTCATTGACTCATTGGTCACTATTTCAGAACAGTGTGAGGCAATAAAGAAGTCAATCAGGCTAATTGCTGAGCTATTTGCTGATGAATTCAGTTATTGACAATTAAAATAATAATCCTTGCAATTGATATAGCACATTATCATTTTGTCGAAACATCATTAATATCTACAATAATCTTTGCATTTGATATAGCGCCTTATGACGTCTTCGAGACGTCTCAAAGCGCTTCACAGAATATACTGTAAAGTGAATTGATTGTATATTTGTGGGCAAAACACAGCAGCCAATTGCACACAGCAGCGTCCCACAAACAGTCATGGATTGAGTTACCAATTAATTATTTTTTTTTTCTTGAGGGATTATTATCAGGCGTGTGGAGTAAGGTAACTTGCCCAGGGTTTCGCCCCCTACCGGGAATTGAACCCCGGTCTCTCGCTCGCGTGGAGATTGCTCTAACCACTGAGCTACAGTACCCCATTAAACATTACTGCCACCAGATCACTGTCTCACTCTCTCATTCACGTACCCACGACAATCACTGAGGAACTTTCATAGAATCATAGAATTATACAGCACAGAAGGAGGCCATTTGGGTCCATCGTGTCCGCGCTGGTTCTTTGGAAAGAGCTTTCAAATCAAATTTAATAATAGTAAAATTTTGTTTTACTATTATTAAACCCTTTTATTTTCTATTATTTAATTTAGAGAGCATGTAGATATTCTTTATCCAGCTATTGCTTCCTGACAGAGACATTTAAAATAAAACCTATGTGAACAGCTCCTCCCTCTTCTAAGTGAGAATTTAAAAATTCATGGAAGGCAATTTCTACTTAAATGATAATTAAAATGCGCAGGAATCCTTCCCGAAGATTCAGTATTTTATAGCCATAGTAAATTATAGACTGAGTGCAGGGAATGAAATCAGGACATGCTTTGACAAGCAGACACTGGTCATGTTCCATTTAACCCTTTCCTCTTTATTACTGCTCTGACCTTTACTGATAGGCAGCTCACCAGCTGTCAATTTCATTCGCCAGTGCTTGGATGTTTGGATCTGCAGTAAATCTTCCCAGTAGACATTTCATTCAAAGAGATTCCACTGTGAGTTTCACTGTAAACTGCCAGAATTTCATATAAAAAACAAGAAGTAGCTCTAATTCTTTGGGAAGAGGAATGGAAATATACTCAAAGTGATAAGATTCTTAATGATGTGGAGGAACAGAGGGATCTCGGGCAACAAAAAACATAAATAGTTAAAAGTGGAAGTGCAACAAAAACAACATATTACATTTGTATAGCTCCTTTCACATCAGGGGGACATCCCAAAGAGCATCACAGGATATATTGTAAAGTGCAGTAATTGTGTTTTGAGGGCAAATGCAGCAGCCAAGTTGCTCACAGCAATGTCCCACAGGACACCGGGAGAAACGCCTGTTTTCAATTAGTGCCATGGGATAATCTAAATAGGCAGATGGGGCCTCAGTTCAATGTCTCATCTGAAGGATGGCACCTCCAACAGTGCGTGCACCAACCCCCAGCAGAAGGGTTCAAGCTGAATGTCAGGAGTGGGAACTCATAGAGTCTAAGATGATGACACCTTCTGACTCAGAGGCGAGAGTGGTGCCAACTAAGCCAGACTAATGTAACAATGAAAGGGTTTGAGAGGATAAATGGGAAGGATATTTTTCATCTTGTAGAAAATCAAGGGAATAAAGGGAAGGGAATTAAATAAAGGAAATGTAAGATTATAACCAATATTGCAAAAGGGGAAGTGTGAAAGATTATTTTCTCTCTGAAGATTATCAGAATATCTAATGATTTGCAAATATGGTTATTATGGCTCTCACTAGCACCACAAAACATTTACATTCAGTATATTTGATATCTCCTATTCAGATTATTTTTTAAATGTTAACAAGAGCAGACATGAAGCAGCAGAAGATTGTGCTGCACCTCACTGGCACCTTGAAGACAGCACATGTCCAGGGAGATGTTTTAAATGGATCCTTTGCCATTGACAATGAGTATAAAATCTGACCTTGGTGCCAGCCGTAGTAAATCAGCAAAGTGTAATTCCTTGCTGTGTACAGTTAGTCGTTTTTTGGTTGTGAAAATAGGCCTGGGAAGAGGAGCAAGACCTATGTTGACAGAACAACTTTCAAATTAATTTATTATCACGGACACCAAGAGCATCAATCAATAGTAAGAACTCACCTGTAAATCACATTTCTGTTGATGTGAAGGCCTCAAAGTGCAGAATCCTGTTTTAGATTGACAGATCAGGACTGATTTGCTAACATCAATACAATACAAAATTACATTCGTTTAGCACTTTTCACATTGGAGGACGTCCCACGGTTTTGGACAGTCAAGGATTTTGACCTGAGCCGGGGTTTGATATCAGGGAAGGTGGAGGCCAGAGAGGGAGGAGGGTGGCTGAAGACGTGGTCAAAGATGAGGGTCTTGAGACAGGCCTTGAAGCAGGCAAGAGACAGGGTGAGGCGAAGAGTATGTGGGATGGAGTTCCAAAGGGTAAGGACAGAGAGGCTGAAGGCCTGACCGCCAATGGTGGGACGGGCTGGGGTGGGGATGTGGAGCAGGTCACAGTCTGCTTAGCTGAGCGAGTGGACATGTTGATATAGGGTTAGCAGTAATATAATAATATAATAATCTTTGCATTTGATATAGCGCCTTTCACGTCTTCTCGATGTCTCAAAGCGCTTCACAGAATATACTGTAAAGTGAATTGACCGTATATTTGTGGGGAATCACGGCAGCCAATTGCACACAGCAGTGTCCCACAAACAGTCATGGATTGAAAATGACCAATTTATTATTGTTTTTGGTTTTGGAGGGATTATTATTAGGCTCTGTGTGGAGTAAGGAAACTTGCCCGAGGTTTCGCCCTCTGCCTGGAATTGAACCCGGTGTTGTGGTTGCAAGGCAAGTGCTCTAATGACTGAGCTGCAGGACTCCACAAGGTAAAAAGGAGCAAGGCCGTGGAGGGCTTGAAGATGAGATGAGGATTTTGAGCTCTATCCTCTGGGGGATGGGGAGTCAGTAGAGCCAGATGAGGGTGAGGGTGATAGGGTCACAGAGCCTGGTGCAGGAGAGAACACAAGCTGCAAAATTTTAGATGATCTACAGCTTGTGGAGGGAAGAGTTGGGAAGCTGACGAGCAAGGAGTTGGAGTAGTTAAGCCTATGAATGATGAATGCGTGGATAAGGGTTTTGACGGCCTGAAGGGTGAGGCAGTGCCGGTGCCAGGCTACGTTGCGGAGGTGGGGGAAGGCAGAGCCGGTCGTGGCACGGATCAATCAGGCAGTCTGATTGTGGAGGCGGCTGAATGTGGAAGAACACAATTTTCTGGGCATGTTGTGGAACACCAAACAGTGAGGTAGATTTATGATAACAAGTGACTGTTGAGAGTAAGAGCACCAGTCAACACTAACCTTTCAATTAGTACTCTGGAGTCCTGTAACTTAGTGGTTAGAGTACACGTCTCGCAAGCAAGAGGACCTGGATTCCATTCCCCGGCAGAGTGAAACATTGAGCAAGTTTCCTTACTCCACACGCCTCTGTTTACCTAGTGGTAACTTGGTTGTTAGTCAATTGGTGGATCGCTTTTCTGGGGGTAATATTCCTTTCAAAAAAAATAAAAATATGGTCACTCAAATTGTTTGCGGGGACGCTGCTGTGTGCAATTGGCTGCCATGTTTTGCCCACAAAATACACAGTCAATTCACTTTACAGTCTATTCTGTGAAGCGCTTTGAGACGTCTCAAAGACGCGATAAGGCACAATATCAAATGCAAGGATTATTATTATTATCTATTATTATTATTTATTATTATTATCTATTATTATTTATTATTATTATCTATTGTTATTATTTATTATTATTATGATCTATTATTACATACACTGGCTTGTTCAGGTTGGCATCCAACATGGAGTTCTGGGTAATAATAATAATAATAATAATAATAATAATAATAATCCTTGAATTTGATATAGTGCTTTTCACGTCGGGAGGACGTCCCAAAGCGCTTCACAGAATACACTGTAAAATGAATTGACTGCATATTTGTGGGCGAACGCGGCAGCCAATTGCGCACAGCAATGTCCCACAAACTGGATAGTTGGCATCCAGCAGGATTGGCTTCCCCAGCAGCTTGACAATGTCAGGCAATGGGACTTGGCTCTGACACAATGCTCATGTCCCCAGTCCTGCGAGATGAAGTGTGGTTACAATGCTGGTACCTGCATTTTGTAATCTTTCCAAAATGATGATAAGTTGGAAAGGTATTGACTTTGTAATTGTTTGAATCCTGTGAAGAGAAGGTAGTAAATAAGCTATCTTCTGCTCATCAATTCAAACTGGCTCAAAGTTAATAGCTCTGGCCACTGAAGACTAGCAAAGAGGATGAGGCGGGGGTTTCCTTGGAGAGGGGGCTGGTGGGAGGCCACAATTGCGCAGACTTGCGGCCTCGGTACAAATTGCGGATACCCAGAGTTGGTAAAACAGGAGGTAACTGTAGTTCAAATCTAGCATCATGGTCATCCCAAGATCTAGATGGGCCACACCAAAGTCAATTAATGCGTTCTTCCCTCAGCTAAATCAATCTTCTACTATAGCATAATCGTGGAGACCAAATACAACCCAAAGCTCCTGTTGTCCATCATCAATCACCTCCTCTGCCCACCCGCCCTTGCTCCATCCATCCTAACTTTCAACTCTAAATGTGAGGAAATGATGGATCTCAAAAAACAAGCAGATTTTCTCAGATGCGTCTGTGAGCTTCCACCCTCATTCCCAGCTTCTATTCAATCTTCAACCCTATATCGCCCTCTTCCCTCTCTTTCCTCATTTCCCATATGAAACCCACCCTTGCTCCTTAACCTCATCCCCACACCACTCATGTCCTCCCAGAGTCCCCTCCTCTCCACTCTGCTAGATGAAATCATCAACCTCTCCTTCTCTACTTGCACAATCCCCCCTTCAAAACTACCATTAGCACCACCCACTTCCTTAAAAAATAACCTCACTGGATCCTCCACGATTTCTAGCAATCTTCAACTTACCTTTCCACTCCAAAGTCTTTGCTTCCCAGCTTTGCTCTTACCTCTCCCACCACTCCCTCTAGCAAGCTCCCAGAGTTCCCTCCTCTCCACTCTGCTAGAGATGTTCCTCAGAGCTCCCCTGATGGTTCTCTTCTTATTAGCCGTGTCCCGGAGGCCAGAATTGACTCGCAGGGCTGTCAAGAAATGCACCCCCAACATACACGCAAGTCTAGGTAAGTCCGTTTTTGATCAGTCGTGTATTTATGGCATAAACCCAGAAATATTCAATTAAGAAAATGTAATTTGTTACCCGACCACAAAGGCAGACCATCTGGACGTGGGAATCACTTCCACATATATGTGGATGATATCCAACTGTATTTCTCTATCTGTATCCTTGGTTCCAGGACTACTGCTGTTCTGACCAACTACCTCTCAGATATCAAGGCCTGGAGGAGCTATAACTTTCTAACCTCAACTTTGACAAGGCTCTCGTCACCACCTTTTTACTTCAGGTGATAACTAATTACTCCACCTCAGGGAATCAATGCAGAACCTTTGTCTCTTGTTTGACTCTCTAAATCCTTCAAGCTCTGCATATAGGTTCTCACTTGTTCTGCCTTACCTCACCTCTGCAACATTGCCGACGTCCACCACTATCTCTTTTCCAGGGCTTCTGAGACCTGGCATGACTATCCTAATGCCCTCTTCACCCAGCCTCCCTCTGTTACCTCCTGCTCTAGATGCTTACTCTGCACAGCAAACACCAACCTGTCTATCATGTACTGCTTCATGCCAACTGCCCACCTCATCCAATGATTGGTGGGTGAGCTATCTGCCAGGACATACTCCCAAAGTAAAATGTGCTTGTATAATTTGTATTGTGTTCTGGTCTGCTCTCTGGACTTCATTCTGAGACCCTCCACCAACTTTCAAATCCATCTTAAGTTCTTCCATCTCAGGTCATGGGGTTTCAAAGCGAAGTTACCGGGTAAGATTTTTTTTGTTTTACCGACAATTTGCTCATGTGAGGGTGGGGGTGGGGGGAGAGTAGACAAGTGTGAGGAGGTCCCAGAGAGGGGAGAGAAAAAGAGAAAAATGGCATCAAACCCTGTTCGTCCCATTGCCTCTGTTTCAAATATCAGTGGCTTCCAGCCAGGGACAAGAGGCCAAGGGAGAGCCCAGCCCACCTTCCACAGAGTGCGTGATCATGTCATGGTGTGTATGGGACATTAATGTATGAAGAGGGGGCAGCGTGAAAAAGATTGGTAATTGCTGTCTTATTCTGTGCTTTCGGCCTCTCCCTCAGGCTATGTTGTGGTGTGTGTCCTGCAACAATCTACGATTCTGTGATTTCCTCACTGACAGAGTGCTGAGGGATTGCATTGATTTGACTGTAGTGCTGTTCATTAAGTGTATACTCAACAACCAGCGTCTTTTAAAAGGGGATCAGTCATAAACCGCAGAATTGTTATTGCTCTCAATGTAAATAGGCCTGGGTGGTGGCTAGCAGATTAGAGAGCGTTCTGGAGAATCCTCAGAGTAAGATCACTTTACATTGGGGAACTGTCACAGACTTTCATATGTAAGAAGAAATCACGCAAAATGTATTTGCAGTCATAAAACCAGAGCTGGTGGAGGCGCAATCCTGAGGGGGTATGTTACAGCTGCAACATACACAAGAAAATAAATAAACTTTGCACAGTCTCATCAGTCACAATTTATTATTTGGGTCTCTTGTTATTTTGGGAAAAATATAAAATGTAAACATCCAATAAAAAGAATGAATGCCATGCCAGCTCCTAGCAGCTCCTCAGACAGTGGCTGTCCCCCATGGTAACATTACATTGTTCTCAATCCTCATCTTGCTTTCGCTCCGCAAACACAGCCCCTCTCTCAGTCACCCACTTTATACTATTTCTTTCAACAACACATTACATTTACACAGCGCCTTTCACGTCAGGAGGAAGTTCCAAAGAGCTGGACAGTCAGGGATCTGCATCCAAGTTGGTGGTTGGGATCAGGAAGGGTGAAGGGCGGGGAGGCTAGGGGTAGAAGGGTAACTGAAGGCGTGGTCGAAGAGGAAGGTCTTGACACGGGACTTGAAGGAGGCAAGGGGTGGGTGGGTGGGTGAGGCAAAGGGACTGTGGAATGGAGTTCCAGAGAGTGTGGGTAGAGAGGCTGAAGCCCAGCCACCGATGAGCTTGAGGAAATCCAACATCTCCTCACATTTGGAATTGGAGGAGAGAATGGCTGAGGCAACGGAAAGGTGGATGGAGAAGTCGGTTAGCGGTGGAGAAGAGGAGCCTGAGGTTGTCCTTGGCCTCCAAGATTACTCCCCATCCCCCAGAGGATAGAGCTCAAAATCCTCATCTCATCTTCAAGGCCCTCCACGGCCTTGCTCCTTTTTACCTTGTGGAGTCCTGCAGCTCAGTCATTAGAGCACTTGCCTTGCAACCACAACACCGGGTTCAATTCCAGGCAGAGGGCGAAACCTCGGGCAAGTTTCCTTACTCCACACAGAGCCTAATAATAATCCCTCCAAAACCAAAAACAATAATAAATTGGTCATTTTCAATCCATGACTGTTTGTGGGACACTGCTGTGTGCAATTGGCTGCCGTGATTCCCCACAAATATACGGTCAATTCACTTTACAGTATATTCTGTGAAGCGCTTTGAGACATCGAGAAGACGTGAAAGGCGCTATATCAAATGCAAAGATTATTATATTATTATATTACTGCTAACCCTATATCAACATGTCCACTCGCTCAGCTAAGCAGACTGTGACCTGCTCCACATCCCCACCCCAGCCCGTCCCACCATTGGCGGTCAGGCCTTCAGCCTCTCTGTCCTTACCCTTTGGAACTCCATCCCACATACTCTTCGCCTCACCCTGTCTCTTGCCTGCTTCAAGGCCTGTCTCAAGACCCTCATCTTTGACCACGTCTTCAGCCACCCTCCTCCCTCTCTGGCCTCCACCTTCCCTGATATCAAACCCCGGCTCAGGTCAAAATCCTTGACTGTCCAAAACCGTGGGACGTCCTCCCAATGTGAAAAGTGCTAAACGAATGTAATTTTGTATTGTATTGATGTTAGCAAATCAGTCCTGATCTGTCAATCTAAAACAGGATTCTGCACTTTGAGGCCTTCACATCAACAGAAATGTGATTTACAGGTGAGTTCTTACTATTGATTGATGCTCTTGGTGTCCGTGATAATAAATTAATTTGAAAGTTGTTCTGTCAACATAGGTCTTGCTCCTCTTCCCAGGCCTATTTTCACAACCAAAAAACGACTAACTGTACACAGCAAGGAATTACACTTTGCTGATTTACTACGGCTGGCACCAAGGTCAGATTTTATACTCATTGTCAATGGCAAAGGATCCATTTAAAACATCTCCCTGGACATGTGCTGTCTTCAAGGTGCCAGTGAGGTGCAGCACAATCTTCTGCTGCTTCATGTCTGCTCTTGTTAACATTTAAAAAATAATCTGAATAGGAGATATCAAATATACTGAATGTAAATGTTTTGTGGTGCTAGTGAGAGCCATAATAACCATATTTGCAAATCATTAGATATTCTGATAATCTTCAGAGAGAAAATAATCTTTCACACTTCCCCTTTTGCAATATTGGTTATAATCTTACATTTCCTTTATTTAATTCCCTTCCCTTTATTCCCTTGATTTTCTACAAGATGAAAAATATCCTTCCCATTTATCCTCTCAAACCCTTTCATTGTTACATTAGTCTGGCTTAGTTGGCACCACTCTCGCCTCTGAGTCAGAAGGTGTCATCATCTTAGACTCTATGAGTTCCCACTCCTGACATTCAGCTTGAACCCTTCTGCTGGGGGTTGGTGCACGCACTGTTGGAGGTGCCATCCTTCAGATGAGACATTGAACTGAGGCCCCATCTGCCTATTTAGATTATCCCATGGCACTAATTGAAAACAGGCGTTTCTCCCGGTGTCCTGTGGGACATTGCTGTGAGCAACTTGGCTGCTGCATTTGCCCTCAAAACACAATTACTGCACTTTACAATATATCCTGTGATGCTCTTTGGGATGTCCCCCTGATGTGAAAGGAGCTATACAAATGTAATGTGTTGTTTTTGTTGCACTTCCACTTTTAACTATTTATGTTTTTTGTTGCCCGAGATCCCTCTGTTCCTCCACATCATTAAGAATCTTATCACTTTGAGTATATTTCCATTCCTCTTCCCAAAGAATTAGAGCTACTTCTTGTTTTTTATATGAAATTCTGGCAGTTTACAGTGAAACTCACAGTGGAATCTCTTTGAATGAAATGTCTACTGGGAAGATTTACTGCAGATCCAAACATCCAAGCACTGGCGAATGAAATTGACAGCTGGTGAGCTGCCTATCAGTAAAGGTCAGAGCAGTAATAAAGAGGAAAGGGTTAAATGGAACATGACCAGTGTCTGCTTGTCAAAGCATGTCCTGATTTCATTCCCTGCACTCAGTCTATAATTTACTATGGCTATAAAATACTGAATCTTCGGGAAGGATTCCTGCGCATTTTAATTATCATTTAAGTAGAAATTGCCTTCCATGAATTTTTAAATTCTCACTTAGAAGAGGGAGGAGCTGTTCACATAGGTTTTATTTTAAATGTCTCTGTCAGGAAGCAATAGCTGGATAAAGAATATCTACATGCTCTCTAAATTAAATAATAGAAAATAAAAGGGTTTAATAATAGTAAAACAAAATTTTACTATTATTAAATTTGATTTGAAAGCTCTTTCCAAAGAACCAGCGCGGACACGATGGACCCAAATGGCCTCCTTCTGTGCTGTATAATTCTATGATTCTATGAAAGTTCCTCAGTGATTGTCGTGGGTACGTGAATGAGAGAGTGAGACAGTGATCTGGTGGCAGTAATGTTTAATGGGGTACTGTAGCTCAGTGGTTAGAGCAATCTCCACGCGAGCGAGAGACCGGGGTTCAATTCCCGGTAGGGGGCGAAACCCTGGGCAAGTTACCTTACTCCACACGCCTGATAATAATCCCTCAAGAAAAAAAAAATAATTAATTGGTAACTCAATCCATGACTGTTTGTGGGACGCTGCTGTGTGCAATTGGCTGCTGTGTTTTGCCCACAAATATACAATCAATTCACTTTACAGTATATTCTGTGAAGCGCTTTGAGACGTCTCGAAGACGTCATAAGGCGCTATATCAAATGCAAAGATTATTGTAGATATTAATGATGTTTCGACAAAATGATAATGTGCTATATCAATTGCAAGGATTATTATTTTAATTGTCAATAACTGAATTCATCAGCAAATAGCTCAGCAATTAGCCTGATTGACTTCTTTATTGCCTCACACTGTTCTGAAATAGTGACCAATGAGTCAATGAAAACTCCTAGATCTCTTTTAGTGTTCCTGTTAGAAATTCTATCTCATCCATTAAGTACATATTCCCCTATTTTTATCTCTGATATGAAATATCTTTAAAATTAATTTGTATTAAACTTAATTTGTCAATCATAGCCTATATGTCAAGTTCTCTTTATAAGACGTTTGCTTCTTCGTAACATTCTACAGTCACCTTCAAACTTGGTGTCAGCTACAAATGTGACTATCTTACTCTGGGGCTGTGAATCCATTAATGAATGTAAAAATAGGAGGAATCTCAGTACAGACCCGTGCAGTATCCCTTCCTGGAAACCATCCATATTTTGGGGGAGGATGGAGGGGCTGGTGGGAGGTGTGGAACACATTGAAGGTCTTAATGACCCAATCTGGTGGGAGGAGGTGGACTCCGATTTGCGGTGACTTGCTAATGTGAAGGCAGCAGGTGCGAACAGCACTAATGCTGAGTTCCTAAAAGCTGCTCTGACAGAGGGGCTGGAGTACTGTGACGATCATACATATCCAAGCCAAGAATCTCCAATTGGCCTTGGAGACAGATGCCTAGCATGGCTCAACTAGACTCTCTCTGAAGCACTCACTCCATCAATGTTCGCAAGTACAATTGTGGTTTCTATCCACAAGAAGGGTGATCCTAATGAGACCAAGAACTTCAGAGGAATCTTACTGATTTCAGTGGTTATTAAAGTGGTGCTTCAGGTAGTCACTGCATGTGCATTGGAGGCTCGCTGTTTGATCAGGAACCAGGCTGGCTTCTGTTCTCGTGAGGGATGGTATAAGTTGAGGCATTTTTCTACAAAGATTAAGGGGAACATAAGAACATAAGAATTAGGAGCAGGAATAGGCCATTCGGGCCCTCGAGCCTGCCCCGCCATTCAATAAGATCATGGCTGATCTATTCTAACTCCACCTACCTGCCTTATCCCTATATCCCTTAATCCCTTTATCCACTAGAAATCTATCAATATCAATGGGAAAACCATTATCAACTTCCACAAAACTTTTGAATTTGCACTTCATGAAGTCTCATGATGAAACCAGAAGTTATGTGAATACATGGATAAATCCTGGATTTTATCCGGAATGTGTACTCCAACTCCAAGATCTGTGTAAGGTTTGACACTAAGCCCATCCCACTGGAAAGGGGGGGAACGCAAGGCTGCCCATTGCCACCCACCCCGTTCCATGTGTTCATGAATATTGGATAGTATCAAGGGCGAAGGACTTGGTGGATCTGTTTCTCTTGGACAGGATTGCGGCTTCTATTTGTGGATGATATTGTGCTGTTGGCAGCCTCCCCTGGGGACTTTCTGCATTACAGTTTGAATATTGGGCCAACCAGTGGTAGATGCCCCCAAGGTACAGAACCATGGTTCTGCACAGCTCAAAAGAATACATTGAGGGAATTGATTGGAAGATACAAGGGGTATCAGTCCCAATTGTTGATTCTTGTTGGTGTCCTGGAGTTGGAGTGGACACCAACATTAGCCTGGACACTGTCCCAAAGGACCGTGCAGAGAAGGGATGAAGGGCAATCTGGTCGTGCATGCCTTTTTTCAAGGACAGCAAGGTCCCAATGCCGGTCGGGCTTGTGATGTATCAGACCTGTGAGCAAACTGACCTCCTTTATTGATCTGAGCTCCTGGGGCTGCAGTGGAGAATGCAAAGTCAGGGATCAAGCCCTAATGTGGGTTTGTGACAAACACGGGAAGTGGCTGCAGGAAGGGAGGGCTCCGGCCTACACTGACCTGTCACTGAGCATCCTGGAGGTGGGAGGTGGCTTCACAGTGGGCACATCTATTTGCCCTCACATGAGGACCTAGATTGAGCAGCTGGTGCTGAGTAAACCTGGTACATGGCATTGGACTTGGAACTCGAGAACATCAAGGTCACAAGCCATCATGTAAAGGTCCTCCCACCACACTGAAGGCAGATGTCCACCAGATAGCTGATGAGGAAACTAAGGCTGGGGCAACAGCTGCTGGAAGGCATTACCTGGAGTCCGAGTTTGTGAACAGGCATCCATACATCCAATGCTTGGAATCCAGCTTGATTGGCTACAGAGGCCAGCAGCTGCTGCTTAAACTCCACAAATCCAACTGATGGAACCATCACTAAATAAGAAGGGACGTGTGCCTGAGCTGTGGACAGGAAGATGGTGGCAATGCTCTCACGCATTTCATGCTGAGCTGTGTTGTCCACTGGGAAGCTCACAGGGTGTTCTTGATATCTGCCATCCAGCAAGTGAGGCTCAAACCCACTCTTGTCGAAAGTCAAATAACCAACTAATGGGGTCTCCTTGGATCTGAACTGGCTCCAAGGTGAAATATTTAGCAACAGAATATCAGAATCGAACCAACCCTCTGTGGCTGGCTCGATAGTCCAGTTCCTCAATCAGTTGTGTCCACAGTACTACAGATCACTGCTGATATTATTATTATTATAGCCGGCGCTATAATTATAATATTGTTATTATAAAGCCGGCGCAGACGTGATGGGCCAAATGATGTGCTGTATGATTCTATGACTATTTCCTGGTTATTTCTCAGACCTCGGTTTGGAGCTTAGGTCAAAGTATCTGATGCACAGGAGGGAAGAAACTTTGCAAACCGCCTGGGGGTTGCTGGAGAAAACAACTTCCAATTTGTGGCCAATGGAATTTCTCAGAATTCTGTCTTCCAAGGTTCTCAAGCCTTGTGGATACAGGAACCCAGGAAATATGTAAATAACATGTATCATGTCAGCTTAGGGTGACTGAAAGCTCTGGAGAATATTCTGGAAAGCTCTGGTGATGTTTCACATCAGGGTGTTTATGCTGCAATGCAAGTGGTTCAACTGACGGCCCACAGGCCTCATCGAGCCCCGGGGATGATTTCATCTGACCCACAAATCATTTCCAACTTCAGGCCACCCTTTCCCTTTCTCCCCCCTCCCAGCGAACCGTTAAGCTCTCAGGGACGCTGCCCCGTGTGAAAGGCGCTATATAAATGCAAGTTGTTGTTGTTGTCGTCCATTCATGGTGTTTGGTAAGGAGACCTCTCACCTTCCCCTTGGCTCAAGAGGGTCTTCCTGACACCCTGCAGGGTATTGAGCTGTGAGCTGTGGGGAATGGCAATAATAGAGCTGTTGTTGTAGTGTGTCAGGAATCCCTCTGGAGTGGAGGAGCAGACAAGCAGGTCTCCCAATGAACTGCGTCCGTTCTTGCTGCTGCCAAATAGTGAGCTACCCCACACAGGGTCAGGAGAGTCACCATTCTCACTGCCAGATAATGAGCCATGTGGTTAATTGAGAGAAAGAGAGGTGGGGTTGCGGAGTGATTGAGAGAGGGAAGGGGGTGGGGGGGGGGGGGAGAGAGAAAGGATGATTGAGTGAGTGAGAGGGGAAGGGAGAGAGAGAGTGATTGATTAACAGAGAGGGCAAGAGAGTGAGTGATTGACAGAGAGAGAACATGAGGGAGAGGTGGGGAGAGAGAAAGTAGAGAGATGGGAAGTGAGGGCAGCATTTCATGGTTCACTGTCAGTACAGATGATCGGAGCCTCCCTCGTCCATCACAAGAGGGGCTGAGGACAGACACAAGCTGTGCAGTTTCCTCACAGAAAGCTCCCTCTTTCCCCAGTTAGAAACTCCTCTATGTCCTTCACTCCCCGACTCCCCACCTCTGTGACCTCCCGACCCGGCTGTTCCCTTTGCCCAGCAAACACCAGCTTGTCCCCCCATCCCCACTGCCCCAGCATCACCATTTTGCACCCGTTCTCTGGAGCTCCATTCCTGGAGTCCCACTGGCTGGCTCCCTTCTTTCAAGGCACATCAAGACTTAATTCTTTGACCGCTCTTTCGGTCATCTTTCTCCTCCCCGTTCCATTATCCTTGGCTCCCCCCCCAGCTCGGGTGCCCAGCCGGCAATGTCAAGTGGTTTGAGATGTCCTACCAATGTGAAACAGATACTGTGTAAATGTTGTTGTGTTTCTGGAAAGGAAACACAATGTATTGCTTCTTCAGCCTGTGGCCCTTTCTCTGATAGGGAATCCGGCCCTCGGCAGCCAACAGGTTGGACCCCTCCACTGGGTAATGTATTAAAATTGGATTATTTGTTTTGGATGTGTACATAGCTGCTTTGGCATACAAGTGCCAATTTTGAGATTACTGTAAAGTTGGAAGTAATGCTTTGTGAAAACTCAATAAAACTCTAATTGAGAATCAATTAGTCACTATCATACATCCGTGTAATTAAATATTCATGTTATAACCTAGTTTCCATAAAATGGTGGTGATGTTCTTAATTCTCGTGACAGGAAAAACTTCATCAATCTAAGTTGTTCAACAGTCTCCACATCCAGATACCCAATAAAAATCAGCAACCAACACCAATCAATGCCAGAGCAGCTTAGAAGGGCAATGAACAACAACAGCAACAACAACAAGATTCCATTTATAGAGCGCCTTTCACGTCGCTGTACAGTTGGGTCAGGACCCAAGCAAGGGGGAAATGGTCAGGGTGAGGGGAGGGAAGGGAGGGAGCGAGGAGGGGGGAAATGGTCAGGGTGAGGGGAAGGAATGGAGGGAGCGAGGAGGGGGTAGAGAGTCAAGAGGGGAGCTGAAGGCACGGTCAAAGAGAAAGGTCTTGAGACGGGCCTTGAAGAAGGAAAGGGGAAGGCACTGGGGATAGAGTTCCAGAGCCTCGGGGCTGAGAGGCTGAAGGCCACCGATGGTAGGGCGGTTGGGGCGGGGGATGTGGAGCAGACCGGAGCCAGAGGAACGGAGGGTACGGGCAGGTAAGTAGGGGGATAGTAGGTCGGAGAGGTAGGAGGGAGCAAGGCCGTGAATGGCCTTGTAGGAGAGGATGAGGATCTTGAAATCAATCCTCTGGGGGATGGGGAGCCAGTGGAGGCGAGCGAGGGCGAGTGCGAGGGTGAAGGCGAGGGCGAGGGTGAGGGTGAGGGTGAGGGTGAGGGCGAGGGCGAGGGTGGGAGTGAGGGCGAGGGTGGGAGTGATGTGGTCGCGGTGTCTGGTGCGGGACAGTACACGAGCTGCAGAGTTCTGGATGACCTGCAGTGTGGAGGGAGGGGCCGGGAAGGCCGGCGAGGAGAGAGTTCCCATAGTCCAGCCTTGAGGTGATAAAGGTGTGGACCAGAGTTTCAGCCGCGTGAAGGGTGAGGTAGAGCCGTAGTCTGGCCATGTTCCGGAGGTGATGGAAGGCGGTGCCAGTTGTGGCGCAGATGTGAGGGAGAAAGGACAGCTCAGGGTCGAACAGAACCCCGAGGTTCCTGATGGCTTTGAGAGGTGGAGAGTGCGGAGCTGATGGTGTCAGCGCCTGAGGTGCGGAGGCGCTGACGTGAGCCAATCAGGAGGGCCTCAGTTTTGCGCACGTTGAGCTGAAGAAAGTTGTCTCTCGTCCAGGACTCGATGTCGGACAGACAGCTGTCAGGACATCGGGGTCGTGGAGTTGAGAGTAGAGGAGGAAAGGTAGAGTTGGGTGTCATCCGCATACATGTGGAAGTGAACCCCATGTCTGCGGATGATGTCACCACAGGGGGAGCACATAGAGGGTGAAGAGGAGGGGACCGAGGACAGAGCCCTGAGGGACACCGCACGAGACAGTGCGGGGGGTGGAGGGAAAGCCGTGTGTGGGAACAAGGTGAAGACGGTGGGAGAGGTACGACCTAAACCACTCAAGGACAGTGCCTTGAAGGTTGAGGTGGGAGGACAAGCGGTGGAGGAGGATAGCGTGGTCGACCGTATCGAATGCTGCCGATAGGTCGATGAGGACGAGGAGGCAGAGGGAGCCCTGGTCACAGATGGTCAGGATGTTATTGGTGACCTTGACCAGGGCAGTTTCTGTGCTATGGGCAGCACGGAAACCCGACTGAAGGGGTTCGAATAATGAATGGGTGGAGAGGAAAGAGCGCAGTTGAGAGGCCACAACTCATTCCAGGACCTTGGACAGGAAGGGAAGGTTGGAGATGGGCCGGAGATTGATAGCTGCGACGCATCAAGGGAGGGGTTTTTTCAAGGTGGGAGTGATGGTGGCAGTTTTTAAGGGAATGCGAACAGAGCCACAGGAGAGGGACAGGTTGACGATGTCTGTGATATGTGGGGCAGGAGGTGGAGCTGGGAGATAAGGAGTGGAGTGGGGATGGGGTCCAGGGAGCAGGTGGTGGGTTTCAGGGATAGGATGAGTTTGGTGACAGAGGGTGGGGAAACGGGTACAAAAGTGTGTAGAGGAGGATGGGTAGGAGTTGGAGTGTGGGAGGGAGGGGGTGGAGGGTGGGTGGATGTTGGAGGGGAAGTGACCGCGGAGCGAATGAAGGGCAGTAAAGGACAGTAAAAGAGGGTCTATGTAAGCCAGTGAAGGGCAGTGGGTGGTGAGGTTGAGGTTAGGGGTTGAGGGTGAAATTAGTGGGGAGAGGGTGAGGTTATGGGGGTCAGGGTGAGGTTAGGGAGTGAGGGTGAGGTTTGGGGCTGAGGGTGAGGTTAGGGGATGAGGGTGAGGTTAGGGGGTGAAGTGAGGTTGGGGGAGAGGGTGAGGCTACAACAGCAACAACAATATTACATTTATAGAGCTCCTTTCACGTCGGGAGGATGTCCCAAAGCGTTGGAAGGTTAGAGAGGGTGAGGGTGAAGTTAGGGGTTGTGGGTGAGGTTAGGGCAATGAGGGTGAGGTTAGGGCAGTGAGAGTGAGGTTAGGGGGTGAGGGTGAGGTTAGCGGGTGAGGGTGAGGTGGGGGGGGTGAGGTTAGGGGGTGAGGGTGAGGTTAGGGGGTGAGGGTGAGGTTGGGGGGGGTGAGGTTAGGACAGTGAGGGTGAGGTTGCGGGGGTGAGGTTAGGACAGTGAGGGTGAGGTTAGGACAGTGAGGGTGAGGTTAGGGGTTGAGGGTGAGGTTAGGGGGTGAGGATGAGGTTAGGGAGGGTGTGTGAGTAGTTTATGTGGGAGGAGATAAACACAAAGTGAGGAAGGATTTGGCTCAATAGTTGAGTTGGCCTTTATCTACTCCATGCTTTTATTCCAATGGGTTTTGCACTCTGTGGTACAACATTATATAACATAATATATAATAATAATCCTTGCATTTGATACAGAGCTTTTCACGTCTTCTCGACATCTCAAAGCGCTTCACAGAATAGACTGTAAAGTGAATTGACTGTATATTTGTGGGCGAAACGCGGCGGCCGATTGCGCACAGCAATGTCCCACAAACAGTTGTGGGTTGAAAATGACCAATTTATTATTTTTTTGTTGAAGAATTATTATCAGGAGTGTGGAGTAAGGAAACTTGCCCAAAGTTTTGTCCTGCGCTAATTGAACCTCGGTCTCTCGCTTGCAATGGTGAGTGCTCTAACCACTGAGCTACAGGACTCCATTGTTCCACTGTTTGGACCTGATCAGTGAATTCATACTCAATGTGTTTGACTACACATGTCTTGAAGCACTTGCTTTTGAGAGCAACACAAGGGATGTGTGCAGTATGAATTTCTATTGATCCCTCATGTTATCATCTGCCTGCTCAGCAACGCCCGTCTGCGAGAAAGTGCTTTCTAAACAGGATAGTACCATATACACGCTTACTGTAAAATAACTGCACATATCAACTCTTCCTTGGAGAAATGAAAACAAATTACAAGCAAATTGAATAGATTCCCTGAGCTATGAATGAAAAACATTAATTGATGTGATATTCACCCAAATATTACTGCACTGTAGATTACCTTATCTGCTTGTGTTTGGACTCTGAAAGTCAATAATTTATTCATCTATAAATACATACTAAGAAGCAGTCCTTACCTAATTAAACTCTTGGGAAATAAGGGAAGCCTGTTGCAGGTGTTATTTTGTTTGAATCTATGCTAATGACCAATATTGTGTCTTAGAGGCATCTCTTCTGGGCTCACTGAATCTGCCAAGCGATCCAGCACTTGTCAGATCAGCAAACCTTGGCTCCCTTCTGCTACAAGTGGCTTTGTTGTGAGGTGATGATCCTGTAGGCGGATGCTGGACAGATTGTTGTGTTGACAGTGAGGTCTGTGGCGTGCTTGGGCAGGTGGAGGGGCACAGGGTTGGGTGCAGCATTCTATTATAAATTAAATCACTACATTTTTCCTAATTTAAGCGCAGCCCAACATTAAATCCACTGGGACTTCATCAGCCACTGAGATGACCTCATTATCTGTGTAAGGATGGGCTCCCACCAACCATAGTCCAAATTATGTTTCATGCGAAGCATTGAGTCTTGTCGAGATTTCTGTGCAGCAGTGAGGGAGGTCCTGTATTGATATTCAAAGAATTCAGAGTAAAAATAAGCTCTCATTGATGTTGTGTAAGACCTTGGGTTTAGTTGAAAAACAGTCTAGAGAATGGATACATTTATAACCTGAGAATGTATTTGTGAAAACCTTTGGACCAGCTCCCCTATATTAACTGACATTAGGAAAACATACATTATCAATCTCTTTCTGTCACTGGCACCATACTCACCCCCTTAAAAACAGCCATTATCTCCCCCACCTTCAAAAAACCTTCCCTCAACCCATCCTTATTCTCCAACTACCATCCCATTTCCAACCTTCCTTTTCTCTCCAAGGTTCTGGAACAAGGCGTTGCTTCCCTGCTTTGCTCTTTCCCTCTCCTGTCATTCCCTCTATGAACCCCTGCAATCTGACTTTCGTGCTGCCCACAGCACAGAGGCAGCCCTTATAGTCAAAGTTATAGATGACATTCTGTCCATCTGTGACCAGGGCTCTCTCTGTCTCCTTGTCCTTTCTGATCTCTCGGCCGCCTTCGGCATGATTGACCACTCTATTCTTCTCCACCACCTCTCCTCTCATCTCCACCTTCTGTCCTTGCCTAGTTTCAATCTTACCTTTCCCAACGTTTCAACTTTGTATCCACCAAAAGCTCCTCCTCCTTGCCTTGTACCTTTACATGCGGTGTTCCTAGTGATCTGTCCTTGGTCCCTTCCTATTTAATATCTACATGCTCCATCTTGGTTCTTAATTTGCAGGCATGTAGTTAATTTCTACATGTATGCTGATGACACCCAACTCTATCCCTCTTCCTCCACTCTCAACTGCAAGACCACTACTGTACTGGCGGATTGTCTATCAAAAATCAAGTCCTGGATGAAAGTAAATTTTCTCTAGTTGAATGTTGACAAGACAGAGGTCCTCCTGCTTGGCTCCCATCAATGCCTTCTCACCTGATAGCATCACCATTCATGGATGCACTCTCTACCTCACAGAGCCAGTGCGGAATCTTGTTGTCCTGTTCAACCCTCAACCGCATCCGTGCCATTACCCATTCTGCCTTCCCTCACCTCTGCAATATTGCTCTCCTCCAGCACTACCTCTTCCCTCAGGCCGCCAAGACCCTCATTCATGCATTCATCATGTCCAGGCTCAGCTACTCTAACTCCCTGCACTCCGGCCTTCCCCACTCTTCTCTTCACAAATTTTTAAAATTTGATTTTTCAAAACTCTGCGGCTCATGTCGTCCAGCCTTCAGAGGATCAGTTTCAAAATCCTTGTCTTCATTTTAAAGCCTTCTATGGCCTTGCTCCTCCCTACCTGTAAAAAATGTAAAATGGTCAAAGAAGAAAATAGTGGTGAACACACATCCGAGAATTTTGAGCAGAATATAAAGAAACCACAGAAGGTGCCGGGTAAGTCATGATGGAAACAATGGTTTCCATTGAGGTAGGTTGTGGTTTTGAAAGAAACTGCGTTGATTTATTTTTGCAATTTTTTNAAGTTAAGATGAAATTAAGAAATGAGGCAGTCCTGTAATTAACGCACTCACCTCACAAGTGAGAGAACTGGGTGTGATTCCCGGGTGGGGTCAAACACTGGGCAAGTTTCCTTACTCCACACGCCTCTGTTTACCTCTCAGTAAATAGGAACCCGGTTGTTAGTTGATTGGCGGATCACTTTTCCAGGGGTAATAATCCCAGAAAAACGTATATTTAAAGAATAATAATTTAGTCACTCAATCCATGGCTGTTTGTGGGACGCTGATGTGCACAATTGGCTGCCATGTTTCATCCATAAAATATACACTCAATTCACTTTACAGTATATCCTGTGAAGCGCTTTGAGATGTCTCAATAACATGGTAAATCGCTATATCAAATGCAAGGATTATTATTATTATTATTATCTCTGTGATGTATTAACACCATAGCAACCTGTCTTCTTTCTCCACTGCCTGTTTCATGTTCCCCACTCTGCCCACTATTGGTCATCAGGCCTTCAGATCTTCTGCCCCCATCCTCTGGAAGTCCATCCCGGGATCTCCCTGCCTCACTCCCTCTCTTGCCTCCTTCAAGGATCATCTCAAGATGTGAGATCAATAGTGGACGAGAGAGTACACAAAACAGCGAAGGAGAGTCGAGAACTGGATATTGTGAGCAGTTGGTTCTGCCCAGAATGAAATACATTAAGTGACTTAGAACTGCATAGACCACATAACATCCAAACAGGCCATTCAGCCCAACTAATCCATTGCCAGTGTTTATACCCCTCCTAATCACCTGCCTATCCTCCTTTATTTACAAGATCACAGGATTGGTTCAGATAAAGAGGGTTCTTCAATCCATCCGATGCCACCCTCCTAGAACACACACCCACTGTCGTTGAATCACAGCATCAACTTGCTTTTTAACTGAATTCAGTGTTCTTGCCTCAATCACCCTTCCTGAAAACCTTTTCCCTTCTCCCTTACATATGTTTCCTATTGAATGAATTAATGCTTTCTGCTTCAACCACAGCTTCCAGCAGTGATTTCCATTATTTTTATGGGTTTCGGAAATGCCTTGTAACTAGATCTGTTTGGGTTTTAGTGTTGTCAAGAGTGTTTTACCATGGTGACTGCAATAATATAGGAACAGGAAGAAACTGTTCATCCTTTGAAATAACTCAGTTGGCAGTTGAATCATGTCAGTCTGGCTCAGGTGGTAGCACTCTCACCTCTGAGTCAGAGGGTTGAAGCCCTGTGTCAGGATTTAGAACTATTATAGTCCCAGCTAACACCCAGCGCGTGTTGGGGTGAATGCTGCATTGTTGGAGGTACATCCTTTGTATGAGACACTAATCCGCAGTCCTGTCTGCCTGTTCAGGTGGATGTTAAAGATCCCATTGCATTATTCAAAAAGAGAAGAGATCTTCTTCCCCCAGTGTCCTGGCCAACAATTCCCCCAAATTAAATTGTTCAGTTCACTCTGTGGCTGTTTGTAGGACATTGCTGCACACAAATTGGCTGCTGAATTCATCCACAAAGCACTCAGTCATTCAATATACAATATATCCTGTGAAGAGCTTCAGAACATCCTCCTGACATGGAAGGTGCTGCACCTAATTTAAGGATTACTGTTATCACTATGTTTCTCACCATTTGTTCTTTTAAACCCTTTGATATCTTACATCACGTCTATCATGTTATTTTTCAACCTACCGTCTCAACTCCAACAGAAAGAATCCTAACTGATTTCACCTTTTATGCGGAGAAACAAGATGGCTGACAACAAAATCATCGT
Organism: Callorhinchus milii; assembly: GCF_018977255.1. NCBI lineage: Eukaryota > Metazoa > Chordata > Chondrichthyes > Chimaeriformes > Callorhinchidae > Callorhinchus > Callorhinchus milii. Next base: position 210,106 of record NW_024704749.1, on the reverse strand, counting down.
CACTTCCTTACTTTTGAATGGAGATTTTTAGAATATATTTACATAAATCACTAAAACTATGATAGCAGGTATTGAAAGCTATTAAGAAGCCAAAGATGTTCTGGGATTTATACACCAGGATATTAAATATAAAAGTAGAAAAGTTAGCTTGAAATTCTATATGACATTGGTTGGACTGTAGTGAGAACATTGATTTGAGTTCTGGGCTCCCTATTTCAGGAAGGATAATAATAATAATAATAATAATAATAATGATAATCAGAATAATCCTTACATTTGATACAGCCTCTTGTCACGTCTTCAAGACGTCTCAAAGCGCTTTACAGAATATACTGTAAAGTGAAATGACTATATTTTGTGTGTGAAACGTGTCATAAAAGGTAGGAAGGGGACAGTGCAGACTCACATGCCTGGAAAGTGACAATATACTGAGAAAGAGGCTGGTTAAATTGAGACTTTTCCATTGGAGCAGAAGAGAGTGAAAGGTGTTGAAGTTACTAAAATGGTATTTCAAGGTTGCGAAGGAAAAACTATTCAGAGATTCAGTGAAAAGAGGCATAATCTTGTGATTGTTAGCAGAAACAAGAGGAGAGAGGATAGAAGGAATTTTCTAACTCGGAAGGTTGCTAGAGTTTAGCATTTATTACCATAACATCTATTAACACCAGATCAGCAGGATATGGGACCAGGAATTATGCACTGCACCTCAGATTTGAGCAAAGAAACATATTTAGACAAAATAGTCCAAGCCAGAGTCATTGTTAGCAGAGAATAAATCATAGTGTGCTTCTGCGAGGGAGGATGTGACTATACCGGTGTCCAGCACCCTCAATAATTACTCACTGACTTCTTGGCCCATTTTCTTGCAGTTTATATTCTGATGAATTATAAATGACACTGAGAAGGTGCGCAGCTATTCCTAGGGCTGTAGCACACACAGAGCAAGAGCAAATCACTGCTGAAGAGAGAGCATTGAACACCCAGCAAGAAAACATCACTCACCCTCCTTACCTTCTCCAATCCTTCCTCACCTCTCCTCCCTCATACCCTCCACCTCATCTACCCTTCTCTTCTCCAACATTCCCTACCCCACACCTCTTCCCACGATCAACTCATTTTAGTCAGCAAATTTCCTGTTATTTCTACGTACTACAGTTTCAAATCCCTCCCCACTTTCAAATCCCAGCTAAAGACCTTCCTTTTTGAGCGTGCTTACAGTCACCTCCCGCTTCCCTCTCCCCTAGCTCCTCAGACTCTGCCACTGTGAAGCGCTCCAGGACACTACCCCGAGTAAATGCAAGTTGAACTAGTGCTGTCCATCCAACGTATTTACAGCTCTACAATGCAATGCTGTGCATTTGAAAGGAAGATTACAGGTGCTATCTGGTGGTCCCTGACAGTTCCATACTGGTTGCAGGTGTCAGATATGACCTGAAATTGCTGATTGACAGCAGTGGAGCAGCATAGGATAGTGCTCTGTGTTGGATTTCTCACCATTAGCAACATAGCCTATAAGAGGCCCTGCCTGTCTAATTAAGTGCAAAGGCTGTGTTAACAGAGAATCTTTTGGGGTTTTGACATTTGTGGTTGATCCAGGAATATTCTAACATTAAAATGAGTTAATAAATATTACCAACAACACCTAGCAGCAGTATTATATTCCTGACTTCCCAGCAGGAAACAGTGAAGAAACGATCTTAACAGGAATGATCTGCATGGGGCGATATGCAGAACGCTGGACGTGGAATTTCATTAACCCCAATTAAAGACTAACTTAAACTCCCCTAAGAATACACTTGGAAGGACACCCCTCAGAGTCCCCAGTGAGTGTCGTTGAACAGAGCATACAATCTCATGGGATCAGAAACACTACATACTTGTTGTGACAGCTTACATCCTATCCTTTTGATACTCTCTGCCTGTTAAGAACTTACAACAGAGGAGGTTCTGGAATGCACCCAGAGGTTACACTTGCTTATTACTGGACAAGGTGGTCTCAGGTTGGCAGAAACTTATGTTTAGGTGCCACAAAATGCTTTTTGGGGTGACTATCGGAATAGAATCACAGCAACTGGTACACATAAATACACACAATTACACCAGTTATATGAATCCGAGAACAGGAAACACAAGTAGTCCATGGATGGGATTGAACTTGCCAAAGAGGAAGCTAAAAGAGATCTGGTGAGGTTCTCATCACCTATAATCAAAACAATGTGAGGCAGAAATAAACAAGACAAACAGGAGGCTGGGTTATATCACTAAATCAGTTCAGTTGAGATCTCCAAGTGGTTTGTCAGACTGTACAATGCTCTGGTCAGACAGCACTTTGTGTACTGTATATAGTTCTGGTCACCGCGATAAAGAGACAGTGTAGAGCAGAACAACAACAACAACAAGATTCCATTTATTGAGCGCCTTTCACGTCGGGAGGACGTCCCAAGGCGCTGTACAGTTGGGTCAGGACCCAAGCATTGGGGGGAAATGGTCAGGGTGAGGGGAGGGAAGGGAGGGAGCGAGGAGTGGGTAGAGAGTCGAGAGGGGAGCTGAAGGCACGGTCAAAGAGAAAGGTCTTGAGACCGGCCTTGAAGGAGGAAAGGGAGGAAGCGGCGAAGGCACTGGGGGATGGAGTTCCAGAGTCTCGGGGCTGAGAGGCTGAAGGCCACCGATGGTCGGGCGGTTGGGGCGGGGGATGTGGAGCAGACCGGAGCCAGAGAAACGGAGGGTACGGGCACGTAGGTAGGGGGATAGTAGGTCGGAGAGGTAGGAGGGAGTAAGGCCGTGAATGGCCATGTAGGTGAGGATGAGAATCTTGAATTCGATCCTCTGGGGGATGGGGAGCCAGTGAAGGCACGCGAGGGTGAGGGTGAAGGCGAGGGTGGGAGTGAGGGCGAGGGCGAGAGTGAGGATGGGAGTGATGTGGGCGCGACGCCTGATACATGAGCTGCAGAGCTCTGGATAACCGACAGTGTGGAGGGAGGGCCGGGAAGGCCGACGAGGAGAGAGTTCCCAGCCTTGAGGTGATAAAGGTGTGGACCAGAGTTTCAGCCGCATGAGGGTGAGGTAGTGCTGTAGTCTGGCGATGTTCTGGAGGTGATGGAAGGCGGTGCTGGTTGTGGAGTGGATATGAGGGAGAAAGGACAGCTCAGGGTCGGACAGAACCCCGAGGTTCCTGATGGCTTTGAGAGGTGGAGAGTGCGGCCTTGGACGCTGATGCTGTCAGCGCCTGAGGTGCAGAGGCGCTGACGTGAGCCAATCAGGAGGGCCTCAGTTTTGTGCACGTTGAGCTGAAGAAAGTTGTCTCTCGTCCAGGACTCGATGTCAGACATCGGTGGTTGTGGAGTTGAGAGTAGAGGAGGAAAGGTAGAGTTGGGTGTCATCCGCATACATGTGGAAGTTAACCCCATGTCTGCGGATGATGTCACCACAGGGGGAACACATAGAGGGTGAAGAGGAGGGAACCGAGGACAGAGCCCTGAGGGACACCGCACGAGACAGTGCGGGGGGTGGAGGGAAAGCCGTGTGTGGGAACAAAGTGAAGACGGTGGGAGAGGTACGACCTAAACCACTCAAGGACAGGGCCTTGAAGGTTGAGGTGGGAGGACAAGCGGTGGAGGAGGATAGCGTGGTCGACCGTATCGAATGCTGCCGATAGGTAGAGGAAGCCGAGGAGGCAGAGGGAGCTCTGGTCGCAGATGGTCAGGATGTCATTGGTGACCTTGACCAGGGCAGTTTCTGTGCTATGGGCAGCACGGAAACCCGACTGAAGGGGTTCGAATAATGAATGGGTGGAGAGGAAAGAGCGCAGCTGGGAGGCCACAACTCATTCCAGGACCTTGGACAGGAAGGGGAGGTTGGACATGGGCCGGAGATTGATAGCTGTGACGCATCAAGGGAGGGTTTTTTCAGGGTGGGAGTGATGGTGGCAGTTTTTAAGGGAATGCGAACAGAGCCACAGGAGAGGGACAGGTTGATGATGTCTGTGATATGTGGGGCAGGAGGTGGAGCTGAGAGATAAGGAGTGGAGTGGGGATGGGGTCAAGGGAACAGGTGGTGGGTTTCAGGGATAGGATGAGTTTGGTGACAGAGGGTGGGGAAATGGGTTCAAAGGTGTGTAGGGGAGGATGGGTAGGAATTGGAGTGTGGGAGGGAAGGGGTGGGGGGTGTGTGGGAGTCAGAGTGTGGGAGGGAAGGGGTGGGGGGTGGGTGGATGTTGGAGCGGAAGTGACCGCGGAGCGGATTCCCTTGATTTTGGATTCAAGGAAATCCAGCATCTCCTCGCAGTGAAGGTTGGAGGAGATGACCTGCTCGGGGTGGCGGGTGGCACGGAGGAGTCGGGATGTGGTAGAAAACAGTAGCCTGGGGTTGTTCTTCGCCTCCAGGATTATCCTGGAGTAGAAGGACGACTTGGCCGAGACTAGAGTGGAGCGGTAGATTTTGAGGAGGTCCAGCCAGATTTGTCGGTGGACCGTTAGGCCAGATTTGAGGCAGGTGTGTTCAGCGGCCCCGCACCTGGCTCTTCTGTGAGCGGAGGTGGGTGGTGAACCAGGGGGAGGAGCGAGAGTAGGAGACAGTACGGAAAGTGATGGGGGCAAGAGTGTCGAGTGTGGAAGAGAGGGTGTTGTGGAGGAGGACGAGAGCAGAAGAGGAGTCGTTGAGGGTTGAAGGCCAGAGGGAGAGGCGTTCAGAGGACTCCAAGGCATCGGTTAGGGATTGTGTAGGTAACTTCTTCCAGGGGCGGTAGAAGATGGTGGTGGATCTGGTGGAGGTGGTGAGGGGGTGGAGGTGGTGAAGGAGATGTAGTGGTGGTCGGAGATGGCCTTGTCGGTAATGGTGACATCCAAGACACTGAGGCCCCGGGTGATCACCAAATCGAGTGGGTGGCCGTGACTGTGAGTGGCGCAGTTGATGTGGAGGGAGAGGTTGAGTGAGGAGAGCAGGGAGGAGAAGTCTGAGGAGATGGAGCAGGAGGGGGTGAAGTGCAGGTTGAAGTCGCCCAGGATGATGAGGCGATCAGAGCAGAGGCAGAGAGATGTAAGTAGGGTATAAATATCGGAGATGAAGGTGGGAGAGGTTTTAGGGGCCGGGAGAGGAGGAGGATTTTGAATGAGAGGAAGGAGGGGTGGGAGAGGGTGAGGTGCTCAAAAGAGGGGAAAGAGCCAGAGGAGTAGGGGGATAGTGTCCTTGAGATAAGGGATACACCACCGCCACGGCGGTTGGGGCAAGAGATGTGGTGGGAGGTGTAGCCGGGTGGTGTGGTCTCCGTGAGGGGGAAGTTGTCGCCTGGGGTGAGCCAGGTTTCCGTTAAGGCCATGATATCAACGTTCTCATCAAGGATGAGTTCGTTGATGACCAGGGCCTTGTTACAGAGACGTTTTGTAGTCTGATGTGGAGGGAGCGGTTGACAGAAGGGTGTGTGGGGAGGGAGGGGGGTCCCGGTTGTGAGGCAGGGGTGGGGGGAATGGGGATGAGGGAGGAGAGGTTGGCTCCCCGGGTCTGTGTCCGGGGTGGCTGGCGAGTGTGGTGGGGAATGGGGCAGTCGGTGTGGCTGCTGCTGGACAGCCAACGCCGAGTGCCGCGGTGAGCCCGGCCGGCGGAGGATTCCCAGACTGGAACAGAGGGAGGTTGTGGGAGGGTCAAGTGGGGATAGAAGGCGAGAGGGACGGAGAGAGAGGAGGACAGAGCGGGAGAGATGCAGAGGTGGGAGGGTTTGTGGGGAGAAAGGAGGGGGGAGGGAGGGAGGGGGTGAGGGGGCTCGGGTCAGAGCGGCAGCCATAATGCGCACGCGGGGACCGGGAGCGAGCGGTCAGGTGGATGGCATTAGCCCATAGGCTGGGGCTGGGGCAGCCAACCCAACAGGACCATGGTGGTCCCTGATGCGAGCCCCGGGGTTGGGGGGGGGCGCAGAGGTTGTTTTTTTTTTGCGCGTACACTGGAGAACATTATAATCCTGACCCATAGAAAGGCCCAGAGACCCCAAATGACCTTTCAGAAAGATTCCAGAGAGGGACCACAATAGAAACCCAAATGATATCCAAAGAGACCCCAAAGAGGAACATAAGAGAGATCCAAAAGATAGACCACATTGGGGGATTCTAGAAATTCTAGAAAGACAGTCTGGATGGATCTAACAGCAACCAGAGAGAGATCAAGAAAAACACCTATGGAGAGAGGCAAGAGAAACCCAGAGATAGTCCAGAGAGACACACTGAGCAATCCTAGAGAGTCCACAATGAGACTCCAGAGTGGGGTTGATCAGGGCTGTGGGGAGAGAGCGGGGGAGTGGGGTTGATCAGGGCTGTGGGGAGAGAGCGGGGGAGTGGGGTTGATTTGGAAGCTCTTTTCAAAGAGCGACAAAGACACGATGGGCCGAATGGCTGTGTAACTATGATTGTGAGCCAACGCTTCAGATAGAGGCAAGATTCATCAGAGAGACCTCAAGGAGAGAAATTAAATGAATGTTGTTATGGAGGCCAATACAACAGCTAATTTATATTGTTTCTAGGATGAATATATCAACAATATATTGTTGGCTTTGGAGAGGGTGTAGAGGAGATTTACCAGGATGGTACCAGGGATGAGGGACTTCTGTTATGTGGAGAGACTAGAGAAGCTGGGATTGTTCTCCTTGGAGCAGAGAAGGTTAAGGGGAGATTTAATAGAGGGGTTCAAAATTATGAGAGGTTTTGATAGAGTAGATAGGGAAAAACTGTTTCCTCTGGCAGGTGGGTCAGTATCCAGGGCAGATTGATTCAAGATAATTGTGAAAAGAATCAGAGGGGAGATGAGCAGAATTTTATTTTACACATAGAGTTGTTATAATAATAATAATAATCCTTGCATTTGATATAGCGCTTTTCACGTCGGGAGGACGTCCCAAAGCGCTTCACAGAACACACTGTAAAGTGAATTGACTGTATATTTGTGGGCGAACGCGGCAGCCAATTGCGCACAGCAATGTCCCACAGACAGTCGTAGATTGAAAATGACCAATTTATTATTGGTTTTGGAGGGATTATTATTAGGCTCTGTGTGGAGTAAGGAAACTTGCCCAAGGTTTGGCCCTCTGCCTGGAATTGAACTCAGATCTCTCACTTGCAAAGCGAGTGCTCTAACCACTGAGCTACAGGACTCCAAAGAAGATTCAATAATAGGTTTCAAAAGGGAATTAATAAGTACTTGAAAAGGAAAATATTGCAGGGGTTTGGGGAAAGAGCAGGGGAGTGGGACTGATTGGGTAGCTCTTCCAAAGAGCCAGCACAGGCACGATAGGCCGAATGGCCTCCTTCTGTGCTGTACAACAACAACAACAACAAAATGACATTTATAGTGCACCTTCATGTCGGGAGGACGTCGCAAAGTGTTGAACAGATGTCGGTGGCCTGAGCATTGGGGAGGGGTGGTGTAGGGGTGAGGGAAGGCAATGAAGTGGGAGGGAGACCAAAGGCACGGTAGAAGAGAAGGGTCTTGAGACCGGCCTTGAAGGATACGAGGGAGGAAGCGAGGCCAAGGGACCGTGGGATGGAGTGTGGGGGCAGAGAGGCTGAAAGCCCGACCACCGATGGTAGGGTGGGTCGGGTGGGAGACATGGAGCAGCCGGAGTCCGCTGAATGGAGGGAGCGGGCAGGTTGGTAGGGAATCAGCAGATCAGAGAGTAGGAGGGGGCAAGGACATGGATGGCCTTAAAGGTGAGGACGAGGATCTTGAACTCGATCCTCTGGGGGATGGGGAGCCAGTGGAGTCGGGTGAGGGTGGGAGTGATGGGGTCACAGAGTCTGATGCGTGAGAGTACACGAGCAGCAGAGTTTTGGATGATCTGCAGCTTGTGAAGGGAAGAGTTGGGAAGGCCGATGTAATATTCTATGATTCTATGAACAAGAAATGAAATGTACAATCAAATAAAATGATTTGTTTTGCTATATCAGAAGCAAAATGTTTAGTTAATATCTAAATGTGTTGTCTGAAATCTGCAAAAACAACTAATGAGAAGGTCAACAAACCATACAGGATAATTCCTGCTTCCACAGAGTAAGGGGAAGTACTGATAGCAAATGTTAAAAGGATGATCAGAGACAATAGATGGAGACCTCTTACTTTTAAGTCTTTTTCTAAAATAAAAGCAAATATTACATTCTGCGCAAGATAATAATAATTGTTGTGTGACGCCACTGAAATAAAATAAGCAACACCTCCCTTTCTAAACTTCACTCTCAGTTCACAGCCTCCTCTCTCTCTTTCTCTCTTTGTCCTCAATCCACTTTTGGGTTTTCAACATTTCAGGTGTTTTTCATTGAATCTTCTTGACCACATGATTTACCTCTAACAATAATTTTTACCTCTTAATTTATACAATAATAATAATAGACTAGAGAAGCTGGGATTGTTCTCCTTAGAGCAGAGAAGGTTTTTTTTTACACAGAGAGCTGTTATGGACTGGAATACATGTCCTGAAAACGTGGTGGAAACAAATTCAATAACAACTTTCAAAAGGGAATTAGATAGGTACTTGAAAAGGAAAAATTTGCAGGGATACGGAGAAAGAGTGGTGAGTGGAACTGATTAGGTAGCTCTTCCAAAGAGCTGGCACAAGCACGTTGGGCTGAATGGCCTCCTTCTGAGCTGTAATAATCTATGATTTTATAATAATCCCTGCATTTGATATAGGACCTTATCGTGTCTTCGAGACGTCACAAAGTACTTCCCAGAATAATTCTTTAAATTGGTGTGGCTGTGTATATTTTGTGGGTGAATAAATACAGCAGCCAATTTGTGTACAACAATACAAAATACAGCACACAATTACATTTTTAGAGCACCTTTCACATCAGGAGGACATCCCAAGGCGCTGAACAGTTGGGTATTAAGACGTGACCCGGGTGGGGGTGGTTGGGGTTGGGATCAGGGAGGGTGGAGGGCAGAGAGGGTAGGATAAGGAGGATGGTCGAAGAGGATGGTCTTGAGGCATGCCTTGAAGAAGGCAAGGGAGGGAGGCGAAAGGAATGTGGGATGGACTTCTAGAGGGTGGGGCAGAGAGACTGATGGCCCAACCGCTGGTAGTAAGGAGGGGCGAGGCGTGGGGGCGGTGCCAGGCAGGGGACATGGAGCAGGCCAGAGCCTGCTGAGCAGAGGGAGCGGACAGGTTGATAGGAGGTTAGTGGATCGGAGAGGTATGAGTGGGCAAGGCAAGCATGGAGGGCCTTGAAGTTGAGGATGAGAATTTTGAACTTGATCCTCTGAGGGATGGGGAGCCAGTGAGGGTGAGGGTGGGTGTGATGGGGTAACGGAGCCTGGTTCGGGAGAGGACACAAGCTGCAGAGTTCTGGATGATCTACAGCTTGTGGAGTGAAGAGTTGAGAAGGCTGACAAGCAGGGTGTTGGCATAGTCAAACCTGGTTGTAATGAAGGCATATATGAGGGTTTCAGAATGTCATTTGTCACCTTGACCTGTGGGCAGCATAGAAACCTGAATGGAGGGGTTCATAAAGGGAGTGGCAGGAGAGGAAGGAGTGAAGCTGGGAAGCAACAACTCTTTCATGGACCTTGGAAAGGAATGTACCACAAGCAGTCAAGGAGTGAGGGACAAACTTTACCTGGTGGATTTTTGGCTGGATATGAGGATAAACTCCCTTCTCTTGTCGAATAGTGCCATGGGATCTTTAACATCCACCTAGACAGACAGACATGACCTTTTAACGGTTTAACAACTCATCCGAAAGTTGACATGTCTGACAATGCAACAATGCACTGCGCTGGGTTGTCAGGATAGATTATATAGTCCCAAACATGAGGCTTCTTATTCAAAGGCAAGAGTGCTACAAACTGAGTCAGGCTGACACACAAATGGATGAGCCACTTACATATAGGCCAGTTATAGGCCAGTTAGTCTCCTATTGGTTGTGTACAAACTTCTAGAGTCCGCAATGATGGATCAAATTAGCAAATGTTTAGAAAGGCAAGGGTTTCTCAGAGACAGACAGCAGTCATATTTGACTAATTAAATTGGATTTTTGAGGAAATAACAAGCAATTTAGCAGCAGTAGTCTTGATGCAGCATAGAAACAGAGACCTGTGATTAAAGATACACAGGTCTCTAAAAATGGGAGTGCAAATGGCAAGGCACAAAAAGCAATTCCATGGTCCAAAGGGCTGTTAATGGCTTTGGTTTCTGTGGTCACAAACATGTAAACGGTATTGTATGCGGGGCATTTTAACATAAGAAAGAGAAGGTAATGTTACAAAAAAAATGCAAAATACTGCAGATGCTAGAAATCTGAAATAAAAACAGGGATCACTGGGAACACTCATCTATGGAGAAAGGAAACTATGTCAACATTTCGGTTCATGACCCTTCTGACGAAGGGTGTTTCCAGCAATTTCTGTTGAGGCAATGTTACATTTGTACAAGATATTGGTTAAGCCACAGTTGGAGTATTCAATCCTATTTTGGGCACCCACCGCATCCTAGAAAGAACAACACAGCCATGGAGAGGGAATAGATGGAGATTCACTGGAATGATACCAGGGATGAGAGTTTATAGTTATTTGGAGAGGCTTGCAAAGTACCTCACTGATTGTTCTCACTGAAACACACAAGGTTAATTGGGATCTGATAGAGATTTTCAAAATTGTAAAGGTTTGAGAGGATTAAATAGATCATTTTCAGTCAGTAACAAGAATACATCAATTGTGGATTGCCCCAGAGAAAACAGATATTTTTTACACAAAGGTTTATTAGAATATGGCTTGTTGCTATAGCTGACTGTTGAAGCTGAGCCACAACAACCTCAACTTGCATTTATATACCGTACTTCATGCAGGGCAGCGTCCCAGAGCTCTTGACAGTGGTGGAGCGCGACACTGAGCTGGGGGGAGGTGGCGTGACAGTAGGCATGGTCAAATAGGAAGATCTTCAGGCGTGACCTGAAGATGGGGAATGAAGGGGACAAGGCGTAGGGATAGAGGCGTAGCTGAAAGCTTGGCCACCAATAGTGGAATGGAGAGCACAAAGGACATCAGAAGGCTGGAATCAGTCGAGCGGAGGCAGCGAGTTGTGGGTTGTGGGGTAAGCAGGTTGGAGAGGTAGGGAAGTGTCAGGGCATGAAGGTATTTGAACATGATCCATTTGACAGTAGGGAGCCAGTGGAGCCTGGCTAAAACTGATGTGATTGGGTGCAGAGTTTTGTACGGGTGAGTATTTGGACAGTGGAGTTTTGGATCAGCTGGATTCTGTACATAGTGGAGCATGGGAGACCAGCAAAGAGGGCATTTGAGGGCATTTTGAGGGCATTCAAGTCAGGAGGTGATGAACACATGGACGAATGTTTTGGATGCATCTGGGGTCAGGTATGGTTGGTGGTGGACACTGTGGCAGAGGTGGAGGAAGGCAGTCCTGGTCAGGGACTGGATGTGGGGAAGGAAGTTGGGGGTCGAACCTGACGCCTAGGTTATGCACTGATTCGGTAAATTTGAGGGATGGGCCAGGGAGGTCAGAACTGCAAGATAAAAGACGTTGAAGGGAGTCAATGAGTATGGCTTCCATCTTGCCAACATCCGGGCCCTGATATCCGCCAGACAAGCAGAGAGAACATTGGTGGACCTGGAGTTGTAGCTGGAGGAGGAGAGGTAGATTTGTTTGTCAAGGAAGTTTACCCTATGTCTGCGGATGACATTGTCAAGAAGGAGCATATAGATGAGGAAGAGGAGGGGCCAAGGATAGAGCCCTGGGGTACACCAAAGATAACTGGGCGGTGGCGGAGGCGGGAGGAGAAGTTGTTTGAGGAGATAAAGTGAAGTTGATTGGTTAAGTAGGGCTCAAATCAGGATAGTGTGGTCCCATTGAAGTGGATGAGGGAGGAGAGGCGGTGGATGAAGATGGCATGATCGACTGTGTTGAATGTGGAAGAGAGATCCACGAGGACAAGGAGGCAGAGGGAGCCCTGGTCACAGAGAAAGAAGACGTCAAAAGGGAATTGGCTAAACACCTGAAGAAACATAATATTTATGGGGAAAGAGCAGGTAAATTAGATCAGTTCCAGTGGATCTATTGGCTTCAGCACAGACACAATGCTCTGAATGAACTCCTTCTACTCTGTAAATGTTCTAGGATTCCAGAAAGTATATTCATTGAGATAGCATCTGCTATGAGTTGCCTTCATTGGGATCATTTTATTTTGCATGTCTTCAATTTATAACCAATTGCAAGTCAAGATTGGGATGTCCAAGTCCAGATAATGAATGACATTCTGCAGCCTCCTACCTATTTGCTGCTGGAGTGTGAATGTGCACAAGTGGTGCACATCAGCAGGTGTCCCAGAGGTAAGAATTGAGGCCAGAGCCCTGGGGGAATACAGCCCCACTTCTCCCAACTTTAGCCCTGGATCCAGATTCAGGAAAAAAATCTCAGGGATCTGACTCCACCTTTGCCTTGCTCCCTCTCCAGATTTACAGCAGTAATTCCTTTTACGGCGATGTTTCAGCTGTAAAGTTTCTTGGTGAGAGCAGATATTGTTGTGACCAGATTACTGCATTGTATCATCTTTACAACGCTAATTACAAACATGTCACATTCTATTTTCTTTGCTGAATGCCTGATCAGACCATGGCTCAGGGAGAATAAACAATAACAACAACAAAATTACATTTGTATAGCGCCTTTCACATCGGGAGGACGTCCCAAGGTGCTGGACAATCAGTGTTTCGGCCCCGAGCTGGGGGTCAGGATCAGGGAGGTGGAGGGATGGCAGAGGGGGAAAGGATGATGACTGAAGGCACAGTCGCAGAGGAGGGTCTTGAGACAGGTCTTGAAGGAGGCAAGGAGAATTAACCCTCTCACCAGCAAAGCCTGCACTTAATCTTATTCATATTTTACCCAGATTTTCACTTCGGTTAAGTTGCCATTATTTCCTTTGTTCCTCTCTCGCACTGTCCACATGCCCACCACTGATAGGATGTCCCCAGTCTGTATCGTCATGTCATCTGCTGAGCCCCTCGAGGGCAGTGAGTGTCATCTCCATTATGTACCCTCCTGTACATGAGCCTGTCCTCAACAGGGTTCCATGTATCTCTCATTCACAAGTCTCATTGTCACCATTTATGTCTCTCACATACATAAATCCTATGCAACGCAGGTCACTGCATCACATTACCATATGCCATTGAACTAAGAGTCTGAAATGGCAGCTGTGACACAAGCTTGAGCTGTGTTGGTGAAGGTTTTGTGGAAGTTACTGGATGTTCTCCACAGCCCCGCCCTGATTTATTGGGTGACTTCATCATAATAATAACATGATCTGGTTCCTCCACCACAGTATGGAAGAAATGCACACGCATTATGAATCAAGCTCTTTTAAAGCATCTCTCATTGCTCTATATCCCTATATATATTCATTTTAAATCAATAAAAAGTTTTGTATTACAATCTAAATTGAAACAACAAATATACCCAAGACTGAGACACTCTGTGATTGGCCCGGGGCTGAGACACTCTGTGATTGGCCCGGGACTGAGACACTCTGTGATTGGCCCGGGGCTGAGACACTCTGTGATTGGCCCGGGGCTGAGACACTCTGTGATTGGCCCGGGGCTGAGACACTCTGTGATTGGCCCGGGGCTGAGACACTCTGTGATAGGCCCGGGACTGAGACACTCTTTGATTGGCCCGGGGCTGAGACACTCTCTGATTGGCCCGGGGCTGAGACACTCTGTGATTGGCCCGGGGCTGAGACACTCTGTGATTGGCCCGGGGCTGAGACACTCTGTGATTGGCCCGGGGCTGAGACACTCTGTGATTGGCCCAGGGCTGAGACACTCTGTGATTGGCCCGGGACTGAGACACTCTGTGATTGGCCCGGGGCTGAGACACTCTGTGATTGGCCCGGGACTGAGACACTCTGTGATTGGCCCGGGGCTGAGACACTCTGTGATTGGCCCGGGGCTGAGACACTCTGTGATTGGCCCAGGGCTGAGACACTCTCTGATTGGCCCAGGGCTGAGACACTCTGTGATTGGCCCGGGGCTGAGACACTCTGTGATTGGCCCAGGGCTGAGACACTCTCTGATTGGCCCGGGGCTGAGACACTCTGTGATTGGCCCGGGGCTGAGACACTCTGTGATTGGCCCGGGACTGAGACACTCTTTGATTGGCCCGGGGCTGAGACACTCTCTGATTGGCCCGGGGCTGAGACACTCTGTGATTGGCCCAGGGCTGAGACACTCTCTGATTGGCCCAGGGCTGAGACACTCTGTGATTGGCCCGGGGCTGAGACACTCTGTGATTGGCCCGGGACTGAGACACTCTGTGATTGGCCCGGGGCTGAGACACTCTGTGATTGGCCCAGGGCTGAGACACTCTCTAATTGGCCCGGGGCTGAGACACTCTGTGATTGGCCCGGGGCTGAGACACTCTGTGATTGGCCCGGGGCTGAGACACTCTGTGATTGGCCGGGGCTGAGACCACTGTGATTGGCCCGGGGCTGAGACCACTGTGATGGGCCCGGGGCTGAGACCACTGTGATGGGCCCGGGGCTGAAACACTCTGTGATTGGCCCGGGGCTGAGACACTCTGTGATTGGCCCGGGGCTGAGACACTCTGTGATTGGCCCGGGGCTGAGACACTCTTTGATTGGCCCGGGGCTGAGACACTCTGTGATTGGCCCGGGGCTGAGACACTCTGTGATTGGCCCGGGACTGAGACACTCTGTGATTGGCCGGGGCTGAGACACTCTGTGATTGGCCCGAGGCTGAGACACTCTGTGATTGGCCCAAGGCTGAGACACTCTGTGATTGGCCCGGGGCTGAGACACTTTGTGACCACACATCCCAACATTTTGCTTTCCTCACTTCCCAGGAACACTGTAGTAATGGTTTTATCTACCACAATATCCTTTCTTCAACTGTTTCTGATATATTTTTCTACCCATTCTGGTGTATAATCTTCTGCATGTGACAACCTGGCTCAGCTGGTAGCACTCTAGCCTCTGAATCAGAATTGTTGTGGATTGAAGCTCCAAGATGCAAGACATTAGATGGATCTTGAAGGAGGTCAGAGAGTGGACAAGATGGAGGAACTCTAGAATGGAGTTTCAGAAAGTGGGGGCAAGTAGGCTGAAAGCCCAATCGCTGATGCTGGGGTGGGTAGGGCAGGGATGTGAAGCAGGCCATATCCACTGACGGAAGTGAGTGGCTGGGTTGGTACAGTTTGTGAAGGTTGCAGATGTAGGCTAGAGCAAGAGTGGGAAGGGATTTGAAAGTGAGGATTAGGATCTTGAACTCAATCAGCTGGGGAATAGGAGCCAATGGAGCCAGGTGAGGATTGGGTGTGAGGTTCCCAGCATCTAGTGAGGGAAAGGCTATGGGTGCTAGAGTTCTGGATTGTCTACAGCTTGTGTAGGGCAGAATTGGTAATCTGGTGAGCATAGTGTTGGCGTAGTCAAGCCTGGACATGATAAATTCATGTGTCAGGGTCTTGATGGCTAGAAGAAAGAGGTTGTGGTGGAGGCAGGCAATATTATGGAGGTGGGGCAAAGCTGAGCCAGTTGTAGGGTTTAAAGGACAATGGGAATGGAACAAGACACAGAGGTTCTGCACTGGCTCTGCAAGCTGGAGTGTGCGTCCTTGTAATAATAATAATAATAATAGTCCTTGCATTTGATATAGCGCTTTTCACGTCGGGAGGACGTCCCAAAGCGCTTCACAGAACACACTGTAAAGTGAATTGACTGTATATTTGTGGGCGAACGCGGCAGCCAATTGCGCACAGCAATGTCCCACAAACAGTCATAGATTGAAAATGACCAATTTAATTATTGTTTGGGGTTTTTTGGAGGGATTATTATTAGGCGTGTGGAGTAAGGAAACTTGCCCAAGGTTGATGCTCTCAGTGACTAAGGTGAGAAGGTGCTGACAGGAGCCCAGCCAGAGAACCTCTGTCTTATCGGCATTCAACTAGAGAAATTTAGAGCTCATCCTGGACTTGATGTCTGACAGGTAATCAACTAGATCAACGGTGCTCTAGGAATCAAGGATGGAGGCAGAGAGTTAGAGTTGGGTGTCATCCAATGAGGGTGCTCTGCATTGTCAGAAGTGCCAGCCTTTGGATGAGATATCAAACTGGGAGCCTGTCTTGGGACGTCCGACGTGAAAGGCGCTATGCAGATGTAATCTTCTTGTTGTTGTTGTTGTCTGCCTGCTGAGGTGGACACTAAAGAGATGGTTCTATTTGAAAAGAAAAGGGAGTTTCTCTCAGTGTCCTGGCCAACACTCCTCCAGATAAAATTGGTTATTTATTTCATGGCTATACTTGAAACATTGCTATGCACAAATGGACTGCCACGTTTGCCTGCTGCCACTACATTTTGTAGTAAAATCCTATAAACTGCTTTGAGACGTCCTCCAGATATGATATGTATTATTGTAATTTTTTTCAGTCTTTGTGCAACATCTCCTTTTGGGCTTCCATTACGTGCCTTGAGTGAGCTCACTCAATGGAATGAACAGGAGGATAGCACAGCTCATGAGGCAACGTGAAGCAAAGTGTCCGTACTTGTCCCTGGTGAGAGGAAGCTGCCAGTGTCAGTTGGACCTGAGAGAAGTGATTTGCAGTCTGACAAGGCCCTCAAACACATTGCGATTCTCTGAAATTCCTGCAGTAGTTTTACAATCAATAAAATATAATCATGCATATTATTTTACGGTTACTTTTCTCTCCCTCAATCCTTCCTCTTAGACCATACTTACATCAGCTCCCCCTCTCCCCGATTCAGCCTGAGGCTTCGACAATCTTAAGCACTCTAAGATGCCATTAATAATAATAACAATAATCCTTGCATTTGATATAACGCCTTATCATGTCTTTGAGGCATCTCAAAGCGCTTCACAGAATATACTGCAAAATGAATTGACTGTATTTCTTGGGGGGGGACGAAACGCAGCAGCCAGTTGCGCACAGCAGTGTCCCACAAAGAGTCATGGATTGAAGTGACCAATTTTTTTTGAAGGAATTATTACCTTTTGAAAAGTGATCCGCCAATCGACTAACAACCAGGTTCCTACTTACTACTAGGTAACAACAACAACAAAATGACATTTATAGAGCGCCTTTCACATCGGGAGGACGTCCCAAAGCGCTGAATAGTCAGATGTCGGGGCCAGAACATGGGGGAGGGGTGGTGTAGGGGTGAGGGAAGGCAGAGAGGTGGGAGGGAGACCAAAGGCACGGTCGAAGAAAAGGGTCTTGAGACCAGCCTTGAAGGAGGCGAGGGAGGAAGCGAGGCCAAGGGACCGTGGGATGGAGTTCCAGAGTGTGGGGGCAGAGAGGCTGAAAGCTCGGCCTCCGATGGTGGGGGGGGTTCGGGTGGGAGACATGGAGTAGGCTGGAGCCCGATGAACGGAGGGAGCGGGCAGGTTGGTAGGGAGTCAGCAGATCAGAGAGTAGGAGGGGGCAAGGACATGGATGGCCTTAAAGGTGAGGACGAGGATCTTGAACTCGATCCTCTGGGGGATGGGGAGCCAGTGGAGTCGGGTGAGGGTGGGGGTAATGGGGTCACAGAGTCTGGTGTGTGAGAGTACACGAGCTGCAGAGTTTTGGATGATCTGGAGCTTGTGAAGGGAAGAGTTGGGAAGGCCGATGAGGAGGGAGTTCCCGTAATCAAGCCTTGAGGTGACGAATGCATGGGTGAGGGTTTCGGCAGCCTGAGGGATAAACAGAGGCATGTGGAGTAAGGAAACTTGCTCAATATTTCGCCCTGCCCGGGAATCAAACCGAAGTCTCTCGCTTGCGAGGTGAGCTGATCCACAAAACCCTGCAAAAGGGGGGGAAAGGGGTCCCTAACAACGGCTCTGTCCAACAACCATCAGGATATGGCCTGGCTGGCGGTAAAAGAGGCTCTCCCCCTCACGGCCGTCATGCATGGTCAAGGTCTGGGTCCGTTAGCACATCATCCTCGCGTCGGCTGCAGAGGCCAGGAGACCGTGGACCACCTTTTCCTGGAGTGTTGTTTTGCAGAGGCAGTTTGGAAAAAGATGGAATGGATTCTCTTGCGGTTCGTCCCTGGGGATCTTCTCTCACGGCACTCGATGCTGTACCATCTCTTCCCGGGCACTCACAACGAAACCCACATCGAGTGTGCCTGGAGGATCATAAACTCGGTAAAGGGGGCCCTTTGGCTCCCAAAACCAGGTGTTTTTCTGGCAGAATGAGGGGACGGTGAGGGCCTGTCTCTGGCACGGGCATACTAGGATCAGGGACTATATACTGAGGGACAAGCTGAAGTTCTACAAGCATATTTTACAAACATATCAAGAAAAAAAGGTTAGTCAAAGGAAGTGTGGGGCCAATTAAGGACCAAGGGGGCAATCTTACTGTGGAGGCAGAGGGCAATGGCTGATGTGCTGAATGAGTACTTTGCATCTGTCTTCACAAAAGGATTGGATGCACCAAATGCCGCAGTATCGGATGAGAGGGTAGAGGAAATGGATAGGATAAGTATAAACAGAGAGGAAGTACTGAGAAGGTTGACTGGGCTGAAGGTGATAAGTCACCCGGTCCGGACGGGATGCAGCGAAGGTTACTATGGGAGGGACGGGTACAAATAGCGGAGGCTTTGGCCACAATTTTTCAATCTTCGTTGGACACAGGAGTGGTGACTGGACAGTGGCCAATGTGACTCCCGGTACAAAAAGGGACAGAAGGACAAACCTGGGAACTCCAGGCCAGTCAGCCTAACATCAGTAGTGGGGAAACTCCTGGAGACTATAATCCGGGACAGAATAAATCTTCATTTAGAAGAATATGGGTTAATTAGGGACAGCCGCACGGATTTGTTAAAGGCAAATCTTGTCTAACAAATCTAATAGAATTTTTCGATGAGGTAACGGAGAGGGTGGATAAAGGTAGTGCAGTTGATGTAGTTTATATGGACTTTCAAAAGGCATTTGACAAAGTGCCACATGAAAGACTTGTAAGAAAGATAGAAGCCCACGGTATAAAAGGGACAGTGGCAGCGGATCCAGAACTCACTGGGACACAGAAAGCAGAGAGTTGTGGTGAACGGCGGCTTTTCTGACTGGAGGGAAGTGTACAGTGGTGTCCCCCAGGGATCAGTATTAGGACCACTGCTCTTCTTAATATACATAAATGACCTGGACTTGGGTATAGGAAGCACCATTTCCAAGTTTGCGGACGACACAAAGTTGGGAGGGGGTAAACAGTGAGAAGGAGAGGAGCCGACTGCAGGAAGACATAGACAGATGGTAAGATGGGCGACACATAGCAGATGAGTTTCAATGTGGAGAAATATGAGGTAATGCATTTTGATAGAAAGAATGAGGGGCAATATAGGCGGTAATACAATCTTAAGGGGGTAAAAGAACAGAGAGACCTGGGGGGGCAGGTAAATGAATCCTTGAAGGTGGCAGGACAGGGAGATAGGGCTGTAAAAAGGGCATATGGGATACTGGGCTTTATAAATAGGGGCATCGAGTACAAGAGTCTGGAGGTTATGATTAACCCATATAAACACTGGTTAGGCCTCAGTTAGAATACTGCGCCCAGTTCTGGGCACCTCACTATAGGAAGGATGTTAAGGCATTGGAAAGGGCGCAGAGGAGATTTACGAGGATGGTACCAGGAATGAGGGACCGTGATGATGAGGAAAGGCGAGAGAGGCTGCGATTATTCTCATTGGAGCAGAGAAGGTTACGAGGACCTAATAGAAGTCTTCAAAATCATGAGAGGATTTGATAGGTTAGAAAGGGAAAAACTGTTCCCACTGGTGGGAGTGTCGGTGACTCGAGGTCACAGATTCAAAATAGTCTCTAAAAGAAGCCGAGGCGAGAGGTGAGAAGATATTGTTTCACGCAGCGAGTTGTTCGAATCTGGAACACTGCCTGAAAGGGCGGTGGAGGCCGATTCGATAACTACTTTTAAAAACGCGGTGGACGGGTATTTGAGGAGGACGGGTTTGCAGGTTATGGGGAAAAGGCTGTGGAGTGGGATTGACATTAATTACTCTATTCAAAGAGCCGCACAGACTCGATGGGCCGAATGGCCTCTTTTTGTGCTGTACAATTCTATGATTCTATGATTCTAACTGCACATAGGCCAGATGGGGCCTGACCCCGGCAGGAGCCCCTCCGGCACAACCTGCTCAGGGTGCACCCACCGGGTAGCCCACAAGGGCATCCAAAACTGACTGAAGTAAGGGTACAGAAAGACGCTCGAGATGTAACCAAAGAGTGTCCCAAAAATGTATGTTCGGTAAAACTTGTGCCCGTGCGGTGCACATCGGAGCGCCTTCCGAAAGCAGAAAGTACACCTTATCAGGGTGAGTGCGGGTGCGCACATGGATGTGGTGTATCCAGGGGCGACTCTCGACTGTGTTAAAGGGAGTGTCCAAAAAAACATGTACACAACCTATGTGTGGTGAAGGAATGTACCGTAAACAATGGAATGTTTTTTGTATCAGGAGAAAAGGGAAAGCATTGTAACAAAAGATGTTATGTTTGTTTTGGATTTCTGTAAATATTATATAAACAAACAAACAAACAAACAAACAAACAAACAAACAAATAAATAAATAAATAAATAAATAAATAAATAAATAAATGAATGAATGAATGAATGAATGAATGAATGAATGAATGAATGAATGAATGAATGAATATATATATATTATATATATATATTTTTGTTTGGACCAATTCTCTGTCAGACAACAAACCCTGGATAAGGTCTAACTTATTGACAAGAAAGAGTCCTGTTTGGCTCCCGTCATCATCTTATCTCAGTCACTGACAGTGTTAATCTGTATGGATGTGCAGTTCACCTCAGCTCGTCTGTTTGGAACCTCTATGTCTCGTTTAACACCCAACTGTCTCTCAAACCCCACATCCCTCTCAGCTTTTCCTCAACTGCAAAATATTGCTGCCTCTACCATTAAAGCACTCTGAGATGTCGTCTGGCGTGGAGGGCACTATATAAATCCAAGTTGTTGTTGTTGTTACCTCTCCCCCTTGAGCTTCTGAGAACCTGATCCATGCTTTTATCATTTCCAGTTCGTCCCTGGGGACCACTGTCATGGCACTCCAGGCTTAACTGCTCTTATACTCTGCTTGCAGGACTCCCCAGCTCTTCCCTGTACTGGCTGCAGATTATTCTGAATTTTACAACCGTTCCTTCAGCAGGCTCTGCAAGTCTATCATGCCCATTTTCGCTCAGCTCCACTGGCTCCCCATCCCCCAATGGATCCAATTCAAGATTCTTGTCACACATTCAAATCTCTCCATGGCCTTACTCCATCCTACTTCTGCTACCTTCTTCATCATACCCTCTCAGCTGTTCTCTTTACTGAATACTGGCTTTATGTGCCTTGCCATGTTGATCCCTCCATCAGTGGGTGGGCTTTCAGTCATTCTGACCTCACTTTCTGGAATTCCATCTAAAAAATGGAATGAAGTCACCTTGTTCAAGAGCCATCTCAAAATGTACCACCACAACTACTTTTAGTTATCTTTCCACTCACCTGGGTTCCCACACCCAGCTCAGGTGCCCAGCAAACATTGTCAAGTGTTTTGAGACTTCCTCTTGACATCAAAGGCATTATAGAGAGGTCTTTAAAATTATGAGGGGTTTTGATAGGGTCGATAGGGAGACTGGTCAGCAAGTCAGGATCTAGAAGGCATCAATTTAAGAGTAAACAAGCAAATGGGGAGGTTAAAAGTAATTTTTTAATGCACAGAATAGTTAGGATATGGAATGCTCTCCCGGGAGCAGTTGCTGAGGCAGAATCCATATTGGCTTTCAAAGGGGAACGAGACAAATACCTTAAAAAGAGTCAACTACAGTGGTGTGGGGAAAAGGCAAGTAAATGGGACTGAAAGGATTGCATTTGGAGAGCTGGTGCAGGCACGATGGGCCAAATGTCCTTCTTCTGTGCTGTAAATGTCCTTGGTACCGTGGTTCTAATTATAACTTGGGAAGGATAGTAGGTTCTTGGAGAGGGTGCAGAGGAGATTTACAAGAATGGTACCAGGGATGAGGGACTACAATTGTGTGGACAGACCAGACTAGAGTCCTGTAGCTCAGTGGTTAGAGCGCTCGCTTTGCAAATTAGAGACCTGAGTTCAATTCCAGGCAGAGGGCGAAACCTCGGGCAAGTTTCCTTACTCCACACAGAGCCTAATAATAATCCCTCCAAAAACAGTAATAAATTGGTCATTTTCAATCCACGACTGTTTGTGGGACATTGCTGTGCGCAATTGGCTGCAGCGTTCGCCCACAAATATACAGTCAATTCACTTTACAGTGTGTTCTGTGAAGCACTTTGGGACGTCCTCCCGACGTGAAAAGCGCTATATCAACTGCAAGGATTATTATTATTATTATATCTTACTAAGCGGAAAGCTGAAGGCGATCTAGGGGTGTTAGTTGACTCATCATTCATCATTTCAAAAATGGTGTGAGGCAGCAATAAGGGAAAACAGGATGCTGAGCTATATTGCCTATCAGTTGTTCAGATCCCTGGAAGTGCTCATCAAGCTGCAGAGTTCTCTGGTCAGGCTTTACCTGGAATATTATTCTTGTTGCCATAACATAACAGAGAGGTCCAGCCTTAAAGGTAGCACAGAGGAGAAAACCAAGGATGATTCCCAGTATTGGAGGAATAAGCTATGAACAACATTAAGGCATTTCAGCCTTTAAAAATGGCACCTTAGAGGAGACCTTATTATAGATACAAAAGATTTGAAATACAAGTAAGAAAATAAACCCAAAACCATGCTTTCAAATATGTCAAGAGAACACAAGAGAATAGCATTGAGCAGTTTCAAAACAGTCACCAGGAAGTATTTCTATGTACAGAGGGTAATGACTGGAAACAATTGGTGAGAACAGCACACTGGACACATTTAATAAACTGTTTGATAATGTGATGGGAAGAAGGTAGGTGGGTATTTTGAAAGGATGAGATCCAATGGGCCAAAAGATCTTCTTCATCTGAAATGCTCCGTGACCTTATAATTTTATATACTTCCTAATTCCCCAGTCTCAGACTTTGAGAGCTGTGTTTTCTCACACACAGCAGCTTGTGTTTTTTTGGGAGGTTTCCCAATACTTTTATTTTCAGCAAGTGTAGCTCATGAAACCTGATTTATGCATCTAATTAGACAGTGTGAATCAGGGAGGAGGCAAGTGGGGGAGTGGAGTCACGCTCCCTCTGTCATACATTGAATGGGTAGTATAAGGGTGGCTGCCTATCCATTTGGGGCTGAGAATTAGTAAGTGTAGTGTATGGTCAGTCTAGGCTGACCCCAATGCAGTGCTAGAGTTCCATTGTGATTACCAGCCATCTTTCAGATGAGGTGTTAAACTGAGGCCCCATCTGCCTGTTCAGATGAACGTTAAAGATTCCATGGCAATATTCAAAATGAGAAGGATGATTCTCCCAGTGACATGGCCATCAATGCCCCATATAAAATCGGTCATGCACTTCATGGCTGTTTGTGGAATACTGTAATGCCCAAATTGGCTGTCACGTTGCCTGCAAATACAATGTTAAATGCAAGGATTAGTATTATTAGGCCAGGATGTGTAGCATTAGGCCAAGCTCTGTAGTACTGGGCCAGACTGTGTAGTATTAGGCCAGGCTGTGTAGTATTCAATTAAGTATCTGCAGTAAAAATTATTCTCATCACTTTGTTGTGACACCGATTTTCCCCATCACCCCCAGGTGTCATGTTACTTTCACCTTGGCTGTTATTTCTGGATCTGTGACGCCTTAGCTCACTACAAACAATCCAGAGCTACACATAGCATGTGAACACTTACACCTCTGCTGTTTGCTGCACTGTGGTGCTGTTTGTTGTGATGCAGCAGGGACACATTGCCCACTATTCAACAACAACAACAACAACAAGATTCCATTTATAGAGCGCCTTTCACGTCAGGAGGACGTCCCAAGGCGCTGCACAGTTGGGTCATGACCCGGCAGGGGGGAAATGGTCAGGGTGAGGGGAGGGAAGGGAGGGAGAGAGGAGGGGGGAAATGGTCAGGGTGAGGGGAGGGAAGGGAGGGAGCGAGGAGGAGGAAGAGAGTCGAGAGGGGAGCTGAAGGCACGGTCAAAGAGAAAGGTTTTGAGACCGGCCTTGAAGGAGGAAAGGGAGGAAGCAAGGCGAAGGCACTGGGGGATGGAGTTCCAGAGCCTCGGGGCTGAGAGGCTGAAGGCCCGACCACCGATGGTAGGGCGGTTGGGGCGGGGGACGTGGAGCAGACCGGAGCCAGAGGAACGGAGGGTACGGGCAGGTAGGTAGGGGGATAGTAGGTTGGAGAGGTAGGAGGGAGCAAGGCCGTGAATGGCCTTGTAGGTGAGGATGAGGATCTTGAAATCAATCCTCTGGGGGATGGGGAGCCAGTGGAGGCGAGCGAGGGTGGGAGTGATGTGGTCCCGAAGCCTGGTGCGGGACAGTACACGAGCTGCAGAGTTCTGAATGACCTGCAGCTTGTGGAGGGAGGTGGCGGGAAGGCCGGCGAGGAGAGAGTTCCCATAGTCCAGCCTTGAGGTGACAAAGGCGTGAACCAGGGTTTCAGCAGCGTGAGGGGTGAGGTAGTGCCGTAATCTGGCGATATTCCGGAGGTGATGGAAGGCGGTGCCAGTTGTGGTGCGGATGTGAGGGAGAAAGGACAGCTCAGGGTCGAACAAAACGCCGAGGTTCCTGACTGGCTTTGAGAGGTGGAGAGTGCAGCCTTGGATGCTGATGGTGTCAGCGCCTGAGGTGCGGAGGCGCTGACGTGAGCCAATCAGGAGGGCCTCGGTTTTTCGCACGTTGAGCTGAAGAAAGTTGTCTCTCGTCCAGGACTCGATGTCGGACAGGCAGGCTGTCAGGACATCGGTGGTCGTGGAGTTGAGAGTAGAGGAGGAAAGGTAGAGTTGGGTGTCATCCGCATACATGTGGAAGTTAACCCCATGTTTGCGGATGATGTCACCAAGGGGGAGCATATAGAGGGTGAAGAGGAGGGGACCGAGGACAGAGCCCTGAGGGACACCACATGAGACAGTACGGGGGGTGGAGGAGAAGCCATTCGTTGAGACGAAGTGAAGACGGTGGGAAAGGTAAGAGCTAAACCATTCAAGGACAGTGCCTTGAAGGTTGAGGTGGGAGGACAAGCGGTGGAGTAGGATAGCGTGGTCGACCGTATCGAATGCTGCCGATAGGTCGAGGAGGACGAGGAGACAGAGGGAGCCCTGGTCACAGATGGTCAGGATATCATTGGTGACCTTGACCAGGGCAGTTTCTGTGCTATGAGCAGCACGGAAACCTGACTGAAGGGGTTCAAAAAGAGAATGGGTGGAGAGGAAAGAGCGCAGTTGGGAGGCGACAACTCTTTCCAAGACCTTGGAGAGAAAGGGGAGGTTGGAGATGGGCCGGTAGCTTGATAGCTGCGACGCATCAAGGGAGGGTTTTTTCAGGGTGGGCGTGATGATGGCAGTTTTTAATGGAATGGGGACAGAGCCAGAGGAGAGGGACAGGTTTATGATGTCAGTGATGTGTGGGGCAAGAAAATGGAGCTGGGAGATAAGGAGTGGAGTGGGGATGGGGTCAAGGGAGCAGGTGGTTGGTTTTAGGGATAGGATGAGTTCAGTGACAGAGGGTGGGGAAACGGGTACGAAGGTGTGTAGGGGAGGATGGGTAGGAGTCGGAGTGTGGGAGGGAAGGGGTGGGTGGTGGGTGGAAGTTGGAGGGGAAGTGACCGCGGAGCGGATTCCCTTGATCTTGGATTCAAGGAAATCCAGCATCTCCTCGCAGTGAAGGTTGGAGGAGATGACCTGCGCGGGGTGGCGGGGGGGACGGAGGAGTCGGGATGTGGTGGAAAACAGTAGCCTGGGGTTGTTCTTCGCCTCCAGGATTATCCTGGAGTAGAAGGACGACTTGGCCGAGGCTAGAGTGGAGCGGTAAATTTTGAGGAGGTCCAGCCAGATTTGTCGGTGGACCGTTAAGCCGGATTTGACAAAGGTGCGCTCAGCAGCCCGCACCTGGCATTTCAGTGAGCGGAGGTGGGTGGTGTACCAGGGGGAGGAGCGGGAGTAGGAGACAGTGCGGGAAGTGATGGGGGCAAGAGTATCGAGTGTGGAGGAGAGGATATTGTGGAGGAGGGAGAGAGGAGAAGAGGGGTCGGTGAGGGTTGAAGGCCAGAGGGAGAGGAGTTCAGAGGACTCCAAGGCATCGGTTAGGGATTGTGGGGGTAACTTCTTCCAAGGGCGGTAGAAGATGGTGGTGGGTCTGGTGGAGGTGGGGAGGGGGGTGGAGGTGGTGAAGGAGATGAAGTAGTGGTCGGAGATGGCCTTGTCGGTAATAGTGACATCCGAGACACTGAGGCCCCGGGTGATCACCAAATCGAGTGGGTGGCCGTGACTGTGAGTGGGGGAGTTTATGTGTAGGGAAAGGTTGAGTGAGGAGAGCAGGGAAGAGAAGTCTGTGGAGATGGAGCAGGAGGGGGTGAAGTGTAGGTTAAAGTCGCCCAGGATGATGAGGCGATCAGAGGAGAGGCAAAGAGATGTGAGGAGTGTTGAAATGTCAGAGATGAAGGTGGGAGAGGTTTTAGGGGGCCGGTAGAGGAGGAGGATTTTAAGGGAGAGGAATGAGGGGTGGGAGAGGGTGAGGTGCTCGAAGGAGGGGAAAGAGCCAGAGGAGTAGGGGGATAGGGCAAGTGGTGTCCTTGAGATAAGGGCAACACCACCCTTCAGTCCTCATTCAGAGATCAGACATTGAATGTAGTTACAAGTTCTGGAGTTTATAAGCTCTTTTGGTGAAATCTAACAATTTGTAAATGTTACACAGAGGAAATTGTCAACATGACATTGAATGGAGGTATTTGGTGTATCCAATGGAATCCTGGAGATCAGTGGTTAAAGTACCCACCTCGCAAGTAAGAGACCTGGATTCAATTCCTGGTAAGGCAAATTTCCTTACTCCACAAGCCTGATAACAATCCCTCAAAAAAAACAATAATAAATTGGTTACTTCAATCCACAACTGTTTGTGGGACGCTGCTGTGCACAATTGGCTGTCGTGTTTCGCCCACAAATATACAGTCAATTCACTTTACAGTCTATTCTGTGAAGCGCTTTGAGACATCTAGAAGGTGTGAAAAGCGCTATATCAAATGCAAGGATTATTATAATGGAGGTATTTGGTGTTTTCAATGATTTGGTTGGTATGAGAGATGGACACCATGGTTATGGGTTGTTCCAAAGACAACATGCACATCTGTCTGCAATGGGTGAGGAATGGTCAAGCCGGTTCCATTGCAAACAAGAACTTGTATTTATATAGCACCCTTCACATAGGATAGTGTCAGGGAACACTGCACAATGGCAAGGTTGGACACCAAGTGAGGGAGAAGGAAAGGGAAAGTGGAACTTAAAGACAGATAAAGAAGGGATGAGACAGAGCGATTGAGGGAGAGAGTTCCAAGGCATACTGACTCAGGGCACAGTCATGGGGCATCAGACTTCCCTCCCATAATTGTCACATCATGTTGTCAGTCACTTTAGGATATTGTAATGGAGGTCCCTTGGTCTTCCCAAACTCACAAAGAACATTAACATCAAACAGACACTTGGATTTTGTAGCAGTTAACAGATTTGGCACAAAAGCTGCAGATAGTCTCTGGTGATTGAGAGGTTAACAGTCACTGTTGATTGGCGTCAATGTGTTTGTACAGGAAAGGGATGATCTTTATAAGGCTTTGGTGTGGAGGCTGCTGGCGGGGGTGGGGGGGGGGGGACAGCCGGGTGGGGGGGGGCAGCCGGGGTGGGGGGGGGCAGCCGGTGGTGCAGCTTGAACTATAGGGCTGTGAATCACAGCTTATCAGCTGCTTGTGAGAGCTCATTAGTGTGTAGAGATGTAACAATTCCCTGAGGAGTTTTATGCTGAAAATCAGTGAACAAATCTCCCAGTTCGTTTAATTTATTCTGAACAGCTGAAAGCATAAATATTATTTTCTTTACGATCTGACTGCAATAATGTGATTTCCCTGTTAGTGGTTTTCTGTTTACAGACACATATACACAAACATGTGTACGCTCCCATACACACACACTCACAAACAAACTCGTGCCTATACACCAACACACACAAATGCATGCATCCACGCATGTTTTAGTACACACATGAACACACATGCCAACACACGTAGATACATGCACATTTGAGTTTCCCCAGATATACCATGTGTTCTAACGCACAACAACAACAAATGACATTTGCACAGCGCCTTTCACGTTGGGAGGACGTCCCAAGGCGCTGAACAGTCAGGGATTTGGACCTGAGCTGGGAGTTGGGATAAGGAGGAGTGGAGGGCGGGGAGGGTAGGGGTAGGAGGGTGGCCGAAGGCCTGGTCAAAGTGGATGGTCTTGAGATGGGCCTTAAAGCAGGCAAGGGAGGGAGCAAGGTGAAGGGATTGTAGGATGCAGTTCAAAATGGTTGGGGTAGAGAGGCTGAAGGCCCAACCGCCGATAGTGGGGCGGGTCAGACAGCAGACATGGAGCGGGCTGCAGCCTGCTGAGTGGAGGGAGCGGACAAGTTGTTATAGGGTTAGCAGGTCACAGAAAAAGGAAGGAGCAAGGTCGTGGAGGGCCTTGAAGGTGAGGACAAGGATTTTGAACTCTATCCTCTAGGGGATGGGGAGCCAGTGGAGCCTGGCGAGAGTGGGGGTGATGCGGTCATGGAGCCTGGTATGGGAGAAGACTCAAGCTGCAGAGTTTTAGATGATCTGCAGCTTGTGGAAGGAAGAGTTGGGAAGGCCAATAAGCAGGGAGTTAGCATAGTCGAGCCTAGGTGTGATAACAACAACAACAAAATGACATTTGTAAAGTGCCTTTCACATTGGGAGGACATCCCAAGGTGCTGGACAGTCAGAGTTTCGGACCCGAGCTGGGGGTCGGGATTGGGGAGGGTGGAGGGTAGGGGGGGAAGCAGGGTAATCGAAAGCACGGTTGAAGATGAGAGTCTTGAGATGGGTCTTGAAGGAGGCAAGGGAGGGGGCGAGGCAGAGGGACTGCGGGATGGAGTTCCAGAGGGTGGGGACAGAGTGGTGGAAGACCCACCCGCCAATAATGGGGCGAGCGAGGCGGGAAACGTGAAGCAGGCCAGAGCCCGCTGAGCGGAGGGAGCGAACAGGATGGTAGTGGGTTAGGAGGTCGCAGAGTTAGGAGGGACCAAGACTGTGGAGGGCTTTGAGGGTGACGTCCCAAGGCTCTGGAAAGTCAGAGATTTGGACCTGAGCTGGGTGTTGGGATCAGGAGGGGTGGAGGGCGGGGAGGGTAGGGGTAGGAGGGTGGCCGAAGGCGTAGTCAAAGTGGATGGTCTTGAGATGGGCCTTGAAGCAGGCAAGGGAGGGATAAATGCATGGATGAGGGTTTTGATGGCCTGAGGGAAGAGGCAGCGGTGGAGCCGGGCTATGTTGCGGAGGTGGAGGAAGGCAGAGTGGATCATGTGGGGTAGAAAGGACAGTTGAGAGGCAAACAAGACACTAAGGTTCCAGCCTGGCTCAGTGAGGAAGAGTGTGCAAACCCATGGATGGTGATGCTGTCAGCGCCTGAGGTGAGGAGGCGCTGACGAGAGCCAATCAGGAGCCTCGGTCTTGTTGACGTTCAACTGAAGAAAGTTTCCCCTCATCCAGGACTTGATGTCTGACAGACATTCTGTCAGCACAGCAATGAGGTCTGGAGTCAAGGGTGGGGGCAGAGAGAGAGTTGGGTGTCATCAGCATACATATGGAATTTGACTCCATGTCTGTGGATGGTGTTACCAAGAGGGGATGTACATGTTGAAGAGGAGAGGACAGAGCCCTGAGGAACACCGCACAAGTTTTAAATTGTAGTGACTGTGCTTTGTGTGAGCCAATGTGGTAGTCAGTTTGCACAACAACAACTTTTACATATATAGCGCCCCTCATGCCGGTCTTCCATCCACTATCATCCATAAAATTCAGATCATTCAGAACTCTGCCGCCCGCATTCTCACCCGCACCAAACTCCGCTCCCCGATCCCCCCAGTCCTGGCCCTCCCCCCCACACCCAAACCCCACTCCCCGATCCCCCCAGTCCTGGCCCTCCCCCCCACACCCAAACCCCACTACCTGATCCCCCCAGTCCTGGCCCTCCCCCCCATACCCAAACCCCACTCCCTGATCCCCCCAGTCCTGGCCAGACTGAACTGGCTCCTGTCCCAGAGAGGATCCACTTCAAGATCCTCATTCTTGTATTCAAGTCCCTCCACTCCTCTGCACCCCCCGACCTCTCTGACCTCCTCTCTCCTCAAAACAGTACCCGTTGCCTTTGTTCCTCCAGGTCTGGCCCCCTCCTCATCCCCCGAGTCCTCCGCTCCATCCTCGGCGGCCGTGCCTTCAGCCATTACACCCCGAGGCTCTGGAATTCCCTCCCTCACTCCCTTCCCCTCGCCCCTCTCTTCCTATTTTCAGGTCTCAGCTGAAGACCTTTCTCTTCGACCGCGTCTTTGGTCACCTTCCCCCCCCCCGGTATCTGTTACTGTGAAGCGCTCTGAGACGCTGTCCTGCGTGGATGGTGCTATATAGATCCAAGTTGTTGTTGTTGTAGCCTCCCAGAGCACTTGGGGGATTGTTGTCAAGGACAACTCTTCTTTTTTTGAAAAGTGCCACAAGATCTTTAACATCCACCTGAACAGGACACAGGGCCTTTGGTTTACTTCTCAACCAAAGAACAGGGCGTCCAACAGTACAGCACACACCAGCATTGCATTAGAGTGTCCTCTTAGATTATATATGAGGCTTGAACACAGAACCTTCTGCCTCAGAGGCGAAAGTGCTACCAACTGATCCTGGCTGACACTACAAACTATGGATAATGTTTGAGTTTCTTCAGCAAGAAAGCTTGGGAAGTATGATGACATCATTAAGGCAACACACGTATGTGTATGTGTATGGCACCAATAATGTTTTACAACACACCACACACTTGTGACCTTCTTCATGCAGGAACACTCACTACCAAAAACCTAGGTATGGGGGACTGCTAACTACTGATGATATGTGCTGTGCATTGATATGGAATTAAATGTTGGGGACAGAAATGGAGCTTAGTGATGTCTTCATTTAATGTCCCCCATATGGTAAATGGTAGTCTATTGCAACAGTACTGTGACTGCATCAATTTGCTAAAGGTCACTCAGCTTGTGTAAGAGAATGATGGGTTTTTGTTTCAGATGTGACACTTATTCACTTCTGACACATTAACCTCACTCTATCTTTCAGGCATTGCCAGCAATTTCTGGGTTTAATCCTAAAGGTTTCCCTTTCTGCATATGAATCGGATTGGAAGTCTGGTATTCAAAAACAACACTAGGCAGCAGAGAGAAAAATAAATGATGTCTAGTTCAACAATATAAGGATCACAGATAAATTAGATATAATCTTGTACAGTAAACTCAATACACATACACTGTGTTATTGCAGTGGGGATAATAACAATTCTCTTCTGGGGCTGGATGTGTCTTGAAATAATGATGTTTCTACATTGATATACATCATATTTTTAATCTAAATTTAAGTGTAAAACATGTTCTCTAAAACTACTAAACTTTTAATTTAGCGCTTAGAATGGGCACCATGATTTACAAAATAACATAATTTAATGCCATTTACCAGTTTCATGGTGAACAAACCTTTGGACAACCATGATTATGGAGTCAGTGGTTCTCTGGATCAGGGCTAAAGATGCTACCTCTGAAAGAGGGCTTCAGATGTCTCAAGAACCTGTGGCTGTGAGGAGGAGGCTTTGCTGATTCACACAATGTGATGAGCATATCCCATCTGCTGTACCAACCATGCCCAACCTAATTGCATAATATATGCATTGTGACCATTTCAGTGTGCATCTTAGTCTTGCCGAACCACATGCTGACTTGGACAATGTCCCAGCTGGATGGTACAACATATAAGCTGATGGTACAATCTTAAAGGGGGTGCAGGTAAATAAAGCTGTTAAAAAAGCATACAGGATACTAGGCTTTATAAATAGGGGCATAGAATTCAAAAGTTAGGAGGTTATGATGAATCTTTATAAAACACTGGTTGGACCTCAGCGAGAGTACAGTCTTCTGTTCTGGGCCCCACACTTTAGGAAGAATGTCAAGGCCTTGGAGAGGGTGCAAAGGAGATTTACCAGGTTGGTACCAGGAATGAGGGACTTCAGTTATCAGGAGAGGCAGAGAAGAAGTTTTCAAAATTATGAGGGGATTCAATAGGGTGAACAGGGAGAAACTATTCCCACTGGCGGGTGGGTCAGTAAACAGAGGACACATATTTAAAATAGTTGCCAAAAAAAACAGAGAGAAGGAGAAATGTTTTCACACAGTGAGTTGTTGGGATCTGGAATGTATTGCATAAAAGGCTGGTGGAAGTCTATTCGATAACAACTTTCAAGAGAGAAGTAGATAGATATTTATCTACTTCTCCTTCTACTTCTACTACTTATCTAAAAAAAATATTAAATTGATCTCTTCAATCCATGGCTGTTTGTGGGACACTGCTGTGCACAATTGGCTGCCGCGTTTCACCCCCAAAAAGAAATACAGTCAATTCACTTTACAGTATATTCCGTGAAGCAGTTTGAGACGTCTCGAAGACATGAAAAGTGCTATATCAAATGCAAGGATTATTAATATTATTATTTTATTTGGGGAGGCCAAATTTGCAAGGGTATCAGGAGTGTGGGGAGTGGGATTAATTTGGACAGCTCTTTCAAAGAGCTGGCGTGGATATGCTGGGCCGAATGGCCTCCTTCTGTGCTGCATAATTCTATGATTTTATTCCATGTCAATGCAGCATTTAAAATGCATCTGACCTCCTGAAGCAGGCTCTACAGGAATGGCCTGTGTGAATGGCACGTCTCCTGCTTGTACAGCTGGAAGTTCTGTAAAAAAACTTGGAACAGGTGAAAGGCCTTCCAGTCACTTGTGAGAACGTGCATCTCTGTTCCCTGGACACTAACTTTGTTACTGGCTTTGGTTCTTCTTTATCAGAGGGTTTAGCATCATTCTGCACCTGGTCAACAGATGTCTCCAAATAGTCTTGAGGATGGGTGCAGAAGAGTTTAATGAAAATAATTAGTGAGAAACAAAGAACAGAGAGATACTGATTAAATGAGCCAGGTCAACAACAAAAACACCACCACCTTACATTCGCCTCAGCTAAATCGTCAAATAGCGCTTTCACACAAGCTACTGTCCGTAAGTATTGTAAGAGTGTCAGGAAAATATGGACAGAGAATTTTCTTCACATACGTCATGAACTTTATCAACTGCAAACAATCCATGGAAATATGCGTAGCACATACTTCTTATACACTTGCTAACCGTGTCCCCATATTTCACATTACTCTGTAGAAGTAATTTCACTCTCTTGGAGCAGATGGAACTCTTTGACAATTGTGTCTCCCAACAGGCAAGTATTTATAGCACCTCAAAGCTTCCAGGAATATAGGAACAGGAAGAAGCCATTTGATACGTCAAACGTTTTCCACCAGTTTATTATCTTTTAATACCATCTTCTCACCTTTTCTCCATACCTGTTAATATACTAACTTCACAAGTATTTATTTATCTTTTAAAAATCCCAATATCTATATCTAAATCCTTCTCCTTGTGGAGTCCTGTAGCTCAGTGGTTAGAGCACTCGCTTTGCAAGCGGGAGACCTGAGTTCAATTCCAGGCAGAGGGCGAAACCTTGGGCAAGTTTCCTTACTCCACACAGAGCCTAATAATAATCCTCCAAAACCAAAAACAATAATAAATTGGTCATTTTCAATCTACGACTGTTTGTGGGACATTGCTGTGCGCAATTGGCTGCCGCGTTCGCCCACAAATATACAGTCAATTCACTTTACAGTGTGTTCTGTGAAGCGCTTTGGGAAGTCCTCCCGACGTGAAAAGCGCTATATCAAATGCAAGGATTATTATTATTATTCTGGGGCAGTGTTCTCACAACCCTGATCACACTGTCCTAGTTCTCAGGTGTGCGAGTGCTTAGTCATTCTCCTCCACAACTCCCTTTTCATCACTCTTGATGCCTTTGCTCCCCTCACTTCCTGAACCATCTCCTACTCACGCAAGTCACCATGGTACACCAACCAACTCCGCTCCCTTAAGGCACAGATGTGTGCCGCTGAGCGTACCTGACTTAAATCTAACGGTCCATCAGCAGATCTGGCTGGACCTTATCAAATCTTTCTACTCCGCCCTCGCCTCAGCTAAATCGTCATTCTACTCCAAGATACTCTTGGAGGCCACAGATAACCCCAGGCTCCTCTTCTCCATCACCAACCGGCTCATCCACCCACCCTCTCATGCCTTGCCCATCCTCACTTTTGAATCTGTCTCCCATTCCTCTCTCACCAACACTATAACCCACATGAAACCGACTACCTGTTCCCTCCACCCCATCCCTACCTCTCTTCTTACCTCCCAGCTCCACCTCCTTGCCTCTCTACTCACAGACATCATAAACCGCTCCCTGTCCACTGGCACTGTTCCCACCCCATTAAAAACTGCTGTCATCACTCCTATCCTTAAAAACCTTCCCTGGACCCATTCCTACCCTCAACTTACTGCCCCATCTCCAAACTCCCTTCATTTTCAAGGTCCTGGAATGAGTTGTTGCTTCCTAGCTTCACTCCTTCCTCTCTTTCACAAACCCCTCCAATTGGGTTTCCATGCCACCCACAATACAGAAGCAGCTCTGGTCAAAGTGCCTAATGACATTCTGTTCATCTGCAACCAGGCCTCCTTGTCCTCTTTGACCTCTCTGCTGCCTTCGATACCGTTGACCACTCTATCCTCATCCAATAACCCTCAGCCTCTCACGTTAACCTTCATGGTTCTGCCCTTGAATGGTTCAGATCCCATCTCACACACCGTCTCTACTACATCTCCACAAATAGTTTTCCTCTAGTCCCCGCACCGTCTCGTGTGGTGTTCCTCAGGGCTCGGTCCTTGGTCCCCTCCTCTGCAATATCTATATGCTCCCTCTTGGTGACATCATCTACAGACATGGGGTCAACTTCCACATGTATACGGATGACACCCAACTATATCTCTCTGCCTCCCCCCTAGATTCAAGGACTACTGATGTCCTGACAAAATGTCTGTCAGGTATCAAGTCCTGGATGAGAGCTAACTTTCTTCAGTTGAAAGTCCACAAGACCGAGGCTCTCCTGATTGGCTCCCGTCAGCTCCTCCACACCTCAGGTGCTGACAGCATCACCATCCAAGGATGCACACTCTACCTTACTAAGCCAGTTCGGAACCTTGGCTTGTTTGACCCTCAACTATCCTTTCTACCCCATATCCATGCCATGATCCGCTCTGCCTTCCATCACTTCTGCAACATAGCCCGGCTCTGCCACTGTCTCACACTGCAGGCTCCCAAAACCCTTATACATGTATTCATAACATCCAGACTTGACTATGCAAACTCATTGCTTGTCAGCCTCCCCAACTCCTCCCTCCATAGGCTGCAGATCATCCAGAACTCTGCAGGTCATGTCCTCTCCAGCATCAGGCTCCTCAACCCTATCATCCCCATCTTCACCCGACTCCACTGGCTTTCCATCACAGAGAGGATATAGTTCAGAATCCTGGTCCTCATCTTCAAAGCCCTCCATGGCCTCATTCCCCTCTACTTCTGTGACCTCCCAACTCCCTACCAATCTACCTGCTCCCTCTGCACAATGGACTCCGGCCTGCTTTACATCCCCCGCCTCACCCGCCCCACCATGGGCCTTCAGCCACTCTGCCCCATCCTCTGGAACTCCATCCTGCAGTACCTCCACCTTGCCCTCTCCCTTGCCTCCTCTTCGACTGTGCTTTCGGTTACCCTCCTTCCCTCACTGCCCTCCATCGTCCCCAATGCTGACCCCCAGCTCAGGTCCGAAGCACTGACTGTCCAACGCCTTGGGTCACCTCCCGACGTGAAAGGCACTATACAAATGTAATTTTGTTGTTGATGTGCTGGTTGGCATCGAGGGGGAAGGATTTGGTGTCTCCGTTTCTCTCTGACCAGATTGTGGCTTCTGTTTGCGGATGCTATTGTGCTGCTGGGGCGTCCCCTGGGGACCTTTTGTGCTGCCCCCGCCATCTTGAACACTGGCACAACTGGTGGGACATGGTGGTAGGTGCCCCTAAGTGTGGAACCCTGGTTCTACACGGCCAAAGGGAAGAGATTGTTGATTCTTTTTATAAATGTAATGTTGTTGTTTCCGTGGCTTAGCTTCATCTGTGTTCTTTATGTTGTTCGCGCCGCTTGGCTGTGTGTGTGCTCTGTGGTGCAGGGTGCACAACGCCACGGTCAGCCAACGCGGCCACCAGGTGTAACTGCAGTGTGTGTGTGTATACGTAGGTGCTCTGTGACGCACAATACCACAGCCCCACTTTGACTCGGTGACCACCAGAGTAACTACAGTGAAAAATGCAAACCTGAAAATAGCTCATGCACGATAGGAGTTACCCAAACACAAATATGCCCATGTCACTCCCCACTGCAAGAACTTTCCAATAATGTATAAATTATGTATCTACATCAATCGGTTATTGAGATCATTCTTGAAGCACAGACAGACATTGCCGTTTTATTTGTATATAGAAGATAAACGGATTCACTGAGACATGGTCACTCTTCAGTTAGCAGAGTCTCTCTCTGGGACCATGAGCAAGTGGAACAGAATGTCACACTCAATAGCATTCATTAAAATACATTTTGAGATTGTAGATATGAATAATCCAGTGACATCTGTTAATGTACCAGTGGCAGTATTTAAATCTGTATTAGAATTTGCTTCCTGCAGCTCAAAACTCAGACATCAGGACATTGCTCTGCACTCTCAATAAGAGACCTGATTTAGGAATAAGACTCAAAACTAGATTGAATTTGTCTCTCACATCTTATCATTGAAACTTAAACTTATTGAAAAATAGGATTCTAGAAACAAGACACTCTGAAAACAAGAAGCATATGTTTATGTTAGATATGAATCAGTTAATAATCATCCAAAATAAAACACACCAATATATCTATTTATTCCTCTTGTGCTAGAGATTTACTACAAGTAGCATCCCACGCTAGATGCTCTCTAAATTGGCATCCAATATCCAGCTGCTCAAAACCGGCAGTGGTATTTATTATGAAGGGAGGGAGGGAGGGAAAGGGAGAAACTATTTCCACACAATATTGATCAAATAGCCTTCTATGCTGAACATTCTGTGACATTATTAAAATAATGTTAATAATCCTGGTATTTGAAAGATTTCACATTGTAGGAACATTTCAAACTCCTAAACAACAACCACCACAAAATTACATTTGTAAGCACCTTTCAAGTAGGGAGGATGTCCCAATGTGCCGAACAGTCAGGGATCAGGACCTGAGCATGGTGGGCCAGGGTTGGGGTGAGGGAGGGCAGAGAGGTAGGAGGGCGGCTGAAGGCACGGTCGAAAAGGAGGGTCTTGAGTCGTGCCTTGAAAGAGGCAAGGGGTGGAGCGAGGTGAAGTTGGGATGGGATGCAGTTGGGATGGGATGCAGTTCCAAAGGGTGGGGGCAGAGAGGCTGAAAATCTGCCGGCGATGGTAGGGCAGGTCAGGCAGGAGACATGGAGCAAATTTTTTGAATTCTACGCTCTGAGGGATGGGGAGCCAGTGGAGCCGGGCGAGGGTGGAGGTGATGGGGTCGCGGAGCCTGGTGCGGGAGAGGCCATGAGCCGCAGAATTCTGGATGATCTGCAGCTTGTGTGGAGGGAAGAGTTGGGGAGGCCGACAAGGACGGAGTTTCCGTAGTCGAGCCTTGAGGTGACGAATGCATGTATGAGGGTTTAAGGGGCCTGAGGGATGAGGCAGTGGCGGAGTCGGGCAATGTTGCGGAAATGGGGAAAGGCAGAGCAGGTCATGGCATGGATATCGGGGAGAAAGGACAGTTGAGGGTCGAACAAGACGCCTAGGTTCCTGACTGACTTGGTGAGGTGGATTGTGCATCTGTGGAAGCTGATGCTGCCAGTTCCTGAGGTGAGGAGGTGTTAACGCATGCCAATCAGGAAGACCTCAATTTTGCTGACATTCAGCTGTAGAAAGTTGGCTCTCAGTCAGGATTTGATGTCTGACAGAACATCAGTTGTCCTGGAATCAAGGGTGGAGGTGGTATCGAAGGCAGTAGAGTGATCGAGCAGAATGATGAGGCAGAGGGAGCCCTGATCACAGATGGACAGAATTTTGTTTATCACCTTGACCAGAGCAGTTTCCGTACTGTGAGCAGCACGGAAACCCAATTGGAGGAGCTCGTGAAGAGAGTGGTAGGAGAGGAATGATTGAACCTGGGAAGCAACAACTCTTTCAAGGACCTTGGAAAGAAAAAGGAGGTTGGAGATGGGCCAGTAGTTAGAAAGCAGGGATGGGTTCAGGGAAGGTTTTTTCATGATGGGGGTGTAGCTGTTTTTAGGGGGATGGGAATGGTGCCAGATGATAAGGAGAGATTGATGGTGTCAGAAAGTAGAGGGGCGAGGAGGTGGAGCTGGGAGGTAAGGAGAGGGTTGAGGATGGGGTCAAGGGAGCAGGAGGTATGTTTCATGCTGGATATGGTGGTGATGAGAGAGGAAGGGGAGACAGGTTAGAAGGTATGGAGGGAGGGATGGGTAGGGGTTGGTAGGGGTGTGGGAGGGAAAGATGGGGAGGGAGTGGTAGTTGGGAGGGCGAAGGCAGCTGAATGGATCCCCTCATTTTTGGACTCGAGGAAATCTAGCATCTCCACACAGTCAGAGTTTGAGGAGAGAGTGGGCGAGGTGTGGTAGGGTGGACAGAGGAGCTGGTTGGTGGTGGAGAACAGGAGCTTGGGATAAACAAGATTTACTGTGAAGTATAGTGACTGTGTATTTTGCAGGTGGGGGCAACAGCCAATTTTGCACATAGAAGTGTCCCATAAACAGCCATAGAGTGAATGACCAATTTTATTTGGGGGGATTGTTGGTCAGGACACCGGGAGAAACTCCCTTCTCTTTTTGAAGAGTCGCATTGGATCTTAAACATGCACCTAAACAGGACAGGCAGACAGATTTAATGTCAAATCCAAAGGGTGGCACCTCCTGAAAAAATCAAACTATGCGTCAGCCAAGACTGTAAGTTCAAAGTCCCTGACTCAGAAGCAAGAGTATACCATTGAACCAGACTGAAACTGAGACTCACCCAAAGAGTTCCCTCCACACCCAACCAGCATACTCACGCCCAGAATTACCCACACCCGGGAGATACCCACACCATATATCCAGAAGTACTCACTCCCTCTACACAATAAACCAAGGGGAAATCAATTCTCCGCAACCCAGGAATAAAGATGTGACAACCAGTTTGCAGCATTTCCAAAACACATCACCGACTGTCTGAAAAATAATATGATCCCCTTAAAGGGCAGGAAAACGTTTAGCTTACATAACTGGCTTACTGCCTGCTCCATGTAAATGTGAGCCGATTGTCCTCTCTCATTTCAATGTTTGGTGCAGCACTTTCAGGCTTGACATTGATTCTGATTTCTTTCGTCCTGGATAAGCTATACCTTCCTTCAGCTATTGGTCAATAAAACTAAGATAAACTGCTTCTGGCTCTACGCTCACAATCCTTCCTATTTGTTCCATCCAACTGCAGATTCTTGGCATCTTATTCAACACACAACTCTCTTTAAACTCTACACCATGTCCATTGCGATTGTTCTTACCCCTAATGTAAACCCACAAAATGTATCCCATGTAGTGAACTAGGTGGCCTCTGTGTTCGATCCTTCCCTGCGAGTGCATGTTCCCTATTCTAAGCTTTCTTCCACCTCCGACGCATCGCCCATCTCCACAAATACCTTTCTCCGAAGGCCGCTGAAACCCTGGTCCATGCCTTTGTCACCTCTCGGCTGGACTACTCTAACGCCCTCCTCATTGGTCTCCCATCCACTACCATCCATAAAATCCAAATCATCCAAAACTCTGCCGCCCGCATTCTCACCCGCACGAAACTCCGCTCCCCGATCACCCCAGTCGTGGCCAGACTGCACTGGCTCCTATCCCAGAGAGGATCCACTTGAAGACTTCCTCACCCTTGTGGAGTCCTGTAGCTCAGTGGTTAGAGCACTCGCTTTACAAGCGAGAGACCTGAGTTCAATTCCAGGCAGAGGGCGAAACCTTGGGCAAGTTTCCTAACTCCACACAGAGCCTAATAATATTCCCTCCAAAACAAAAAACAATAATAAATTGGTCATTTTCAATCTACGACTGTTTGTGGGACATTGCTGTGCGCAATTGGCTGCCGCGTTTGCCCACAAATATACAGTCAATTCACTTTACAGTATATTCTGTGAAGCGCTTTGCGACGTCCTCCCGACGTGAAAATCGCTATATCAAATGCAAGGATTATTATTATTATTATTATTATTGTATTCAAACCCCTGCACTCCTCTGCACCCCCGACCTCTCTGACCGCCTCTCTCCTCACAACAGTTCCGATTGCCTTCGCTCCACCGGGTCTGGCCTCCTCCTCGTCCCCCGAGTCCTCCGCTCCACCGTCGGCGGCCGTGCCTACAGCCACTGCGCCCCGAGGCTCTGGGATCCCTTCCTCACTCCCTCCCCCTCGCCCCTCTGTTCCTATTTTCAGGTCTCTGCTGAAGAGCTTTCTTTTCGACCGCAACTTTGGTCACCTTCCTCCCCCACCCCCGCTCCTCCCCCCCCCCCCCCCCCCCCGGCTCGGCCCCGGGATTTGTTACTGTGAAGCTCTGAGATGCCATCCGACGTGGAGGGCACTATATACATCCAAGTTGTTGTAAATCCAAGTTGTTATTGTTGTGACTTCACTAATGAGAGTCAACACGACAACAGGTACTATCAGTGCTTTATAATACTAGCAAAAGGCAGCTTCTGCCAGAGTCCTTCACTCTCACATAGGCTCAACCTGTGTATGTAAATCTCCTCCCTACTTATTTATACAGAGACTCGAGAAGCATGATTAAGAGAGCTCAACAGTATTTTATTGGCGTTTAAAACACAAAACTATGCCTTACTTAATCTGCTTGTTAAATATGAAAACGGTCACCAAGTTCAATAGTAAACCGTAACACACTCAAACTATACAGCTTTATCAATACAGCCTTATTTAACATTAATACACAGAAAAGAATAATCTTGCCCCAGAGGACTCCTCCTCAAGTCAGGCATGTATCTCTTTAATAGCAAACAAGGTGAATAGCGACCATGAGTACTGAAAAGGGTGACTGGGCTGAAGGTGATAAGTCGCCCGGTCCGGACGGGATGCAGCGAAGGTTACTATGGGAGGGACGGGTACAAATAGCGGAGGCTTTGGCCACAATTTTTCAATCTTCGTTGGACACAGGAGTGGTGCCCGAGGACTGGAAAGTGGCCAATGTGACTCCCTGTACAAAAAGGGACAGAAGGACAAACCTGGGAACTCCAGGCCAGTCAGCCTAACATCAGTAGTGGGGAAACTCCTGGAGACTATAATCCGGGACAGAATAAATCTTCATTTAGAAGAATATGGGTTAATTAGGGACAGCCGCACGGATTTGTTAAAGGCAAATCTTGTCTAACAAATCTAATAGAATTTTTCGATGAGGTAACGGAGAGGGTGGATAAA